>NC_085859.1:26678588-26726088 GCF_034702125.1 Engraulis encrasicolus | reverse complement strand
GTCAGAGCCCCAGTTTACTACCCCAGAAGGTCTGGGTTAGAATCCTAGCTGGGCAACTCTACTCCTCTTTGCTACAAATGGTGTCAGAAGTGGGGTGGCTGCCGTGAGGCTATCGGAAGCGTACCCATTGTGTGTGAGCCATAATTCCATGTGAGGGACCCCCGGGATTGGTGACCCTGGTGTGAGGGACCCAAGTGATTAGTGAAGCAGTGATGATGGGGCACACTGGATGGGAGAAGCATGATGGGCAGTTGCGTGAGGGACACCATGAATGTGTGAAGCGCTTCCCGAAGGGGAAGGTAGTGTGATGGAGTGACCATCATCACTAGGGTTGTGGGTGTGTTCTGACTGTCACACCAATGTGCCTGGCTCTTTGGTGTAGTGGTCAGAGCCCCAGTTTACTACCCGAGGTCTGGGTTCGAGTCCCGGCTGGGCAACTCTACTCCCCTTTGCTACAGTAAGCTAGTAGGGATGAGGAGAGAGAGAGGGAGAGAGAAAAACAACAACACAACACACATACTATACAAGTAGAACACTAACATCGCACAATACGTGGAATGCAGATAATTGTGCAAATGAAAAGGAAACATTGTCAAGCATACCGTTGGTGAGGTTTTCACATAATATTTCTCACATGTTCTTTTTTTTTATATAGAGGGCACTTTTTCTGGGGCATGCTAAATGTGTGATAGAAAACATAGGCCAACCTGCAGGAGAAACATGTATTCAGGAGAAAGTGAATCCACACAATACATTTGAAGAATTGCCACCCAACCTGGTCATGCACATCATTAGTGATGTTTTAACATATTTGTCATGCGAATGCTTGGTAATACACCTGATTTATTTGTAGCACAATGTAGCACAGTGACAGAGGACAGGTCAGCGCAAGCATGAGTGTGCTGTGGAGGGCTCAGTGTGGCTTTTTAATTTAATTTTAATAATGTGATGTAGAGGAAGGAGATGAGCTGTGTTGAACTGTGTGTGTGTGTGTGTGTGTGTGTGCAGCCTGATCTCCAAAAATTCTGTGCTCCTGGACACGGATGTTAAGGACACGAAATCCGTGTCCAGGAGCACGGATTTTGCCAAAATTCCGTGCTCCTGGACACGGAATTGTTTTCCGTGCTCCTGGACACAGAATTGTTTTCCGTGATGAGCACACGGAAGTGCTTTCTATAGACTATTACCACAGCACTGTGTAACTCCAAATGCTAATCCTAAACAAAATAATGCTATAGCAATTTCAGTTGTGCCCTGACCAAAACATTCCCTAACCTTAACCTGTCATTAAAGACATTTTTGAGAAATACCTTTTCCAGTTGGTTGCTAGGCTATCAAATTCATATAATGAATGAAAGAAAAGTAGCTGTGCCCAGACCAAAACAATCCCTAACCCTAACCTGTGAGTAGGAAATGTTTTTTTTGAGAAAAAAAATATTTGAAATTAGAAAAATCCTGAGAAAACACAAGACTGTGGAAACATAGAGTTGTGGGAGTAGCCTAGAGAGAGCACTTCTCTGTGTCCATCACGGAAAACAATTCCGTGTCCAGGAACACGGAAAACAATTCCGTGTCCAGGAGCACGGAATTTTTGGAGATCATGTTGCAGCGTGTGTGTGTGCGTGTATCTGTGTGTGTGTGTGTGTGTGTATGTGTGTGTGTGTGTGAGTGAGTGAGTGAGTGAGTGAGTGAGTGAGTGAGTGAGTGAGTGAGTGAGTGAGTGAGTGAGTGAGTGAGTGAGTGAGTGAGTGAGTGAGTGAGTGAGTGAGTGTGTGAAAGAGAGAAACAGTCTGTGTGTGTACATTTGTGATATAGATTGTAACCCTTAAAAGAAGAAGGAAAAATCGGCACATTGTTTTGCTGTTCACCAATTTATTCAACACAACGTTTCTTTGTCAGGTGTGTGTTTAGGTGTGTGTCTGCCCTTGAGTGACAGTTCTAATAGAAGGAATAAATCTGTGAGCAGCAACAGTGTGCAGATTTGTCCTTCTTCTTCTACGTGTCTTTGGACCTAGTCCATTTTCAATGTCTCCAGTTGGAAGCGCGTGGCAAGCTTTCACCAGTTCACCACAAGGTGGAACACCATCAACATACAATAATAAATTAATTGGATAATTCAAAATGTGCGTGGACGTGCATGCATGCCTCACTTATAGATTACAACCTTACCTTTGTCTCTATGATGAGCCCAAGGACCTACTTCCCTGGGGCTTGTTATGTTTGCGTGGTTTGGGTGGCACCACCTACAAAGCAGGGAATTCCCTCGTCATTTATAATATTAGTGATGTTTTCATCTTTTAACATAATTTTTCTCAGTGATACACGACAGGACTTGTTTGTGGCTTGTGATGTAGGTTATAAGACAAGCTGTTTGTGACGAGCCCAGAGGGCTATTTCCCTGGGGCGTCTTGTGTGGTTAGATGGCATTACCTACAAACAGGAGCAGGGAATGCAGAGAATTCCCTCGTCATCTATAATATTAATGACGTTTTAACATTTGGAACTATTTTTCTCATGCAAACACTCAATGACAACACACTACTTAATTGTCACACAGTAATACATGTGTGACATGGACTATATGTCTCTCTGATTAGCCCAAGGGTCTACTGTATTCCTCCGGGGCTGTGTGTTAGGTGGGTTAGGTGGCATATAAACAAGGCTGTCATAGCAACCCCTAGCAACGTTTCCGAAGGAATATTTGTAATATGAGATACTTCAATTATTTATAGAAAGGAAGCTTAAAATGAACGCAATTTCACACAGTGGGCTAATATGAACAAATGTGCTGTGGTTCACTTCCTAACCATTCACTCAGATACTTCCAGACAACCATCAACATAACCAAACTGTTCCCTTGTTGTTGAGAGAGGATAACATGGTACATACAGTGCATGCATGTTGTTCACATGTAGTATATAGTATTTTTCATATTTATACATTTATATATTTGTTCTGTCCCTTTGATGTACACACAGACAGATATACAGTACAGGCACATGCATGCAGGCATGCACGCACGCACAAACACACGCACACTAAATACACTTTTTTTCTCTCTCTCTTTCTCTCTCTGTCTCTCTCTTTCTCTCTCTCCCTCTGTTTGACAAACACAAGCACACAAAATTACCCCCGCCCCCCTCCCACACACACACACGCTTAAAAACAAACAACTCACCGGTGCTCCAGTTTCTGACTGTGAGAGCAGTTAATAAACTCATTAGAGTGTCCCCAATGACGAGCCCTACTGTGAAGTAGTCCTTTACTTGCCATCTTAAACACACACACATACACACGCACGCACACACGCACACACACACGCACACACACACACACTTTTCGGCTGACTTAGCGTGTACTTTTGGTCCCCACTTGGATAGATAAACATGGCTGGCCCACCCAACTGGGTTCCTCCACTCCACTCTGTCTGTCTGGGTAAAGCAGTGGATATACTCTCAATGGGGCACAGCTACAGCCAGGGCCGGATTAAGATGGCCTGCGGGCCCCTAGCCTACAGATTACTGTGGGCCCCCCCACCGGAACGTACATTTCGTGACAAGCTTACTGTATACAGACAGTGTCATAATTTCAAAATAGGAATTAAGGATGACATGCCTATCAACTGTAGGCCTACTCAACACAACAGATCATTTTTCAATATTGCATCTTGTCATAATTCTGCAATTTTTCCACTTTTGGCCAATCAGAGCCCCCCTGGCTGGTGGGGGCCCCTAGGCTGCAGCCATATCAAGCCTGTGCGTTAATTCGGCCCTGGCTAGCGTATAGCGTTTACTAAATCCATCACATCAACATTAATAATGGATGACACACATTTCTCTGTCCTTCAGCGACTCTCCTGGGGGCCATATCCACTTCAACCAGCCCACTAGGCACACACGGTTAATGAACGCTGTCTGAGAGATGTGGAAGGGCAGTACAGCACTGTGCTTCTTTATTGCACTGTTACAGTAGGGCACGCTTTCTGTGTGTGTGTGCGTGTGCGTGCGTGCGTGCGTGCGTGCGTGCATGCGTGCGTGTGTGAGAGAGAGATGGAGAGAGAGAGCAAGAGAGAGAGCGAGCGAGAGAGAGAGAAAGCGAGAGAGAAGAGAGAGAGAGAGATGCAGTGGTTGGCCTAAAAATTAACATATACTGAAACCCAAACAAATCAAACTCCTCTGCGGTAGCCTTGAAATGTAATGTTGATGGATGTGGATGTTTTGCTTCTTGATGGTGCACTGTATTATGCAATAAGTCATTGTATCTTTGCCACTGGTCTAGAAATCTACATCTATCCTAGTGTTGGTGAATAGCAATGTAGCAGAACTTTTCTTTGTTTTATTCTGATCTTTTCTGACCTGGCTGTAGAAGCAGTATCTGCAGCTATGTACTGTATATTACCATGTTTTTCCTAATGCATAACTTGAAAAAAACAAACATTCGTAATGAAGGGGCAGGGGCAGCTGTGGCCTAGTGGCTTGGAAGTTGTTGGGAGTTGTTTGGATCGAAAGGTCAGGAACACAGTAACAAAATTCAGTGTTAATTCAACACTAGTCTAAGAATATATGGTCCCATTCGATTTTAGTGTTTAATTCAACTTGTGAGTGTTGAATTAACACAACAAAGTCACATATGCTGTAAAACATGATTGGGATGCAATTCTCAGAAGAGTGTTGGATGAACACTGCACATGTTACTGTGAAGGTTCAAATCTCACGATAGATTGGTGAAGTGACAAGTACAATGCTGTTTTTTTCCCCTCATTAATGTTTGAATAATGCCTGCACAATATTTTGAAAATGTATCGAAATCGTGATATTAAGAGTGGTGATATGCATATCGCGAAAATTACTTAATTATCGCAAACAAGTAAAATATATCTGTGCCGTCCAATTACTAGCTGAATGTCAGCAAACGCGGAAGAAGCCCGCCATGACCAAAGCCACACCCCACACACAGGCTGACAAATTGGTGACAAGAAAAACATTCGGCTATATTTCTAAATAGCGTTTGAATATCATTATCGAGGTATTGCATACTGTTATCGTTTATTTTTTTTCTGATATCGTGCAGCCCTAGTCTGAAGTGCCCTTTAGCATGGCATCTAACCCCACCCTGCTCCAGGTGGACCAACCTTGCTACTTAAAAAAGTGGGAATAAGTTAGCAGCCCTTTTGTGTACAGTCACTATTAAGCACTTGCTATTACAAAAATGGTAATGTCCATTGTCAGTGATAATGTCCATATGACCAAGTCTTAAACAAAGTAATTTGACCTGGGGGTGGTGTAAGAATTGTATTGATGTCATAGCAGTATTGGTTTGTGTTTTTTTTTCACTGAGTAGCATTAAATGGGTATCCCATTGGCATCTGCACCAAGGGGCTACATTTAATATGGAAAAGTGTGTCCAGGGGCGTAGCAGCAAAATTTGGGCATTTTGGTACAATCAGCTCTAATGGACCCCCTCCCCAGACATATTTCTTCATAAATCGGTTCATAAAGTGTGTGGGCCCCCTGTAAACATGGGGCTCTGGTGACTCAGTCTCACTTTACCCCCCTGAGCGACACCCCTGAGCGACACCCCTGAGCGTGTGCTCCCCTCCTTTACTGGTGTGGATTGGAATAGTTGCATCTGGTACTGACCTGTAGACCCCTCGGCGTGAATGGGGATTGATTTTGGGTGCTAAATGGATTATATAATAATCTGTCCCTTGGGCAGTGGCACTCTGTCAACATACAGTGACAGAGGACAGGACAGCGCAAGCATGAGTGTGCTGTGGAGGGCTCAGTGTGGCTTTTTAATTGTGATGTAGAGGAGGGAGATGAGCTTTACTGAAGTTGTGTGTGTGTGTGAGCGATCGAGACACAGAGAGAGAGAGAGAGAGAGAGAGAGAGAGAGAGAGAGAGAGAGAGAGAGAGAGAGAGAGAGAGAGAGAGAAACAGTCTGTGTGTGTGGCTGAATATGTGATCGGTATAAATATGCAGATGAACCTCAAGATCTCTCTCTAATTAAAAAAAAAGAAATTCAATGGATGGGGGAGTGTTTGGCCATCTAAATATGCATGTGGCTGAGTCAGGTCTTGGCTGGCCTGAGGTGGGCTGACACATTTGAGAGGTAACTAATAGTCTGCCTGGTTCACTAATGATCATGTCAACGCCACATCCACTCTAAAAATATACCTCCAGTGGTTATGTAAACAGCACAGCAACAGTTTGTTTACAATTATTGTGGAATGAAATGCACTCTGACTTCCATCATGACATGATGTCAGAGACAGGAGAGTGCTATAGCTGTTTTTAGTCACTTGTCGCGGCTATAGTGCTACGTTAGTGGGCTACGTTTCCCAGAAGCATTTGAGTAGTACTTAAGCCTATATAGTACTAAGGAGCCCCCTAGACAGTATATCACACCACTAAATGTTTATACATTACTAATAATAATAACTAATACATAATTGTATAGGCCTACATACGGTACAATATCTTTACAAATAAAATGGTAGCTCAAAGTGCATATGCGAGGCAAAATATTGTACGTATAGAATTTTAGTGATGGTGTGAGACCTGTTTCTGATGTATAGCCAAAGGGACACCCATTGACAGTAGATATCAATGGGGGCACCTCATAGGCACTACATAGAATTATGAGCTACTTAGGACCTTTTGGGAAACGCACCCCTGGTTGGTCTGTTTGTCGGTATGTCGGTTGGGCCACTGGAATCTGGTTTGCTTTTTTGGAGAATTTCCAGGCAACATACATACCTAGGTCTCTGGACCTTGCTGTGCTGTAGTGAAGCCATTACACAAATGTCACTGAACCACTGAAGCGACTTTACAACCATTATCTTAATGTTTGACAAGGAAATCTTTGCTCAGTTACACACTTCTGTGTTCAGAGAAGCAAGTTATGTAATGTTTTCCCTCTCCATATTACCTGTTTGTGTTGTCATTCCACTGAGATCAACCGCCTATTAAATAAGACAGAGGTATGTTGCACAGAGAAGTATGTTACACTATGTATTAATGTTTTTCCTCTCCGTTTGTCCCTGTTTGTGTGTTTGTGTTTGGTCCGTCCAGTGAGATCAACCGCCTATTAAACAAGACAGAGGTATGTTGCACATGTGACATTATGTACTAATGCTTTTCCTCTCTGTTTTTCCTTGTTTGTGTGTTTGTGTTTGGTCCGTCCAGTGAGATCAACCGGCTGGAGTCGGGGCTGGTGGTGGAGCTGTGGAACAAGGGCCTCATCTGGGACACCCTGGTGGGAACCTCCTGGATCCCCCTCGACACCATCCGTCAATCAAACGAGGTCAGGCAGAATTCAAGGACTTGATAGTTTACTGACATTTTCAAAAGGGCAACGAAATTGTGTTTGGAGAATAACAGTCAGTCAGTAGTAGTAGTAGTAGTAGTAGTAGTGGTAGTAGCAACTGATTCCCAAGTAAAGTGCATTAGACGTTAAAGTGACACCAGTGCAGGCACATACACAGCATACAGTACTCAGGTATATGTACTTGACATTGTTTTATAATATTATGTCAAGTGACATTACATCCATTTTTTTGCCCAACGTATTAGGTTATTAACTATTAATGTAAATGAACTGGGCTATTCACTTTTTAGATGATTAAGTATTACTGTAACCTTAACTATTTCAACAATAGCAACTTAGGAAAGGAGTCTAGAAGTTCCTGGAAGATCCTATAGAACAGCTTGTTCTGGCCCAGGGAATGCCATTTGGACTAAGCAGAAGTCCTTGACCCATTTATTGTAGATAAAAATTAGTAAAAGTCTGGCCAGCATTGTGATTGCATTTGTTTTATTCTGTTTGTTGTTTGGTTTCAAAGTATGTATGCCCACAAAGGCACTGATAGTGTATTTCAATTTAAACTAGAAGCACTCAGAGAGCGCAGACCTCCGCGAAGGAAGCTGCTTGATAGAACATTTGACTGTTACACCCTAAGTTACATTCTGCCTTCTTTTTGTGCAATCCCCGCAATTTAATTTCTGGTCACTAGGGGCGTCTAGATCTGGTGAAGAATCTTTTAAAAATTCCTGGTTCCGGTTCGTGATCCGTATCACCACCAGAATTGAATCACTTGTTCTTTAGGTCATTACCAACAATGCGACAAAGTTTCTTCCAAATCAGTTGATTAGTTTTTGAGTTATGCTGCTGACAGAATCTTTAAAAAGGTCCTGTTTCCGGTTCGTGATCTGGATCATCATCAGAATTTAATCACTTGTTCCTTTGGTCATTATCAACAACTCCAGAAAGTTTCGTCTAAATCCGTTGATTAGTTTTTGCGTTATGCTGCTGACAAACAGACAGACAAACAGACAAACCAACGCGACCGAAAACATTACCTCCTTGGCGGAGGTCATAAAAATTGAACTAAATTGAACTAATTGAACTAAAAAATTGAAATACACGAGGGTTGCATAGTTCCTTCCAGTGTGTTTAAACTCCCTAGTTTAGCATTCACTTAGCAGATTGGCTCCTTTTTGTCAGTTTTGAAACAGTCTGCTCGTCTTGTACTTGTTAATAATGCAGGAGAAAGAGTTTAAATCATCTGGAGTTAAATTTTAAATAAGCTCTGGGTCTCTCCTCTCATCCCGTCTCTTCTGCTTTTCGTTCTACATGCTCCTCTCATCCCTTCTGCTTTCTGCTTTTCGCTCTGCTTGCTGTTCTACTGTAGGAGGGTCCGGGTGTGTGGACATGCCTGGATTCGGAGGTTCTCATGAAAGCGGACGAAGTCTACGGAACCAGGAACCCCACGGACCACGAAGTGCTACTGGACGCAAGATTTGAACTTCCCTTTGGTCAGTTGGTTTCATTCATTCATTCATTCATTCATTCATTCATTCATTCATTCATTCATTCATTCATTCTTTCTTTCTTTCTTTCTTTCTTTCTTTCTTTCTTTCTTTCTTTCTTTCTTTCTTTCTTTCTTTCTTTCTTTCTTTCTTTCTTCTGGTTGTCTGTGTATCTGTTGTACCTCAGTGTATCAGCTCTACCTCAACCGTATCTTCTCATACTGTCCATATCTCATTATTTTTATAGTAGTGTTTACCAGCAGTATTTTGTGGAATGCAAATTCATGTAAGTTCATGTAAGAGGTCAGCTCTGGCCTATATGATAATATTTTGGGGAATTAAAAACGGCATGCAGTCATGCAATATGAAAGTCTAATATTCTGTATTAAGGGGAAGACCAGTCCTTACAGTATGAAGTGTACTATACTGTACTGTATGTGGATATTGTGGAGTTGAACACAGGGTTGATCTATTTCCGATGTTCTTACAGCAACCACTGGCATCCTCATACTATATTAAAGGGCTATGAATATGTTATGGCTGCACTTCATGCCGGGGATGGGCACGACCCATGACTGGCTTGGGGAAGCTCGGGGAGTACAGTAGCCTACAGGGGCGATCCCCCTGGAATCCCATGTTGTATGTATGTTGTATATACTATTTGTTATCCATCCTCACGTTCGCACCCTGATCCTGGTCCCTATAGATATTCCGGACGACGAGGCTCAGTACTGGACCAAGAAGCTGGAGCGCATCAATACTATGCGGATACATGATGAGGTACGTGCATAAGTCAGGATGCTGTTAGCTACAGAATGTCACTTATTATAACTTTATATTATTAATGACCATTTTTTAAAGTTAATGTCTGTATGATATAATTTCTCACTGTAAACACTAACCCTAATTCCATAACTTGTTACGCATTTTGCTGAACATCTTACTGAAAAAAGTAGATGAAATGCAACTGTTAAAATAAGTTGTAGTTATTTGAAAATTTGTAGTTGTTTGCTGTGAGTAGGGATGTTCTTTCCACTCATGACACTTCATGAAATCAATATGTTGTGTGAATAATTTAAGGGTAGCCATTTGTAATAAGTGGGATAGCGTTTGGGTGAGGTGGTCCTTGTTGTGCAATAGTTCCTTTCAGAGAATTTAAGAGCTGACAGAGCATCCCTCTATTGGCATGATTCTGCCACAGTGGCGTGCACAGACATCCTGGGGGGGGGGGGGGGGGGGGGGGGGGGGGGGGGCGGGGGCAGATGCTCAAGAGGGCTGCAGGGGGCAAGTGGAGTCCATACTGTGTTGTGCTTTGATCATCACAAATTTGTAGATAATCATGTCAACATTGACCACAGTACATTTTGACAAAAAAAAATCCACAAAAAAGAGCTTTCTGAAAGGGCATTTTTTGTCCAGTAGGGCAAAGGAGCAGGTGCTGTAGTCTGTGCACCAGGGCTTGACACTGGCACCTGGCTGGTAATAATTTCAGTATCACTAGCCAATGTGGCAGGTAGCTTCTTCTATGGTATGGCATATCTGAATAGCCTATAGTCTGCACTTTGCCCCTTGTGTGTTAATTGTTTGTATTTAAGTTCAAGAAAAAGCTCAGTTGCTCTGTTTCTATTTGTTCGATTTATTTCCATGTAGAAAGCTGTGCACTCATCTTCTTGCTTTTAACACTTCATCTTCTGAGGTTAGATGTACAGTGACAAAGGAAAAATAAACAATATCAAATTTGTGGCTAGTAGAATAGCTGAATGGCTAGTGACTCAGGAATACCACTAGCCACAATGGCCAGCAAGTGAAAAAGTTAATGTCAAGCCCTACTGTGCATGCATGTGTTCTGTCACATCGTCCTTCTTGCCAGATGTTGTTCCTTACTTATGTATGCGCACTCAGCTGCATATACGGGACACTATACCTATAGTCCACGGGCCAGGTGAGATGTCGGTACCACTCAGAGGGGCAAAGGTTGCTTATATTTTTTGAAAAGATACATGTCTGAAGTTAACATTTTTGTATGATAACCCTTCTGGAAGTACAGCCAAGTTAGGGTTATCAGCCGTTAAAGTAACACCCCCCCATCAAAAATAAAGGTTTTTAAGATGGGTGCCTGTCTTTCTACTAGCCCTTGTTTAAGACATAATCCCTAACCCTTGCCCTGAAGTACATACGTGAACACAGTAAATAATGTAACATGTTGTTACTCAGTTCATTACAGTGCACTTCAACATGTAAACACACCTGAGGGTGCTAGAATACAATTTTCAGTTACTTTACATTTTGTTGCTCACACTAGGAATCCCACTTTGAGCACTTTCTCTGTAAAGCCCGATGTGGACGGGACTTTTATTACCTATGGACCCCCGGTAATTCGGAATAATTACAGAGAATGTCTGAGTTCTTAGTCCTGTGCGAATGTGCCATGTCTGCGATTTGTGAGGTAATAATTCCGCCGCGAATTACCTACTGTATTTCGGCGAAACTCAGACGTCCTGGGGTAATTTTACATAGGCGTGCCGTCTGCACTCCCTTGTAATGTCTGTGAATTGAGTAAATAACCAATGTTTATTTATCCCGTCCGAATGCGCCCCGTGAAATCACAGACTGAGATCCGGGAGTAATTGCGAATTACCAGGGGTCCATAGGTAATATTTATCCTGTGCGAATCGGGCTTAAGTCTATTTGGATAAAGGCATTTTCTAAAAGCAATGTACTGTAATGTAGTCAATGTAATGTCACCATGTAATGTAATGAATGTGATTGTAAAGATTCTCTAGCCTGGCCGCGCAAAACCGCCTCTAGGGGCGTCTAGATTTCTAGGCTAAAGATTCTCTGAATGTGTTATGGACTCATTAGTGCTACCTCCTGGAAATCTGTTGTCACAGCAAGCAGTCATAAATTAAAAAGACTTCTAAAACATAGTGGTATCAACATATTGCTATGAGGTTAATGTATTTCATTTGTCATACAGTATATTGTTCTGTTTTCTATGTTTCCATGCTTTACAGTATCCATTGCAAGAAGAAGTTCCGCGTAGACAGCTTCCTGCTATTCCTACTCAATGCTGTACGTATGACAGCCTTTACACACACACACACACACACACACACACACACACACACACACACACACACACACACACACACACACACACACACACACACACACACACACACACACACACACACACACACACGTGACACATCCTTTTTGTATGGTGTAGCAGAATCTATGCAAGGTCTTCCAAAAACCAGACCATTCAGGCAGTGGAAATTGAATTTGTCACTGGCCCAAAATAAAACTTTTGTAGAGGTAAAAAAAACCACTACAACAAAGCAGTGGAAAAGCAGTGCATGAACACAGCCCCGTTTACTGGTCAAATACTACAGTTGAAGTAGAAAGAGGGCTGGAGGGCTGCGTCATTCAAGAAGTAAAATAGATGGTGGATTTGAAGGTGCTCTTCGGCAGAGACATAGAAAATATCAATAAAAAAGCAGGATACCAAGGCACTTTTCTAAGATAAAACCATTTTAATATAATCTTAAAGAATTAAAATTATAACCATGTTTTGGCCAGCTACAGGGCCTTCATCAGGGCAAGAGGTGCATTTTAAATTGTATATTAAAGCAGTTTTATCTTAGAAGACTGCCTTGCCGTGTTGGAAGCCTGTTCCTGCACCACTAACAGTTCGACTCAAGCAAAAAAGATGGATGGCTGAAAATTATATATTAAAAGTAAGCTATTAAGTTCCCCTACAAAGAGTAAATGATATTGATAAGCCTATTATTCTGTTGATTTTTTTTCATTATTCTTGTTTTTGTTTTTGTATTATCTGGAATTGTTTTATAATTTAATTTTATTTCACTTTTATGAACAAATACTTTTATAAATAATTATTTCAATACAGTTTTATATTTTTATATACTTTATTTTTCATTCTGCACTCAATGCATTTTCTCAAGTGAAACAGTTCCACATGTGGACTGTAGATGGTGGTGTTGACCAAGTGAAATGTTTCTGTCTGACTGGATGTGGTGCTTATCATCATTTCATTGCATCAGTTCATCTGTAATTTTGCAAGGTCTGTACCAAAGATACTTTACAGTCTACCTCTTCCTGTATTCTGCCTATAATACTACAGTATGCATGGATCTATAGGCTACTGTGCATCATCATTAGCTTTCCACTTAGGGCAGATAATGTCTGCCAAACAGGATGCTATTGAGTGGGAAACCACTTTGACAACACAGTATAAAATGAAAAACTTGCACTACATCCAGACCCTTGTAAAAGACAAAGTCATACATCAGTTGGGTTTATGAACATGGCTGTAATCTAAATTCATTCCAGACATTGTGAAGCAAAGTGCTAGGTGATACATCTGTGGACTTTATGAACATGGCCATTATCCACTCTAAATTCAATTCAGACATTTTAAAGCCTTGAAGCATATGGTATGTATATCAAGATGTTGCCTAAAGATATGATATAACTCAGCCGATCATTTTTTTTTATTGATATTCATCTTCGTGCCTCCAGGCAGCTGGACTTACTTTGGATGGAGTGATCAACAGAGTATGTACATAAACACGCCCTGCTTGCCATCTCAATTATATTATTTACATTTCTTTTCCCCTTTGTGGCTTGTGCATGCTGAGTCACAAATCATTAATCAAACTGCTCTCAGGACATTTCTTCTGTTCTCATTTCTTGGCATCCTCTCAACATTGTTGTTTCAGTTGTTCTTGTTTTCTTCTCTGAACCGTCACTTGTCGTACCTTTGTTCTACTCACAATGTCCTCCATCGCTTCAATTTTTTTCTTCATGTCACACCTATGACTGACGGGTGTTCATAGATATTTTGTCATTTACCACAGAACTACCCCATCCCCAAACTTCAACCCATTCACCATCAGTCACTTTTTGTTGTCACTGTTGTTGTTGTGTTGTGCCTGAGCCTGGCTCAGAATTAAATTGTCCATGTGTAATTGTGATCTACAGTATGTATATGGTGGTCGTTACCAATGTAAGATACTAGTCATGCATTTTAACGCACAATAATGTTGAAGGTATTATACATTTGAAAGACTTATTTAAAACTAAAGCATGCACTATGACAAATACATTTACAGTATTTCATGAATAAAATTACTGTATCACCTTATCAAAGTTGACCTAACTGGAAGAAAGCCCACACAAGAAACATTTAGGTAGCATTTAAAATCTGTGAGCAGATTTTATTGTTTAGCGGCCGGAGTAGTTATTGCGTGGAGACATGAAGTATTCCACTCAATAAGTCCTGAAGTAGATACAAAAAGCAATTCTATTTAACCATTCCCCAACCCCACAGTCCATGGTGTGTGCGTCTTCTGCGCATGTGGGGTCCCGCATGGCCAGATGCACTGTCCATTGTCTTGTTGTCCAGCGAATGCAATTTCATATTTGTTGTTCAGCAGCCACACCAAGTAGATGCACATGTTTCCAATAATGTTGAGTGTCCCGTGACCCATTACAGAAAAGCTTACACACAAGAATATGTCACTATATGGGGACTTCCCCAGCCAAATCATGAGAATAGAATGAGAACATAATATAGGAATAGTAAAAGGTTAAGAAAACTAAGATGAGGTTATAAATTCATAATAACATGTATAAATGCAGTGAATCTTTTCACAATTTCATGAATAAAACACGAAAACCCTCTGTCCGTCAAGAACTATATGTGAAGTGTTTCTGTAATACTCCTATTTTAATCCCTATCTATTAATCAGCAGACAAATTAATTCATTCTTTCTCATCGATATTACACCATTAGCCATGGAGGAACACGACAGTGCAGTGGACGACCGTGAGGACAGTGACTACCGCAGCGAGACCAACAGCCGGCCCCCGCGGTACTACTCCACCCCCCACCCCAACTCATCTGCGCACCAGTACCCTATGGGCCGGCACTTCTACCAGTCTGGAGCGGCAGACTGCACCTACCAGACCTATGAGTCAGAATACAGGGAGTCACGACGAGCCAGGTGCATAATCATCACCAACACACTTGCATAAACATGCTTTATTATGAGGGCATATATAAACAATGTACTGTACTGTACTGCAATGTATGTATGTGTAATGCAACAAGTAAAAACAACAAAGTTACTAGGGTACTACATTTAAACAGTTGACAGTTGACATATTAAGGATTTATAATTAAAGCTATGCTGTGCCTAAAAAATGAGGACCTAATACTTACTCCTACAAAGTCTTGCAAGGTACAACTCAACATGGCACTTCACAAGACGTTCATTAAGTCCGTGTCTTGTATGTTTTTGTCATTATATCTCATTTGATTTGCTTATTAACTTATTTTTATTCCATTGATTGCCTCAATGATTTGTTTAATATTCATGTTATTATTTTGTAAAATTATTTAGATTATTCATATCATGCTTTATTTGCTTATTTATTTATTTACTTTTTTGTTTGTTTATCTCCCACCCCCTATTTTCCTTTGCACAAACCTTATTGAACATTATTGAACTGAAACACATTCAGACGTTCAAGCAGCAAAGGCGCAGTTCAGATAGTTCCCGTAGATTCAGGCATGGGGGTGGAAGACTGGGAGAGCCAGTACAAAATCCCAGACGTGTTAGACGACTACCTGGAGCCTGAGCAGAAAACATGGGCAGATGACGATGACGAAGACAACAAGAGCGAGATCTATCGCATCGCCAGCCCGAGCGACATCAAAGGCACTCGATTCTACCAGTCTGTCGAGTGCGATGCCGTCTCCCCGGAGGAGTATGACGAAACGGGCGAACCCGTCGAAGGCAGTCGTGGTGGTTTGGGCAGCAGAGATGTGCGTCTGATTTACAAAGAGGCGACATGCTTTGAGGATGAGGAACAGTCACCGCCGGAAATATCCACCATCCCCTCTATGGAAGATATAAGGCAGGCATCTACAAGGGAAGGGCTGTTGTTCAAGACCCGGATGTGGGCGAAGAACTCGCTGGAGGAAACACTGGAACACTACGCTGCTTACCGTGAGGAGGAGGAGGCCCGCTTCAGGGCCAGGAGTGAGTACGGTTCCGCTGGGTCGGACGAGATGCAGTTCTCTCTCGGTTCCGAGGAGGAGGTGGATGATTTGACTTTCGCCGAGGAGGATTTTCATTATGAATATGACAGCTATTACAACGACAGCAGGTACACCTATTCTTATGAGAGCACAGAAAGGGAATACTATGAGACAAGAAGCAGCAAGGGTATGATTGCACCTCGGGGTTCGGTGGATGCCATGTTGTCGCCCGTTGAGGAACCTATCGGTGAGTACGTAGATACTATGGATGAGATGCAAAAGCTGGTCGACACCGTTTCAGAGTACTTGGCGGAAAAAGAAGAGGAGATCAGCAAGTATGACCAAATGCCAGCGAAAAGAACAATGCCTTCGGATGAATCAAAAACTACAGAACCAGACCCTGCTACAACACAGCAAGAGGACCAAGCCACCCAGGAACAAAGTCAAGACGCCCCTACAGAGACCAATGCAGTGGAACAGGGAATAACTGGAGTAAAGAATGCAATGAGCTCTCTGTTTAGCTCCATTACTGGCACCAAGTCACCAACTGATGGAGATCAGAAACAGCAGGCGTCATCAGAAGCAACAGCAGAGCAGGCTCCCCAGGCTGAGTCTGGAATGTCCAAACTGTTGTCCTTTATTCCCAAAGCCTCCCCCAGTCCAACTCCATCTGAGGGGGATCAGAAACAGCAGTCAGAAGGAGCAGGACAGGCTCCTCAGACTGAGTCTGGGATGTCCAAACTGTTGTCCTTTATTCCCAAAGCCTCCCCCAGTCCAACTCCATCTGAGGGGGATCAGAAACAGCAGTCAGAAGGAGCAGGGCAGGCTCCTCAGGCAGAGTCTGGAATGTCCAAACTGTTTTCCTTTATTTCGAACGCCTCCCCCAGTCCAACTCCATCTGAGGGGGATCAGAAACAGCAGTCAGAAGGAGCAGGGCAGGCTTCTCAGGCAGAGTCTGGAATGTCCAAACTCTTCTCCTTTATTCCCAAACCTTCCTCCAGTCCAACTCCTCCTGTTGCAATTGTTCCTCCAGCCAACCAGGGGGCAGCAGCTGATAAGAAGTTCTCCCTGGGGTCTCTTCTTCCCTTTAGCTCCCCTGAGCCGACCAGCCCCTCACCAGGACCGGATGCCTCTGATGCCACTGGTAGTGGCAGAAGTCCAACGCCGGAAGCCGGCCAGGCTAGCTCAATGCTTAGCAGACTCAACCCTATGAGGTTATTTGGAGACAAGCCAGCTGAGGAGACCACAGAACAGCCCGCAGATCAACGAAACAAGTCTCCCCTCGGAGGAAGTGGGGGCTCTGTGGAGGCGACACAAAATTTGTCTGTCGACAGAGCGGAAAGTACTCATGGAGATTCTTGCGACAGGCCACAGAGTTCGGTGAGTCTGAGTGGTTCAGTAGAACTTCTTCCTGAGACAGAGTCCTCTGGCGAGATACCTGATAGTCAACCAAGAAGGACATCCCCAAAACCAGCCCCTAGTGAGGAGACTGGGATTTTCAGCCCATTCAAGTCACTCACCTCAATAATATCCGGACCTACCGACAAACCAGCTCAAAGTGAAGGCCCGTCTATGTTTTCTATATTTAAACCCACTGATAGCACTGCTGCACCAAATGTAGCGTCTTCAATTGCAGAACAAATAAAGGTACCTTTTCTCTCGTCGGATGCATCTAGTCCACAACCACCTAAACAAGAGGGCGGGATGCTCTCCGGATTTTTAAAATTTGCCACCGGAGAGGATGCAAATGCCCCTAACACGCAAAGTGCTCCCAAGTCACCTACACGTGCAGCTCTGCTTGAAAGTGTACCGAAAGCAGATGCTAATACTGGATGGTTTTCCAATCTGTTCAAAGCAAGTTCACCAGAGCCTCAACCAGTCAGGCCACAGACACAAGCCCCAAAGGCTGCAACGGACCCAGCCCAAAGTGAAGGCATTGATAAAGAGTCGATCAAAGATGGCAGTCAGGCAGAGCAAAGCACTGAGGGACAGTTAGAGAGTGCCCCTCCAGGTGACGGGACAACCCAATCTGAGACCAAACCCCCGCCAGAACCACAGTCACAAGGTCTTTTGTCTGGGCTCCTAAAACTCACCTCAACTGACGAGTCATCTGGTACAAATAAACCTCAGACTAGTGCTCCACAGGGTGGTCTGCTCTCTGGGTTTTTATCATCTGCCACACAAATAGTCACTCCACAGCAAACTCAGCCTCCACAAAGTTCCCCCTCACCTCAGTCGGGAGGTTTGCTATCAGGGCTGTTCAAGACAGGCCCTCCTGAAACAACCACTTCTCCTACACCAGATGCAAAGCCAACGGAAGAAAGTAGTGACACACAGAAAGAGCCAACACCTCAAACTGCTGCACCTCCACCACAAACAGGAGGGCTGCTTTCTGGGTTTTTAAAAATGGCCTCCGACACCGTGTCAGCTCCTCAGCCCTCTCCAGCAACGACTGACTCAACCCAGAGCTCCAGCACAGGTCAGACGCCGGCACAGAATGGCAGTGCGCCTCCAACTCAAACAGGTGGCCTGCTCTCTGGGATACTTAAACTAGGATCTCCTGAGCCACCAGCAACAAGTGGTGCTAACCAAACACAAACTCAGCAACCTCCCTCCGCTCCTACAGGGAGTGTGCTATCTGGCCTTTTCAATAAACTATCAGAAACGGCAACACAGCCACAGCAGCCAGTGCCTGCCGACCAGCAGTCAACGCAACCTCCCAAACCTCAAACTCAACAGCCACAGCAAGGTGGTTTTCTTTCTGGTCTTTTAGGCGGTCCAGCTCCTCCAAGTGGTACACAACAAGCTGGTCAACCTGGAAATCAGCAGAATCAAAATCAAGGACCCCAGCAAACACCTGGAGCAGGAGCCATGATATCAGGCCTGTTCAGCAAGATTACTGATACACCACCAACACAACCCCCACAGAGTGGGCAACCCGCAGGGCAGCCAAATAAATCTCAAAGTGCACCACAGCCACCACCAAATCAGCAGCAGGGTGGATTTTTATCTGGATTGTTTGCTCCAATTCCACCACCAGCACAGCAGCAAAAGCCAAGAGCGCCTCGTTTAAATCAGCAACAGGGCAACAGACAGCCGTTACTGAGACAAAATCAAATACCTACACAACCAGCACCAGAGGCCCAACAGGGGGGTATGTTCTCCGGGTTCCTGAACAAGTTGGACAAGTTGGCTGCAGTGGACACCCCCACTCAGCAAGCACAACCATCCCCTGGAAAGCAAAGTCCTTCAGGGGCTACACAACAGTCAAGCCAGCAACCGCCCCAACCTAGTCAGTCTGGGGGATTTTTGTCTGGACTTCTGAATATGGGTGGTACAGAGCCTACACCTCCTAGCCAGCCTGCTCAGCCACAACCTGGAAGTCAACAGCCAGGGCAGTCAGAGACAAAGCCGGCACAACAGGCCCAGCAGGCTCAATCTGGTGGCCTGTTCTCCAGCATATTAAAACTTGGTACACCAGATGCTCCTCAGCAGCAACCACAACCCACCACTCAGCAAGCACAGCCTGCTGATAAGCCCCCTCAGACTGCACCACAGCCTGAATCTGGAGGGATTTTATCTGGTTTCTTAAACAAACTGACAGCAACCACTGATGATGTAGCGCAGGATAGTCAGAATGCTACCAGTAAGACATCCAGTCAGCAGCAGGAGCAGCAGCAACAACAGCAGCAACAGGAACAACCCCGTCCAGGGGCTAAACCTGGCCAAGGTAGGCCCCAAATGCAACGGGCCAAGCCGGTTGAAATTCATTCCTCGCAAGACAATGTGGCTGAAAAAGACTCAAAAGCTGCTGCTGGTCAAAAGGGCTTTTTGTCAGGATTATTCGGCATAAACGAGGAGCCTGCCACATCTAAGGCACAAGAGACCACTGCAACTCAACCTGTCAAGGATGATGTGAAAACAAGTACCAGTAGCAGCACTCCAGGCTTGCTCTCCAGCATATTCAAACCAGGATCCAATGAATGTACAACTACAGCAACCAGTAAGGAGTCAGAAAGGGGTATCCTCGATCGCATTCTTCCCAAACAGAGTGAAACTCCTGCCGATGGTGCTGTTTTAAGCGGCTCTGTAGATCCATCCTTATCTCGTGTCCCTGAACAAGCTCCAAGTGAGCCACACATACCTCAGTCTGCCACTCAGAAGTATTTGCAAGAGATTCATCGTCTCCTCTATGGCACATCAAGGGAATATGGCTACCAAGACTTGCTGTATTCTTTCGCAGAAAATGGTGTGATTCCCCCAGAGCTATACGAGTACCAGTGTCTCATTGAAGGACTCCTCTGGCAACAACTGAATGAATTTGCTTTAGAGGAGGCTCTTGCAGCTCAGGCTCAGGAGCCATTCCCAGAGCCGGTCCCGTTTCAGCCTCCCCCTCCACATTTTTTGGCGGAGGCTCCTGGATGGTTGCACCACAGAGATGTCGATGCTAACCGCTTCCACATTCCGTCGCACCCTTGGATGCCTGCGCCAAACCTGCCACTTCAGAATGGCTATGAGGAAGTAGTGGAGGAGGAGCCGGAGGAAGATATAATCCTTTTTGACATGAGCTGCCGAGACAGAAAGCGCTGGAGCAGCTGTGACAATATAGAGGATGTTAATAGGCAGCACGAACTTCTAGGGGGAAAGCCTTGGTTTGAAAAAACTACAGTCCTAAACCTCTCAACTGAAAGGCCACCAAAATTAAGCAGGTGCCAGTCTCTTACTGACTGCAACACACAAAGCAAGGTCTCAGCCGAACCCGAAGTGATTAGCTCTGAGCTGCATAAGAAAGACTTTGATCTGAAATCAGCAAGAGAGTTCTTAATGCGACTTCAGCGCAAAAATGGCCCTGTGGATCTGTCCAATTCTGCTGTCAACCTCACCAACTCTACTGGACTCAATGGAGAAGTAGATGATGAAGACTCTGAGTGGTATCAGCAATGGCTTTCACTCCTAGAACAAGGTATGTGGTGGCCTGCTGAAGCAGGGGATTGTGGGTATTATGTTTACACAGATGAAGAGTTCATATACTCCTTGTTAACCGACAGGGCTGGAAAACATCTCTATGCATGTCACTCTCCTGAGTCTTTGGTAAGCACAGGTAAATCTACAGGTAAATCCTCAGCCATTCAGCCACCAAAAGGCGATAGCAAGGTAACACTCTGTGGCTTCAAAATCCCACTGCATAATGACGACGCTGCCCATTGCTCCACAGGATATAGTGCGCCATCAAATTCCGACAAGCTCAATACTCCTGTTGACTTGTCTTCTGCGCTTCAGAAAGGAGACAAAATCATGAATATGAATATGGAGCGTTTCACACAGATGTTTGAGGAGTCCATGACGGCACAGACTGAACAGCCTGTTGATTTCACAACATACAAGCTGAAGAAAGTTCAGATGGGCAAAAAGGAATCAGCACCAGGTGTGCATTTTCAAGAGGAACAATTGGAAGCAGCTGATCTCACCAGTAAAACAAACACGGTCACGAGTCACGGAGGTCCATATTGGAAAAACCAAGGAATTAAGGATCTATTCCCACAAGTCTCTGGCCCCGGTTCCATGACCACCACAGTTGCTTATGCTTCATCTGCACCATACAGACAGTATGCCCATGTAAACCAGCAACCCCCAATACCTGAAATAAGGATAGGACATGTGGATGATAAAGCCATCAATCAACAACAGCATAGTCAAAAGGGCAGTTCCATCTTGTCGGCTATTGGGGACTTTGTTGGCAAGGGCACTGATACAAATAAAGCAGTCAGTACATCGTCACCAGTTAGCGGCAGATCATCAGAAACCCCAAAGACAGATCCTGCCCTGTCTAACCAAGCAGGGACACCTGTGGGTAAACCAGGCATGATAGCCTCAGGTTTTCAGAGCTTAAAATATAAAATGTCTAAAGAGGATGCCCCAGGAAATCTGTCTCAAACTAACACCACTGCATCGTGTGTATTGCCCACAACCCCCACATCGAGACCAGTGTCGGCCTCCACACCATCATCTCCATCAAGACCACAACTTGGAAGACAACCTACTTTATCGTCTCCATCAACAGAATCACCACGTCCTCAATCCCCTATTGAACAGCCGATTTCCCCCAGGTCCCCTGCCATTTATCCCCCCATGATACAAAGTAAAATAGAGAAGCCCTCTGATTCTCAGTTTGGAGATAAAGCTTTGGATTGCTCGCCTGTGGCACTGAAGCAGAATAAAAGTCAAACTCTCAAAATGTCATCACAAGCAGTTGAAGACTCCACTGAGATTGCAGGAGTGCATGCTATGGACTTTACAAAAAACAAAGCAAAGCCGGCTAAAAATAGTAGCCAAGAAACCCACACATCTCATGCTAAAGAGCAATGTGGGGTGGATCTGACTGTTGTAATAGAAAAGAAAGACCCAGAATTGGAATCCATGGTTTTTCAAACTCGGCCGTCCCTTGTCCTTCCTGACCATACGGTAAATGCAAGACAAAATCGTCAGTCTCTAGACAGCGATGAGTACAAATTTTTAGGGAGACGATCTTCAAGTCCTAACTGCCCAATTGATAGATCACCACAGTTAAGTGCAAAAAAAACACTGACAGAGACAAAGGTGGTTGATGCAAAGACTGCTGAGGTCAAGTCCTCACCTGCCTCAGAAGATAAACAAGAGCAACCACAGCATCAAATCACAGAATCTAGCCACATATTTGGAACACGATCCATGAGTCCCAATCGTCCAATAGATAGTTGTCCTAAATTAAGTCCGAAAGCATCCAGTGAGGCTCCATCAGAGTTCTCAACAGGGATTAATTCAACATTATCAACGACCAAATCCTCTCAAGATGGTGTGAGGACACAGCAAAGTGGGACCCCACAACATCAAACTACAGCATCTCAAGTGCAAAAGAGTCAATCCATAAGTCAACCACCCAGAACTGCTCCTTCGCAGGTACAGAGTCAACATCAAACTGCTAATAAACGTGTTACGTTTAAGCGCGAAACATCAGTGCTGAATGGATCTACAGCATTAGGTCGTCAGTATGAGATTACAGCTCCACCAAACACAATAAAAAATACTATTGACATGTCATCAAAGCCAAAACCTATAGAACAACCGACCCAAACGCCAAGTGTTGCTCCTGCCATTGAAGTAGTATCTCTTGTGAGCACCTCTACTTCATCTGCTGAAATGTACAGGGATTCTATTGGTGTACCTCTTGTTGTTGATTCTGCGGTATCACAGGACATGCCTTGTGAAAGGAGACGACAATCACAACCAGTTCTCAGATTTCAGCAAAGTTTAGATCTTACTTCCTCTCAGCCATATCCTGTGTCGTATCCAGACAGCACTGTACTTACCAGGTCTAGAAGACTTTCCCTGGACTCTCATCTAGTTAGTCAGTCCAGATCTGTAGGAGCTTCTGCTCCTGCTAACACAATCAGACATATAATTGATATGTCACCAAAACAACCAGATCAACAAAGTGAGGAAGTTCCTGTGCCCTCTCCAAATGCAGCAATGTCCCTGGTAAAAAGTCAGCCAACAGACAGGTTGAAAACTAGAGATGAATCCTTTGGTGTCCCTTTAATTGTAGTACCTGTGCCCCAGCAAGAAAAACCCTCTGACATTAGTAACCTTACTAAAAGCCACAAACAGCAGCAAAAAATTGGAAGACCACTGCAAGTCAATCGAGCTGAAGCACCCTCAGTTGGCCAGGTTGTTGGTGCCCAACAGTTATCTACTGTGCAACAGCGCCACACCCAACCCATCCAGAAATCATCTGCACCTGCCAATTCCATTAAACATGTACTTGATATGTCTCCAAAGCCAAGGTCAGGTGAAATGAAAGACATGTCAGGTAGAGAAGTAGTGCCTCTTGTCAAGGCAAAGTCCAGAAGTATTGACATTAAGGACGATGTTGTGGGTGTACCTTTGATTAAGGATCCTCCTCAGGAGCAGCAGCAGCAGCAGCAGGCTCCTGAATCGACCCGTCAAAGTGAAGCTGAAGTTAACTCAGAGCCTGTAAGCTCAGCTGCACAACCTAAAGTACCAACCCAATCACACACAGTAAATGCAATGCAGCCCATAATCCAACATAAAGCAGTCACTGTCCCTGCCAATTCTGTTCAAGATACAGTTGATATGTCACCAAAGATACCAAAGCCTGAAAATGCGTTTCAGTTTGACGTCAATGGATCAATGAAATTGGTGAAGACTAAATCAGTTGAAAAAAGATATGGGAAAGATTCGGTTGGTGTACCTTTAGTCTTTGAACCACCTGTGATCAAGGAAGATGTTTCAGCAAATCGGCTACCCATGGACAAAATTCAGTCAAAACCAATACCAAATCTGAGTGCACGTCACACAACTGAACCATTACTACAACAGCAAATTCATACACATCACCAAAATGGAGCTCTCCCTGGTCCAGTGCCGCAGCGTCCAAACAAACAGCCAAATAACAGGCCTGTGGACTGTTCCGTAAAACCCATAGCCACTCCTCGAAGATACCCTGTGCAACGACCTGGCCAAGCTATGGATTTCTCCCCGCAGAAGGATAAGAAATCAGAGATTAAGAACAGGCAGACATACTCTGCACAACCAGCTCGGCACAAATCACAATCTGGAATTGTGGATTTGACAGTTGAAATACAGTACAAGAAATACATTGACATAGATGAGTATGGAATCAAAGACCTCACGTATTACAATACTCCTCCTTCATCGCGTAGATCCTCTCTTGTTCCAGTTTATCAAAATGGACAAAGTGTTCCACACAGGGTTGCTGCTCTTGTTCAGGATCAAATAGTGCAAAGTGTGCCCTCATTCCAAACTTCCTCACAGCCTCAATATATTGCCCTGTCTGAAACGTCTACCACAAGTCTTGCTGGACAAACAACAGAGATATTACAACATGAAAGTGTTATCAGGGATCCAAGGATGATGCCTTTAGAGCAGTATCTGCCAACCTCCTCTGTACCTCCTGTTGATCAACAAGCAAGTCAAGGAGTTAGTGCACACACTCAAATAGAATTGCAAAAGACAGTGATACCTGCACCAAGTCAACCTACCCATACTCAGCAAACTGCAACCCAGTCTCTACTCTCAAGACCAAAAGTCCTTGTTAAACAAGCAACAATAGGAAGCCTTGGCACTGAGAGCTCTGAGACCCAGCTAATGAGTCCTCCTCCTGTAAACACACAACAGCCTTCTCCAGGTTTTGGGGTTGCAGCTACTGTCACATCAGTTATATCACCAGTTCCTTCTAATGTGCCAACACCTGACATTAAACCATATGAAATGGAAACTTGTCCTCTATCACCAACAAGCAGAGGGCCCAGCCAATGGACATCTCTGGCGAATCAATCTGCCCCTGCAAGCCTCATCACAAATACACTTGACATGTCAGCAAAATCTGAGGAGAAGCCACCTGAAGTCATAAATCAGACAGAGGCCCTGCCACTTAGGAAAAAGTCAATATCTATGGAAATATGTCAGGAGGTGGTGGGTGTACATTCAGTCAAGCCACTTCAGTCAACTGTTCAGTCACCAGTGCTTTCACTGTCACTCTCACCTCATCGAACATACAATAGAGCGCCGGACCAGGTTGTTATTGACATTGGCTCCCCAGATAACGCTCCTAGTATTCCTGGATCTGGATACACCTCACGGAGTATATCTCCTGTGTATTCTACAATGACAGAGCAGGTCCCACCCGTGTCTCCAAGACCAGGTACTGTCAGAAGCCTTGCTGCGAGATTCAGTGCTCCTTCTTCCCCAATGACCACACCCAGTCCAATACCTTTTCCAGATGGTGTTCCTAGTCATCCTGGGTCTGTATTCTCTTCAAGGAGTGTATCTCCTGAATTTTCCGCAATGGCTGAACTGCCCCCACCTCCGTCCCCAACACGGCACACTGTCAAAGACCTCACTTCAAGATTCAGTGCTCCATCCCCAATGACCACACCCAGTCCGTTACCCTTTCCGGACAGTATTCCTAGTCGTCCTTGGTCTCCTTACTCTTCACAGAGTGTATCTCCTGATTTATCAGCAATGAAAGAACAACCACCACCTGCTTCTCCAACAGGCAGCAGGCCAACAATCCTTCCTCGTCAGTCGTCCCTGGCAATAGAGTCGGCTCCAGCTAACCTCATAAAAGCTACCATTGATATGTCGTCTAAGCCTGAAGAGAAAGTTCCTGAAGTGACAAAACAGACTGGACCTGTACCTCTGTTGAGGAAGAAATCAACGTCTATAGATACAAACGAGGAAGTTGTTGGTGTACCCTTAGTTGTTGAGGCACCAACACAGATAGTTACAGCACAGACAGGTACTGTCAAAAGCCTTGCTTTGAGATTTGGTGGTCCTACTTCCCCAATATCCACAGACAGTTCATTTTCATTCCCAGACAGTGGCCCTAGTCGTCCTGGATACTCTTCAAGGAGTGTATCCCCTGATGCTTCAGTGATGGCACAACAGCCACCACCTCCTTCTCCCACAGGCAGCAAGCCAATAATCCTTAGTCGTCAATCATCCCAGGCAAACGAATCAGCCCCTGCGAACCTCATAAAAAGTACAATAGATATGTCGTCTAAGCCTGAAGAGAAAGTACCTGAAGTGACAAAACATACTGGGCCTGTACCTCTTTTGAGGAAGAAGTCAACGTCTGTCGATATAAATGAGGAAGTTACTGGTATGTCCTTAGTTGTTGAGGCACCAACTCAGACAATTACAGGCCAAGCACGTGCTGTCAAAGATCTTGCTTCAAGCTCCATTGGTCCTGCTTCCCCAATAACCACAGACAGCCCATTTGCATTCCCGGACAGTCGTCCGGGATCTGCATCTGCATACTCTTCAAGGAGCGTATCTCCTGATTATTCTGCAATGACAGAACAGCCACCTGCCTCTCCAACAGGCAGCAGGCCTATGGTGCTCTCTCGTCAGTCATCCCTGGCAAGTGAATCAGCCCCAGCTAACCTCATGAAGGGTACCATTGATATGTCATCTAAGCCTGAGGAGAAAGTTCCTGAAGAGACTAAACAGACTGGACCCATGCCTCTTATGAGGAAAAAGTCAACATCTGTAGATGAGGACGTTGTTGGTGTACCCTTAGTTGTTGAGGCACAAACACCAACAAGATACATTGGTTCTGCTTCAACTGGAACCTGCACACGAAGAGTACCTCCTAAGTTGTCACTTTCCCGCACGATTGGATCTGACTCACAGGATGTTTTTGAGCCCCCACCCATGACTCCATCAAGTCCAACTCGTGTGTTTTCTCCTGAAAATCTGCAATCTGGTGTACCACAGCCATATCCAAGCCAGTCTCCAGTCACATCCCAAACCCCAGATGTGCCACTCGCAAAACCAATAACATTGGATACATCAGGTTCTCTGCCCACTGTTTCAGAGCATCCACCATTATCCCCATGTATCGAGACCTCAGGAAAAGGAGCATTTTCAATGTTTGCTGAATCTGCTGTATCACAAGGTCCTGTTGACCTCTCCAGTCAGACAGTGGTACATCCAGCTGAGATACTGCCTGAAGACATTTCCAGAGAAAATGCAAAGAATGCTTCTGACATTATGAAGTATGCTGCAGAACAGTCCTCTATTTCTGACATAGCACCTGTGGATGAGAATAACAAAATGTCTTCTGGGGCTTCACCACCAGATGAGCTGCGATTTGATGGTGCTGCCAGGCCTGAACACAAAACAATATTCATACCTCAAATTACTCTCACAGCAGCAAGTACACCAGAGGATGATATTCCAGCAGAGACTGGTGTTACATCAGACAGTGAATCTTGTGTGGAAGAAGAGGTAATCTCACACGACGTGCAAGATAAAGAGCAGTCAGTGAGTCCTGTAAGTGAAATTTCGGATGACACTCAGTCAAAACAGGATGTGACAGAAATATCAGATGATGTGGTCACAAATGAATCAATCTCCAGTCCATCAAGTACTGAGGACATTAAGCCAAAAGAGGAGAGTATTCTATCTTCCCCTGAATTAAGAGACATTGCACCAATAAAGGAGGGTGTGTCTGTGCCTAGTGACTCTGCACCAGAGGCAGATGCATCTATGAAGGATATTGCAGACACAACAGTTACACAATCTGTGGAAATCTCCCAACCTGAGACTGCTTCTATTCAGAAAGAAGAAGAACCGGCACCCTCTCCACAGAAAGACGAACCAGCTCCAGCAGAAACTCCCGCACCCGAGGAATCATCTGCCAAAGGCATATTCTCAATGTTTGGAGGGGGAAGCTCCCAGAGTGCACCCCAGAGTGGATCATCCATACTTGGTGGTATTATCCCTGGTTCATCTTCTAAGTCTGAGTCCTCATCAGGATCAGGTTTATTCTCCATGTTTGG
Organism: Engraulis encrasicolus; assembly: GCF_034702125.1. Lineage (NCBI taxonomy): Eukaryota > Metazoa > Chordata > Actinopteri > Clupeiformes > Engraulidae > Engraulis > Engraulis encrasicolus. The sequence continues at coordinate 26,697,841 of NC_085859.1, read as the reverse complement.
CGGGTCTAGCCCTCAGCCGCCCCAAAACGAATCTCAAAGTAAACCAAGTGAGCCACCAAGTAAAGGATTGTTCTCTATGTTTGGCGGGCCCTCATCTCAGCCTCCTGCCGGCCCTCCTCCTGAAAGTGCTCAACCCAGAGGTCCTGGCCCAAGAGGTCCAATGCCTGCGAGTGCAACACTTAGAGGTCCCAGCCCAAGAGGTGCCCCACCAGGTGGAGCACCATTTAGGGGGCCAGGTCCAAGAGGTCCTATTCCTGGAGGTACGCCGCCTCAGGCTGCCCCACCCCAAGAACAAGGGAGAGGGTTATTTTCCATGTTCGGAGGATCTAGTTCACAGCAACCTGCAAGTCCAAAAGGACCCACCACTCCTTCCTCTGGATCTTCCATTCTTGGAGGTATAATTCCTGGTTCTTCAGCACCAAAAGAGACAAGTGGTTCTGGTTTATTCTCTATGTTTGGAGGACCAAGTTCTCAGCCTGCTCCTGAAGCCAAACCATCAGCTCCAGCACCTAGTGAATCAACAGGCAAAGGTTTCCTGTCCATGTTTGGTGGGGGTTCTCCTCAGACAGAGCAAAGTGAACCAACAGAGACTCCTAAGCCTCAAGAGTCAGAAGGTTTCTTTAAATCAGCATTCTCACTTGGAGGAGGTTCTGATCAAAGTAAACCAAAGTCTGGACTTGGGTTTTTGTCATTCATGGATGACAAGAAGGCAGATGTGCCCAAGGAAGAGGCCAAAGTAGATGAAGCTGAACACAGTCAGGTGGTGGATGTTAAAGAGGACAGTGCTTCTACAAATGTGACAGATGCAGAGACTGCCTCAGTGGAATGCCAACCAAGCGTAGACCAAAGTCTGATTGCTGAGCCTGTAGAGTCTTCTACAGATGTCCCACAAAATGAAGATGCAGAAGTCACTCCACTGGATATCCAGTCTGTTCCAGAGGAAAAGACAGAGCCAGAGTCAGTGACACCTCAGAAACCAGATGAGGTACTAGATAAAGAACAACTTTCATCTGAATTGCCAGTAGATGTTGGACAGTCATTAGAGCAAAAGCAACTGCCATCAACTGAAGATGTATCTGCTGGAGATGAAGCTACTAAAAGTCCACTGTTAGAATCTGAAACATCCCTTGACGTCAAACCGTCAGGCCAATTGGAACAGTCAACTGAGCCGGACGTGTCAATAGAATCTAAGGAAAACGTTACTAAACAGATAGAAACCAGTGTAGAATCAGAAGCCATCAAAGAGGAACAAACAGAATCAGCAGAGTTGAAAGAGAAAGATAAATTAGTGGGTGATTCAGGAGAACCACCTGAGGCACTAAAGCTTCCTGAGGCAGAAAAATCTGATACACCTGTTGCTGAGCCAGAAAAACAGCTAGACGCAGATAAATCTATTGAAGCTGATTCACAAGTTAAAACGGATCTACCTGATGAATCTGAGAAGCCTTCAGAAATGGTGAAACCAGATTCAGCACTGGTGGAATCTGTAGAATCTGAGAAACCTGTAGAAAGTGAAGATAAAAGGGAAATTGAAGCAGAGCCAGCTACAAAAGAAGATTCTGTCATTACAGAACAACCGGTAGCAACAGAGAAAGTCATGGAAGGACCACCCCTGTCCCCTCCATCTGTTCAAACACCTCAACAGCCGACTCCAGGAATGGGACCAAGAGGACCAATGATGGGAGATCCAAGGATGGGAGGACCCAGAATGGGTGGGCCAAGGATGGGTGACCCAAGAATGGGTGGGCCAAGGATGGGCGATCCAAGAATGGGGGGACCAAGGATGGGCGATCCAAGAATGGGTGGGCCGAGAATGGCTGGACCCAGAATGGGAGGTCCAAGGATGGGCGGGCCAAGAATGGCAGGGCCTCAAAAAGCACCAGAACCAGCCCCATTCTCTGGCTTCATGTCAATGTTCGGAGCACCTAGCACCCCAGCAAGCAAACCAGCAGCAACCAGCGGCTTCTTTTCAACAACTAGTAGTTTCTTTTCAGCCCCGACTCCAGCTCCAAGTGCCCAACCGCAGCAGAAGAGCTCTTTCTTCAACTTGCCAAGTAGTCTTCCTACAGAGTCCATAACTGGTGACCTGTTTGGTATGTTTAAAGCACCAGACTCACCCAAAGCAACAGACACCAAGCCCCCAGAAGATTTAAATACTCAATCCGAGGCGACTGAGGAAACTGATCAAGAGAAACCGGCATCGCCAGAAACTAGTGCAGCAGAAGTTTCTGAGTCCAATAAAGCTGCACCAGAAGATGGTGAGCATGACGCCGAAATTCTCAAAGATTCTGTCCCTGAGATAACAAATAAAGATGAGCTAACGTCAGGAGATGGTGCACCGCAGGACAGCAATGCCGAAATTAAGAGTGAAGAGCCTAAACCCCCTACAGAACCTGAGCCTTCGACACCCAAAGGTGTCTTCGACATTCCAGGACTCTCCACTCCTAGTTTCGGATTCATGTCTGGAGTTACAGACACTGCCAAACCCTTCGGCTCGCTGTTCTCAAGCTCACCCTCTCCTGCCCCTACTAACAAGCCACAACAAGAACAACCACAGCCTGAAACGGGTGGCCTCTTTTCAGGCTTCAAGGGCCTGTCAGCAGGCATATTCCAAGAGGACAAGCCAGCAGAACAAAAGGAAGACTCTGCTCCTTCCATGTTTGGGATGAAAATTGGCAGCATCTTCTCGGGTCCCACCGACACTCCCAAGCCTGAAACTCCACCCCCAGTCACCACCCAGCCCAAACATAAGGAAGTCACATTTGCTGACAATGATACTAGGGTGTCACCCGAGCCAGAGGCTCATAGGATGGCTAGTGTAGACTCAGACATAACAGGAAGTGCCGATGCCAGTGATACTGAGGGGCCCTCTGACTCTTCAGACATGATACGAAGCTTAGGCACAAGTCAAGGAAGCTCAGAGACACTCAAGGGGCAGCCTTCATTGGATGAGGAAGGCGAGACTCCACCCGCTCCTTCCACAGACCTAAACAGTGAAGAGCTGCCAGTCAGTGAATTGAAGAAAGACACAAAAAGGCTAGTAGACATGCATAATAAATGGGTGCAATACATCCATTTATTATGTTTTTTATTCATCATCCCTTTTCCCTTTTTAACACAACCATTTAATTGTGATTTTAGTACTTTTTGTTGTGCTTTTTCCCATCTTGTTCATTGAGTTATGCCTAGACATTGTTTAACCCACAATGAATTGTTTTTAGCACATGGAGTCTGTGCCATGCATCTCGGTTAAATATTATAATCCTATGTGGCCTGTATGAACTGACACAACACTACTACCTTTGTTCCTGACATAATAGAAACATTTAATTTACAAAGTCATTGCACTGATTTGATGTACTGTAGCTAATGATAAAATTTTGGTTACAATGTAATTAATACACTAGAAAACAATGACATTACTACTCGACCATAGATTCCTTATGGAATTGATCCTGGATTATGTTATGAAAACTTCTGCATTTACCTGATGTGTAATAGAGTACAGGAGCCTATTAAGGTTACCCTGGCTCTCACGCAGACCCTTCGTGCTTCATGCATCTTCGTTAAACTTTGTGAGCTAGCTTGGTAACAACCATCGCGTGAGAACCAGGTTAATTTAAGGTAGATATGTGGCCTAAATCCTAAATTCCATGATCCCATATAACAAGTCTCCCGCATTATGTGATTTATTGAACTGAATACAGAAAATTAATCATATACTGTATTTCCCTGTCCCACCCACCCTGCAGTGAAGTATATTTTATTGCTTAAGTTCTTCTACCATTTTGAACACATGCAGCTTTAACTGGCGACAATATTTCACTGCGTTTACTCAGTTTCAGAATAGAAGGTTTTGTATACACAGTTGTAGTATAACTGGAATGATCTGTGTATATGTAGTGACTTCATTAATCGTGAACCTCATGTGCTTGGCATTGACTTTCTGTTACTTCTGTCACCGTAGTCCCGAGGAGAGTAACAAGTTTGGGTCGTCGGGTAACCTCAGTCAGGACAGCTCACCGTACACCTCGGACATAGAGGACCGAAGCGACGCCTCCGACGCCTCGCACCTCAAAAGCACCACCATCAGCCGCCAACCCTCGCTCAAGGTCCAGCAGGCCGTGTGCGAGGACATCACAGAGGAGCAACAGGTTGAACTGTCTATTTATTTATTTCTTGTTCGTATTGTCTTGTTCTTATTTACCATTTTTATTTTGTTCATGTGTTGTATAAGTGTCATTGTTGCATGAATTTATGATACTGTCACTGTAATACAGTTGTGTTCAAAATTATTCAACCCCCACTGAATTGGGCCAAACTGGCCAAAGCTGTCAGTAATAGTGTCACTGTTGCATTAATGTATGCCACTGTCTGTTGTGTGGAAGCAAGTAATGTTTCCTTTGGGGATCAATAGGCTCAAAGGGCAGTCATAGGTAAGTGGTTTGGGCAGTCATAGGTAAGCGGTTAGGGCAGTCATGGGTAAGTGGTTAAGGCGCCAGACTTGTAGCCCAAAGGTTGCCGTTTCAACTCCCTACCCGCCATTTTGGTGGCGGGAGTAATGGTAACCATTGCTCTCCCTCATCTTCCTCCATGACTGAGGTATTCTGAGCATGGTACCGTCCCACCCACCGCACTGCTCCCTTGGGGCACCATTGGGGGCTACCCCCTTGTACAGGTGAGCCAGTCCCCTTGCATGAATGCAATGTCGTTGCTGTGTCACAATGACAATGGGGATTGTAGTTTCTCAGGTGGGCTTTTTCTTCAATTTCAATAAAGTCTACTAAACTCAACTCAACTCAACTCAACAGGTTGATGAGAAGGAAAAGGAGAAGGGGATGACGCCTGCCCCTGAGCCAGAGGGAGTCAAGGACTTGAAAGAGAAAATCACCCCCATCCCTGACAAGCCCCTTCAGCTGCCTGACAGCAAGCCAGAGAAGCAAATAAGGTATGCAATGCTGCACTGAGCCATGCAGTGCAGTACAGAACCGTGCTGTGCTGTGTGTTGTGTGATTTCACTGAACGTGGGAGTTGCATTGATTGACTTAATGAGGCTTCGCACCTGCCATAGAGGAAGTCTGCAATAAGCAGAGGGTTATTATTGCTGTATTATTATTATGCAAAACACTCCAAGACCTGTGGAGCAGTATATCACAAAAAAAGACTTTTAAGACCTTTCAAAAAAAGTTTGAATTCCTGTGAATGTGTCTGTGTGTAAAAAAAAATACACTCGATAAGTAATGGAAAAGTCAGAAGGTGTTTCATCATGCAAGCATTTACTGAAGCTGTAGGTCTATGAGGGCGCAGTAGTCAGCGCATCATCTGTCAGAATGATTAAGTGGTAATGACCAACAGGGCACTACAGGCAGCATAGCTGGTGACTGACAAGCGCTACTGTATTATATTTTATACTGTATGGGCTTTTAGCTCAGTGCCCCATGTGTTTTTCTCCTTTTCATTTTTCATCTGCAGTTTCTTTGATGACGGCCCCCCACTCTTCCCGCCCACCAGACTGAAATGGTTGAAGGCCATCACCAAAGTCAGGGTCCAACTGCGGGAGGTAGGAGATGATGCATCGTTTCACTTGGCATTCGCAGTTTGTCCAATTGAGTTTACTTGCCCATCTTTTTTGTCTCTACTGCTTTCTCGTCTTTTTATGAGAGACTTTTTCACCAGTTATTTTGCTCTGGTTGGTTGAGATTCACACATTTTTTTGGTACATTTGCCACCATTGTTTTGTTCTAGTTTCGATATCTTGTTTAGATAACTGGGAGCATTTAATTGCAGGCAGCCCTCTGCTTGATCCTTGAAATGTGTTTCTGTCTTGTAGATTTATCCACTTGCCTTCTCTCTTTCTCTCTCTCTCTCTCTCTGTCTGTCTCTCTCTCTCTCTCTCTCTCTCTCTCTCTCTCTCTCTCTCTCTCTCTCTCTCTCTCTCTCTCTCTCTCAATTTGGGTGTGTGTGCTCACAAGTGCCTGTGTTTCTGTGTGTGTGTGTGGGGGGGGGATCCTTGTATAAGGATCTGTTTACATATGTCATCTATGGCTGACAGTCCTTCTGCCATCATGACGGCATCAGTCTGAGCATTTTCTACACTGCGTGTATAATGTCACTAATGTACATAATCTTTATGTAGTGTATGGATACATGACCATGATCCTCCCTGCTTTTTTGTCTTAGAAAGGGAAGGAAGTATATAATATAAGTATATCATAAATAGAATAGAATAGAATAGCATAGAATAGAATAGAATAGAATAGAATAGAATAGAATAGACCCGAGTCTGAAAAGGAGATGAACCCAAGTTCCTTTATTCTTCCTTCGAGATCACTTAAGTATTTTAACACTGCCCTGTTCTATGTAAACCTACACAATTAGTGGTCCTCTATGAATTGTGAGCCAGTGCCTGACAGCAAGGACTTGTTTAACAAGACACCTCACATCCTTATCAACCACTCCTGGCACTTGACAATATCTGAATGGATAAAACGACATGACAAGGGAGGGATTTGCTTTATTGGATTCAATGTCTTGCTATTGTATAGCTGTGGCCTTGAAGTGCATTTTGCTATTCAAGCCGTGAGACATTCATAGATGTACCTCACTTAAAACTGCACCGCATCCACTTCCACATTCTGCCAAATATCATGTGTCCTCATGTCGTGTCCACGTGGCAATATAATGATGCTGTTTAGATTTCCCCCTGTAAATACTTAGGCTACGCAGAATGTATCTGCATTGAATGTAAGCTCCTAACCTCTGTTATGCTTTGACTTTTTAATCTTTCAATTTTATGTTTCCTCTGCAGCTGACAGACTGAACTGCTGTATGCTAAGACTTCCAATCCATCGTCAGTACAATGTGTATCTTAGGCAGAATGTATCTGAATTGCATATAATCTACAAAAGTGGAAACAGGAAAAAGCGTCAGTCAACCAGAAAGATCTAATTCTGATCACAAATGGCAACAAACATAATCATTCATGGGCTGCAGTCTGAACACTCCCTGAGTAGGTGAGGCGTTAGAGTCCCTGTACAGAGTCCCAAAGTGTGCTTTAACTTTTTTTAACTTTAAAAACTACATGTCCTATGCATCTGGAAGACTTGGTGTATGTTTAGACTTCCAATCCATTAATGGAATGTTTATCCTGTGCAAAATCTGATGCAAAATCTAAAGATCTGATTATGATTAGAAAATGGCAAACATAATCATACACAAGCTGCCATCTGTCTGAACACTACCTACATACAGTACTGTACGTGAGGCAGTTCAGAGCCCCATACAGAGTACTTCATTTCCTTCACGGCATGTCGCTCCCACATTATCATACTAACGCTCAACTATGACAACTTATGGCAGGGGGAAGCTTGTGAGAGGATGACAGGAAGTGTCTGTGAAGATTCACATTTATCCAAAAGTGACAGAAAGGTCTAGAGATTATAGTAGGGTAGAGTAGAGTAGAGTAGAGTAGAGATTATAGTAGGGTAGAGTAGAGTAGAGTAGAGTACAGCTTTGTGTACATATGTGTATACATGTGTGTGTATGTGCTTGCTCCATGGAGTGTGTGTAGATCAGGAGAGCTAAGCTGTATTATTGGCTCCTGATCTTCAATGCGTAGACTGAACAGACTGAGTCAATCGTATGGGATGTTGGACTAAAAAACAAAGTCCACTGTGTATCCATCTCTGAATCCTCCTCCCCATCCATCTCTCCATCTCCATCATGCTCTGCACAGTAAAAAAAATACAGTGTTATTTTAACGCTTACAGAGTACTGTGGGACCAAATATACTGTAGAAGATGTTAAATCAACTCTCTTAGTGTTAAATTAACACAGTTTTTTCTACTGTGGATGGATTCTGTGTATGTCAAGGGAATCACACTATTGCCTGCTAACCTTCAAAATGCAAATTGTATTCAGAATCGGAATCAGTGGGTTTACTGAACATACATGTAGTCCATTCTCCCCTGCAAGAACCTAAAGCCTGAGATCAGAGTCTGTGTATCTCTTCCTCTCCATACCTCTCTGCTCCTTCCGTGTGCACATGTGCTCGTTCCGTGGAGTGTGTACTGTAGGTCAAGAGAGTCGCCCGCTGTTGGCTGCTATTCTTCAGTGAATGAGAATCAGAATCAGGGGGTGTAAGTGAACAGAGTCAATTCTCTCTTGACAGGCTAAACCCAGACACCACGGTGTCGCCATCTCTCAATCTTTATCTTTTCAGCTCTCCATCTCCATCTCTCTCTCTCCATCTCATCTCTCTATATCTACGTCGTCATTCCATTCCTTCATGCCGGTGTAGTTATGGTTTATACTGTAGCTCTTCATCTCCTCCCTCTGTCTCATCTCTCCTCCTCCCATCTCATTTCTCTATCTCTGCGCCTCCATTCCCGCTGGTGTGGCAATTAGTGGTGTCAACAATAATTGATTTGGCAATGCATCGCGATGCGGGCACGGGCAACTCAATAATCGATTCGGCATATGCTATAATCAATGCGGCATATTTTTTCAAGTTTCAATGACTTCCGTGGGCATTTAAACTGCAGGATTGATACACACAACAGGCAATGAGATGTTGTTCAGTACCTGACTGCTTGTATTGCCTCATGACAGATGTAATGCATCGTAGAATCGGACTGAACCGTTTTGAATTGAATTGTTACATCCCGTATCCTAACTGAATCGTAAGGGCAGTGCTAATGAACACCACTAGTGGCTATGGTGGTCTATCTCTCTCCATCTCCATCTCTATCTTATCTCTCTATCCCTCCATCCCTCCATCCCTTCATATGTTCTCTCTGTGTCATCTCTCCATATCTGCACCTCCATTCCAGCTGGTGTAGCATTGCTATGGTGGTGTATCTCTCTCCATCTCCATCTATCTTATCTCTCTATCCCTACATCACTCCATCCCTTCATATTATCTCTCTGTCATCTCTCTATCTCTGCACCTCCATTACAGCTGGTGTAGCATTACTATGGTGGTGTAGCTCTCTCTCTCTCTGATCCATTGCACAGCTGCGTTGCCTCTTAGGGGGGCAGAACCTGCGAGTGTGATTGGGGTGTCGGGGCTTTGTGGAATTGAGGGGTGCTTGGACCGCAGGCACACAATGGCCACCATGACAGGAAAAGTGCACTGGCAAAAAATAGATTTAAATGGATCGTTACCCTCCAACTGACAACTTGAATGCCGTGGCAGCTGTGTGTGTGGCGCTTGCCCTCCATAAATCGTTTGGTAGAGATTTCCTATAGGGTGTGCTGTGTTGGTACCTTCGATTGTGGAAGATTAATAATAATTCACGTTACAGAAGTGGTCGTCCCCATTATACAGTAAACTGGTTCAATGTTTGTTAAAGTAATAAGGCAACTCATCAATTTTACATTTTTTTTCTTTTGGTGATTTAAAGTCTCTAGAGGCATTTGTCCAGTAATTCTCCAGTAATTGTTTCTCTGCATTATTTTTGTCTGACCACTGTGTTTACCATGGCAACCTGCGTGCATTACTATGGAAACAAATAGAAACCCAAAGAAATAACATAAGGAGTGTCCACAGGTGTCACAGATTGCATGCATTAGAAGAGGATTTCAATTTGATTTAATTTAATTGAATAATGTTTGTACATGAATCACAAGGAACATAAAGTTGGGAAATGGGTGGACGGTTGATTGGCTGAATGGAGATATACGTAGGTAGAAAGAAAATGATTGATGGTGGGGCATATTAACCCCATTGATGCCTAAAGCACCTGCAAAAACGCCTGCTGAATGCCTAAGCCCTTGTTGGGAAAGTTGCTCTCTCCCTATTAAATCCTTAATATCTCAGCCTCCGGAGGACAAACACGGAATGAGTTACATTTAAAAGCCAAGACCCTCCTCTTGTATTATAATGTGTTCATTCAGCTCTAACATACCCACATATTTAATAAAACGGCTAAAATCTCAAAATCCTGAATGCAGCGTATATGTATTTCCAGGACACAATGGGTGAAAGGACTTTGAAAAGACACAAGGTGAAATGCTTTTTTGTTTTGGCCATCCACTTTGTACCGCCCATCTCGCTTTTATCTGCTAGTTGAGGTATTTTTACCATCAGTCAATCATTTTAGTATTATTTGAGGAAGTACCGTACAGCTTATCTGAACTAATGTCATATGAAACATCTCCCCACGTCATTGCAGAAATAAACTGACAGATGTTAGTACATTGCATTGCATTACATTACATTTAGTAGTTTTGCACATATCCAATGACATAACGAGGACAGATAATCAGTAGTACTGTATGCACATGGGGAAATACAGAGTGTGTATGCCAAGCAGAGTTAGTGTAAAAGAGCTTCCGTTACAGACAGACAGGCTGGCAGACAGACAGACAGACAGACAGACAGACAGACAGACAGACAGACAGACAGGAAGACACACACGCAGAAAGTCAGATAAGCAGACAGACAGACAGACAGAAAGGCAGGCAGGCAGGTAGGTAGGCAAGCAGGCAGGGAAGCAGAAACACTGAGCCCATGATTGTACATACATGTAGTGGTAGTCTATGGACACAGGGATCAGAGGGCCACCGATCTGACAGTCTTGAAAGTCAACACAGCAATCGGGCCAGCCCTCCCACTGTTCTCTTGGACATATTGGCCCTTGTAGTGGTAGCTGTGTTGGTGGTGGTGTGTGTGTGTGTGTGCGTGTGTGTGCGCGCGCGCGTGTGTGTGTGTGTGTGTGTGTGTGTGTGTGTGTGTGTGTGTGTGTGTGTGTGTGTGTGTGTGTGTGTGTGTGTGTGTGTGTGTGTGTGTGTGCACCCGAGTGTGTGTCTGTCTTCCTGTCCGTCCTGTCTGTGTCTACGTGTGAGGTGTGACGTGTGTATTCACAGAGAAACCGAGTGTGTTAACCAACTCTACAGAATTATTTTTATGTGGACAAGGATGTCATAACAATTAAGGCAACATTTAAAAAATATATAATCTTTAACAGCATGATCTTTTTTTGACAAATCATCTCAGACTTTGACCTCAACATACAGTAAGGTGAACATGCTGTAATACAGGACATTTTCCTGAATGACCACTGTCAATACGGTTTTATTTGTTTTGTCTGCACATAACCCGAAAGGGTTGCATTCTTTTGGCAGCTTTGACAGCAAAATGCATTCAGTCTACTGTAGACTGAAATGTGGCGTGCCACCAATTCAAAGCGTCTCCTGTGAGCTTATTGGATTCAGCTGTGCTGTAAGCAAAGCAGTCAGCATTCGAAGCCCCGAGGCAGACAAAGGGGATCTGAGGTGTCCGTCCTTGGGAGCCTCTGAGTCACATTGGCTTTTTTTTGATGAAGTAATAAAACACTGTGTCTCTGTGCTGCATGCAACTCGCAAGGGCCATTTGGTAATTTTACTCATGTAAAAAAGGGCCAAAGTTGAAAGCAGATGTGTTATTATTGTCAGGATTCAGAATGACTTAGAGTTTTGAACGTTATGATACATAGAAATTTGGTCCTTCATAAAATAGAATTTTTTTTGTGTTAAACACATTTACAAAACGTTGACTTTTAATCTTGATAGAGTAGATGGAGAGTAATGGAATGAACCAGGCATGTCTCGTCTCATCTCCACACTTGTACTCTATGTCGCCATGGCACCAAGATGGGAGGAGCCAAAGGAAATGAACGCGGTGTGACCAATCCGTTGTCATGCCGTTTGTACTGCAAATATAGCTGCTCATTTCAACCTAATGAATGTCTCAAGGATATTGCGACTCACGCAACTTATATCCTTTAACGTTATTGAAAACTATTTCTTGCTCTGTATCACCCAGCCTTTTTTATTCTCCATATATCCTCCTCCGTGCTGATGATGTTACTATTAGTGTGATTGAGTTGTGAAAACAGGAGAGACAACAAAGGGGTTTACATGTAGGTACGCTGTCATTCTATTTCTGGTGGTATTATTGTGGTGGGTGTCATCTTCTCTAATCATTACAACCACAGTTGTTCTATTAAGATGACCTATTTCTGTGGGTTAACTGTAAAGACCTGGAAGAGTGCATGTAAAGCTTTATTCTAGGCATGGTTCATATGCAGTAGTATTACTTTACATTACATTTACATTACATTACATTACATTACATTTAGCAGACGCCTTTGACCAAAGGGACTTCCAAGGACACATTGTACATCATACAATTGTATACCAGAAGATAAGAATATATCCTGCAACTCTAGTGGCCTACTTTGATTTATTGAAAAGCAGCGACTACTGTATGTCTTCAAGTGAAAAATGGTTGACATGAGACTTTGGTGGCATGGTATTGCTCAAATGCCATATGGGAAATATTGCACTGCAACATTGCCTCCATATGCACTGATTTTCTCTCAAGCTGTTTGAAGCGCTCTTCACTACATGATGTATGAACTGTGCTTGTATTAAATATAGTTATTATTATTACTACTAAATGTTGTTATTACTATTATCTCCCCCCTTCAAGAGCTCCAAATTATAGGCTGCAGTCTTACTAGAGTATGTGTTGCCCCATAGCTCCCCTGATGCCTCCTCCATGGGCAAACGTGGTAACCATTCATAGAGAGCGATAGCACACTTGTGATTTGAGCGGAGTGGTGTGGAGTGGGGTCGAAGGAGGGAGGGAGGCAGCTTGGCTTAACCGACTTCAAGTCTCCTTGAGAGTATAGTCTGGCCAGGCTAAGCATCTACAGCATTTCTCAGTGGGAGATGCAAATGGCGTGTCTAGCTCACATTCATTAGATGCCTCGGTATGCTACTTATTGAAGCTTCAATCGATTAAATTCCTTCATTCCCTCACTCCCCTGTTACAGTAAAAGAATTGGTGCGTCATTGCCTTGAACACACACCCCATTGAGCCGTTGGATATACTCAAACTTGATTGGTTGCCTTATTCTTGGGAACTTGAAATGGTAGATGGTTTGCCTGGACAGACTATAGTCTTACGTGTAAAGGGACTTGTACTCGTGTAAGCCAAGCTACAGTAGGACTGAGGGGGAAGAGAGAGAGAAACCTCTTGTAAAAAGAGAGAGAGGAGACAGCGAATACCAACATACATAGGGGGAGAAAGAGGGTACAGTGTAGGGCTGCACAATTAATCGAAAAATAATCAAAATCGTGATAACATAGTGAAATCGAACTCATGATTTTAATCGTGATTTAATCGTGGCAATAGTGACCTACTTTTGAGAACGTCCTTGAAGCCAGAACATACTGACAGGCTGGTGTTTCTGGCCTGAAATCTGTCCACTTAAGTTTTATGCTATTGCCTTTATATAATTATTACAATTCATTTTATTTTGCACATCCTGTATGTAATTCATTCTTGGTTATATTTCATCTTGTTATAATTTTCAAAAAAATCTGCAAAAATCAATAATCGTGATTAATAATCATGATTATGATTTTGACCAAAATAATCGTGATTATGATTTTTTTTTCCAAAATCGTGCAGCCCTAGTACAGTGTGTTTGTGTGCGTGTGTGTGTGTGTGTGTGTGTGTGTGTGTGTGTGTGTGTGTGTGTGTGTGTGTGTGTGTGTGTGTGTGTGTGTGTGTGTGTGTGTGTGTGTGTGTGTGTGTAGAAGTGAAGAGAGAGAAAGGGAAGGACACATACAGAGAGAGGGGGGGGATGACAGATAGAGCCGGAGAGAGATAGAGACGATACAATGTGTGTGTGAGAAAGATAGGGAGAGAGGGGTGGAGAAGTGAAGAGAGAGAAAGAGAAGGAAACATACAGAGAGAGAGAGAGAGAGAGAGAGAGAGAGAGAGAGAGAGAGAGGGAGAGAGAGGTTGAGAAGTGAAGAGAGAGAAAGAGAGGGAAACCTACAAAGAGAGACAGGAGAGAGGGAACGGCAACAGAGCGAGAGAGAGAAAGAAAGATAAAGAGTGAGAGAGAGAGATAGAGAGAGGGAGAAAGCTGGTGCGCAAGACTGTGAACATGATAGAGACGTGTATGCATGTGTGATGCTACTGTACATGGGAGGGAGGGAGGGAGATGGTGAAAATGCGCGCGTGCACACACACACACTCACTCGTACGCACACGCTCCCCAAGCAACAAGCTGCTGTGCAGTCAGAAGTGAGAGGAGGGGGAGTACTGTAGGCAAAAGGAAGAAGGGAGAACAAGAAGAAGTAGAAGAGAGAGAGCGAGAGAGAGAGAGCGAGAGAAAAGAGAGAGAAAAAGAGAGAGAGAGAAAGAAGAGAGGGTAGAAGGAGGGAGAAGGAAGAGCCATGTATTTCACATGCCAGAGCAAAGATGGAGAGAGTATCGGAGTGAGAGAGAGTGCAATTGTGGTAATTGGATGAGAGCGAGAGAAGAGAGAGCGTGATAGGAGAGTGTAAGAGGCGGGCAGAAGGGAGAGAGGATACGGGAAAGTTACAGTGTTTGATAGTCATCAGCTTCTCTGCTTCTCCCATAAAATTGTTAGAATTACACTGTAGATAACTTGCTGTCCAAACTCTCTGGGATTGGATAATGTTTGCTTTTTACATACTGTACAGCACTCGTAATTCAGTGGGTGGTTTCACTTATCCAGCTGTTTGAAGAACATGGAATTTGGATTTTTTGATGGCATGCCAATCATCACTGCTCTCTTTCCTTATGCTGGTGTTCAGCATGTCACCCTTGATTTCCACTTCAACGAGGTATGTGCACTCTATGAGATATTGGCTGCTTTCTGCCTGACTTCTTTTTGTACAGTAAAAATATAATATTCTTTATTGTAAAGTTTATGAATGTTTATATATTAAAATGTACTGTATTATTAGTTATTGTAGTGCACAGCATGGTAATCTTTCCTTTCCAAGTCAATGCAGTGTTTATCTAAATTTCCATTGCTTAAGTCCGTCACTAACTCATCAATTTTGATCTTCTACGTACACTTTGTCAATCCTGGTTCTTAATCTCCGTATAAGTCAATTCGGACTGTCTGGTGGGAGTTCCCAGCCACATTGCACTGTGTGTGGGCCACTATATCGAAGACAATTAAATGGGACAGAGATATCGGATATTGGCTCTCTTCTCCTCTCCTTGCCTTAGAAGCGCTTCGTCTGTGGAAGTGTAAACACAAGTGATCTCCACAGTGCGCCCCTTCAGTCTCAGCGTAATGTAGATACTACATACCACTACCAGCCTTCACTTTATGAGCTGGAAGCCCCAGCGGGAGAGATAGTGGTGGGAAATAGAGGCACAGAACAAAAAAATACAAGGAGGAAAAGGCAAGCCAGAAAGCAAGAATGATTTCAGTTTTATTTTTTTGTTTTGTTTTGTGATGCTTGACACTGTGCCTGGAGACCATCCAAGTCTTACTGTGTAAACAGTCATCTTGACAGAGCAGTGGGAGGATGCAGGATAAAGATCACACAGCTTATGGCATTTGTTTGAAGAAGAAATGTCTCAGCGATCCCTCCATCTCTCTCGCTGTCTTTCTTTCAATATCTTTCTTCCTCTGCGTTCAGTCATAAACAGTACATAGAGCACTGAGGATATTGAGCCACGTCGACTTACTCGAACACTCGCAACATTACTTGATCAATGATTGATTCACTCTTCTCTGTGCGCCTGCACATATTGGACTCTCTCTCTCTTCCTCTCCCTCCCTCACTCCCTCTTTCTCTCTCAATTCAAAGCTGTATTAGCATGACAGAAAATATTTTGCATTGGTTGAAGTTACATTGGTAATGATAATATAATGAAATAAGTGTTAAAACAAACAAACAAATTCTCTCTCTCTCTCTCTCTCTCTCTCTCTCTCTCTCTCTCTCTCTCTCTCTCTCTCTCTCTCTCTCTCTCTCTCTCTCTCCTACCCCCCTCTCTCTCCCTCTGCTTAACTCTCACACATTCTTCTTCTCTCCTACTTATGCACATGCACATATGGGAATATAACTTGGCATGGAAAAAGACAAAAAAGGTACAGACACAGATACAGAAAGAGACAGAGATTTTTTTGCGGAAGATTAAGATCATTTGACCTTTCCTTTACTCATATTTGAAAAGGTAGGTATTATTGGAAGAGTGCGCTCCAATGAAGTCTGTAGCATCTCTGACTGCACTTGTTGAAATAAAAATAAGTCATAATAGTTAACAGTAGTCAAATCTCTATTGTACCCACATGTTCAACCTGGACTTAAAATCACAATGGGTCATAGAATTTAAATAAAATTGTTGTATTTGCATTGCACAATCCAAGCACTGTGCAGCTGAAATTGCTTCCGCAGTTTGGTAGGACCACCTGTTTGATAGGCCCTGTCTCCTCATCACCACTTCCACTCGCTTTTTTCACTTGCTTTTGCCAGTGCAGACAGAGCTGCTTTTACCAGTTAGCAGACTAGGCAGTTGCCACCAAATTTGACCACTGTAGGGACCCCCCAAGAGTCACCCCCAGCATGGTAAATACCAGCGAAAGTAATTCAAGGGGGGGCCAATGTCTATATTTTGCCTAAGGCCCCCAAGAGGATAGGACCGCTGCTGAGCGCAGATGTGCAGAATGATAAGTGTTGCTTTGCACAATCATTCTGATCTGAAAGACAGCATGAAGCACAGAATGGCGAGGGAGAAGAAGAGGTGGCGATGTGTCTAATTATATTATTATTAGACAAAGGAAAGCTCGTTGTACGTTGACAGATCCATCATGTTGACACCCGATGCGAAAACAGCTCTCCATCAAGTGTACTGTGCTGTAGTATTGTGAATAGTTCAGAGCAACCTCCCCTATGAGAAAATGTATAGACGGTTCCCAGACTATATGTATAGGCTGGTGATTGCCAGGTAAGTGTAAGTGCAGTGTGCCTCAACACTTTCGACCGCCAGGGGAAGTGTGTAAAATCCCTCCAAACTAATAGCCTGGGCGAATAGCCGACTGTTGAGTCCCGTCAATCAGTCTGGCAACAGCCATAAGGAATCCGTCTCCGTGGATGATGGGAGATGGTCTCATCATTGAAATTAATTGAAGTTCCAAACTCAAATTAAAACCCATATTGTGCTTTATTAGCATGTCTGTTACGTTATTGTGTCGCAAAAGCATACAAATAACAAAACGAAAGTGTGAATATTAACCACCTTAACCAATCATTAACAGAGCTCACGGGTGAGTTCTACGTCACCACTCTCAACTGTTCGCTGATTGGCGAAACACTGAGAGAACCGAGCTCGAGGCTTTTGCCAGACGATGTGCGGAGCCAAAATCTTTGGGTGGAGTACATGGATGGTGTCGCCAGGCTACCAAACTAACCCCTTGAATCGGATTAAGGAATAGAGTAGCAATTTTGCTGTTTGCAGTTTTGCATCGTCACAAATACAGTACAATGTCACCAATGTTTGCTTGAATGCAAAATTATCCTAACCAAATGCCTCTGAAAAGCTGTCAGTAGGTGCAGCAGTGTAGATGCAAAGCATGGAAATTACATAATAATGAAAACAGCAGTAACAATAATGAATACGTATGTTTTCATAGCACAATTCATACAGCATGCAGCGAAGAGTGCCTCAACAGTTTAGAAGGAACAAATAGCGTGAAAGTTCATGTTAAGACAGTGCATCCACTGGATGATTCAGCAACTCTGAAATTGGGTCATTTCTTTTTGTGTCGAGGCAACGTTTTGTTTTGTTTTTTTCTCTTTTGTTATTGCTGCTATGATTCATCCCTTTATGGCTGAAAGTTTTGCTGTGAGTTGTTTGTGTTTCCGCATCTATTTTACAGTCACAATGCTCTTATTCTTTCTTCAATCTCCCGCCTCTCATTTTGTCTCTGGAATCTTACTAGTCTGTGTAAGTGTGTGCACATCTATAAAGACTTAAGCTTCGAGGCAAACTAGGCACATACAACATTTGTGAGAGACTGACAGCTATAGCGCTACATTCATGTAAGGACATTATCCCAGCACGCAGACAGTCTGAGTTTACATCTAAAAGACGTACAGTACTGTACATCTCTTCATGTGGGTAAAGGAATAGCGAGCAATTGGCCACTTTCAATGTCTAACTTTAATTTGCGATCATCACATCTTTGCGTTCTCGCAGACTGGTCATCAAAAAAATATGCCATGTTGTATAACTACACCCCACCCTACACACTGTATACGTACCCCTCCCTCCCCCACACTTCACTTGACTTCCATCACTGCTGTCCTTTTCTGAAATGTCAGGGTAATTACCAGGAGTTTGCTTCTCTCCCCTCTGTCTGTCTCTCCTCTCTCTCTCTCTCTCTAACCCCCCCCCTCTCTCTCTCTCCCTCTCTCTACCTTTCCTCTTTTTTCTCAAAGGCCCTATACGTAGCCAGCCAGGTCTCTCTCTCTCTCTCTCTCTCTCTCTCTCTCTCTCTCTCTCTCTCTCTCTCTCTCTCTTTCTCTCTACGTCTTCCTCTTTCTTCTCAAAGGCCCTATACGTAGCCAGCCAGGTCTCTCTCTCTCTCTCTCTTCTCTCTCTCTCTCTCTCTCTCTGTTTTTCAGACTACTTAACCCTGCCTGCCTGCCTGCCTGCTTGGCAATTTTCCATGGTTGCTTGTAGGGTTTTTCATTTCTCCCGCTGATGGCATTCATCTGGCTCTCTCTATCTGTCAGTCAGTCTCCGTGACGAGGCGCTTGAGTGCTTGGTCACACAGAACACATGCAGGCACTCAAGCACTCGGTAACAAAGAAAATGTCTTTACAGTACTGTCACCTTCCAACTTTGCCACTCAAATCAAATTGTGTGCGTGTGTGTGTGTGTGTGTGTGTGTGTGTGTGTGTGTGTGTGTGTGTGTGTGTGTGTGTGTGTGTGTGTGTGTGTGTGTGTGTGTGTGTGTGTGTGTGTGTGTTTCTCTGCGTTTGTGTGGGTGTTTGTGTAGGCAAGTATGTGTGTTTGTGTGAACATGTAGCTGATATTGTCTAGTATCGCCTCTCCACACCCCCCCCCCTCTCATCTTGATGTGCATCTGCATTGAGCCCCATTGCCTCTCTCTGTCACCCCCCCCCCTGTCTCTCTCGCTCTCTCTTTCTCTCTGTACACATTTTGTTTTGTGTCTTTCTGCATGACACAATGTTTTTAGCAACAGCAAAGAGGCAAGATGTATACTGTAACTCCACAGTGTAACAACACACATGTAGCTTCCCATTGTCTCGTCCCATCGTGCGTGTGTGTGTCTGTGTGAGTGTGTGCAGTTTTGACTTTGTGTGTGTGACTGTGTTTGTGTGCCTTCTCTTGATGAATGGATGTATCCTGAACAGCCAGTGATTTTTGTAAATTGGGTTCTGTGCCTCTCCCTCCCTGC
>NC_085859.1:26666088-26673588 GCF_034702125.1 Engraulis encrasicolus | reverse complement strand
ATTGAGCTTTGGATACCTAGAGCGCCAAGATGGACAAGACTGTCCTAGCACCAGCTCTCTGTCCTCGGGCCATAGCTCAAAGTCTGAGTCCGATCCTGACAGAATCGAGCCAGAATGTCCCGAGAACCATGGCTGGAGCCAAGTGGGTCTTCCACGCAGTGCTAGTTGCGAAACAGGCTGGAGTGAAGAAGACTATGAAAGAGGACATTACTTCAGGCAGGGCAGTTTTGAAGATGGTGACAGCTGCATAGACGAAGGGCATACTTGGGAGCTTTGCAAGTTGAATGATGATGAGGCCTGCAGTACACTGGGGCGGTCCTCTGCGGGCAGCTCCGAGCACCTGTCCTATGTCTCCAGCCGGCATTATAACTCTCCTGCAAGCACGAGTAGTAGGGAAGAGTGGCTCGCCAAGAAGAAAAGGAGGGCACAGGCCCACGATGAAGAATTCACTGGAATGTCCTCTGAGGACCTCGTATTGGAGTGCAGTGGACCCTCTAGCCATTACAGTCCAGCAAAAGAATATGAAAGCAAAGTTGTGGAATATGTCCATTCTCGTGACACGTTTCACGGGATTACAGGTACAGTGGTGAATCACGATGGAGACACCTCCGAACATGCTCATTTAGAGACCCCAGAGACTTCATCACTTGAACAGTCACACTGCAAAGCAGCTGGCCAACCGGGCTCAACTTTAGAGGAACTAAACACAAATATACCCAACTCTGATGGCTCCAGGTTTGCTCCCAGCCCTGACAATGCAGGCTCTACCGTGAAGAGGATTGGCAAAGCAGTGCTGGACTTCAAGTCCGTGTTGTGGGTGGCTCTGAAGAAGCTGGAAGGAGCTCAGTCGCCTGTGGGTGACAAGACTGAAGTCATGGCGCCTCCATCGTCTTCGCCAAGCACTGAGACCTTAGTTGTTACCCCATGTCCTGCCACACCTGACGATGTGGCTTCGCCTGAGGGAGTCAGCGCTTCTCCCGTACCCACAGACCCAACCTGTACTAAGCCTGAACCTGAACCTGAACCAGAACCGAAGACCCAAACACCATGTGAAATGACACAAGAGCAGGACAAAGATCCACCTAGTCCTCCTCAGGGGGACCTACTACCGTCCACTACCAGGCTAGAGTCACTGTGTGTGGCCCCGGATGTTTCCAGCCCTCCAGCTGTCCCCTCATCCCCATGCTTGGTAACAGGATCCTCTCCACTCTCAGAAGCAGAAAAAGCAGACCCTGCAACAGCCCATGCCCCACAACTTGAAGACGGGGAGAAACTTTTGCAGCTGACTCCAGAGATCCCGGCGCATACTGATGTGGGAATACCAACGCCTGGAGGTGATAGCACAGAAACATCCGAAAATTTAAGCCCAGACACTAGTCTTGCAGCAGCACTTGGTGCAACTGACACAGAGGCCGCAGAAACAAGTGCAGACTCTAACGCTGAGACAACACCACCCAGTAACATTGAAAAGGTGGAGATCGGAGGAGACGCTAATATCGTTAATGCCGAAAACAGTAGCGTAGTGGGCCCAGAGCAGGATCCGGATATCCCTAAGGAGATGAGTGAAAGGGACGCCCGACGTCTGAAATGCTTGAGGACTTTTCAGCAGATCCTCAGAGAGAAACGGGAAACTCGACGCAATCTTTCGCTGATAACAATGTCCACCTTCTCTGATGAAGATTTCAACCAAGGTATGAGGCAATATGTCAATTTTTGCAGACATTACAACCTTTTTTTTTCAAACATTATGGCCTTACAGACAGTATATAGTGTTTTCCAAAATGATATATGCCAAGATTTTCCAAAATGATATGCCCTTAAGTGTTATCACAAACACATTAAAAAAATTTAAAATGTATATGATGAGTATTCATGGGCAGCTATACAGGTTAGTGTAATATCTTACAGTACACATGCAGTACATGCACGGTAACAGGATATAATAACACTGTTCATGTTTGTGTGCCACTGTGATAGTTCTTAGATCAAAGCCTAGTGGCATACAGGCATTTACCCATTCCTTTTGATTTGTGGCATAGCATGTCACACATTTTGTTGTTCTTTCATCTTGCAAGGTATCAGTTGGAAGGTAACAGTTTACAGTTGTAAAATGATCTCATAGTAGGACTCACACTTGCTGCAGTTTCTACGTTCCAGACCTTTTACAGCATTTAGTTTATCTCTTTAATGTGTGGCACAGCTTTTCTATTTCGTTATTCTGTCGAGTACTATTTTCTCTTATTCTTAAAAGTATATCATCCAGTATCAGTTGTTCGATTTGAATTACCACTCTAATATGTTTCTGCAGTGACTAGTTATTAGGCTGCATTTTCCCCCAGCCAGATTTCCAAGAGAAACGGTTTGAAACTTATAATGTGGGCGGGAGAATTTGCTGAGTCAAATCCCTGGCAGCCGGCCAGCCTGCTCCCCTGATGCTTTATACTCTGCCGTCTTCATGTGCGCCTAAAGGCAAAACATAAATACAACTTTGGCCTCAACAGTAAAAAAAAAAAACTGTCGAAAAAATGGGACCAAAGACAAATTAGCACCTATTTTACGGCATGAATTATACATCTGAGAGAAATATTCAGGCAGCCAGTCAGTGGCAGCAGCAATGGTGGGAGTGTTGGTGGTGCTTTGAGCCCTGCAGTTTGTATCTACTGTTTCTCCCCCAACTCTACACACTAGTGAGTCTGTGTAAATATCGCAGTGTTGCTGCCAAATACTATGCGATAGTAATGGCTTTGCTTGTGTCATCGCTTGACTAAAGCTGAGCTGAAGAATGCCCATTTCTGTGTCTGATGATTTGTGTGTTTATGCCCTTCTCTACAGAAACCAGCCAAGAAGACGATCAGGTTGCTCTTGTCGATTTGTGCGGGAACTCCCTGCTGTTTTATTTTTTTCCTCTTGAGTTGTTGTGCCACATCATTATTTCTCACCCAACTCCTGCATGCCTCAAGACATAGTGTAGTTTCAGTTGCCATCCCTTTTCCCTCATGCCTAGAATTAACTTTATTTTTGTTTGCCTTATATCTCTGTGGTTTATTTTTCTGTACTCTGTGCTCTAGGTTGTATTTTAAAAGTAAATTGCATGCTTTGTGAACAGTTTTCCACTATAATGGCAATACCATGCACACACACACACACACACACACACACACACACACACACACACACACACACACACACACACACACACACACACACACACACACACACACACACACACACACACACACACACACACACACACACACACACACAAACTCACACTGCATGTGAACATGTTGTACATGTCATGTTCTTGTTCATGTTCTTCAAGGTCTTGTCACAATAGCATTTAGATTGTTTGACTCCATGTGTGGTCATCTTTTATTCAATGCACCATTGCAGTGAATTACATACCGTACAGTACATATTCAATGGATTGCTACAAATGCATGATGTCGTCAGGGTTCTAAGAATGGATTGTTTGCTGTCTGGGAGAGTGACTTGTTTGCTTATTGTGTCTACTGAATGTTTCAGTGCAATAGATCAGGTATCGAGGTCTTACTTGTGAATCTCAACCAACCAACTCAGCAGAAACTGGTGTTTAGCGTTTCCCTCCATTGCAGTATGGTGCATTTGCTGTTATTGATTAGATGATCCACTATTTTTTTCTTAAATACGTAAATACATTAATTTAAATAATTAATTCAGGTTTTATTTTTGTACATGTGCCAAATGTCACTATTTCCCTGTCTCTCAACCCCCAGAGCCAAGAAAATGGAGACCCCAAACAGGCATGGACCAAGGCTGGGTGAGACTGTTTTTCCTTCCTTCCTTCTTTCTTTCTTTCTTTCTTTCTTTCTTTCTTTCTTTCTTTCTTTCTTTCTTTCTTTCTTTCTTTCTTTCTTTCTTTCTTTCTTTCTTTCTTTCTTTCATGCTTTTACCACCTGTGTACATTACTTTAATACATTCACACATGTGGCCATTGTTTTGACATTGACCATAAATAAGAGTGAAGGCCACATACATTTTTAAACAACCACAGGATTACTCACCTGCATAGAGTATGTGCTACCTGTGTCACCCGACCGGCCTTCTGGCCCCGGCTTGGCTGTGCTGTTTTATTTCATGGCTTTTCGAAGCATACCGTATGTGCATATGGTAGTACTGAAATACTTACTGTGCTGTTTTAAAACACTCCTTTGTTGTGTGTGGTGCATTTAACTTAACTGCCTTTTGCACAGTGAAAAACTGTTATTTTTACTGTGTACTCCTTTGACGCATGTGGTGGTGCGTTTAAACTAAACTGCTTTGTGGCTCTGCTCCGCAGGGGAGGTGGTATGTTTGGCATTGACAGTATGCCTGATTTACGCAAGAGGAAACACATTCCGCTCGTCAGTGAAGTGGTGGGTTGAAGACATTTGCAATCTAATTGCTTAATCACATTGCTTGAAATTCTGAATTAATTTCATTTTGTTTTGTTTTTCTTTCTTTGTCTCTGCTCTGCAATATTCCCTTTGAAGGCGATGGTAAGAAAATTACTTTTTTCATCTTAAAAGTTCTAGTGAGGTAGTGACTAGACAGCAGGGACTGTCACATCAAGGCATTCTTTCCCAAGATCATGAAACATTTTCTTTTGTCCTATCAAGTATTGTTTTTCGTGATCTTTAAACAGCTTTCCCTCATAGTCTTTTCTCAATGCCCTAAATTCCTTCATTAGACTATTGGGGAAGATAATAATGTAATTAGGGTTTCTTAAAAAAAACAAAAGGAAATGAAAAAAAGCCCAAACAGTCAAAACAAGCTGAAAGTGTCCGTCATCTGCTAAGTCTGTCCACGTACTTCAGACAGTTGGTGTCAAATTACAGACCGGAAGCAATTTATGTTTATAACAGGTGACTTTAATGAGTGGCTGCTCTAGAATACCTGTCTTGAGTTCTCCTTACGATCAACTAATTGGTGCTCTAGCTTGAACTGTGTGATTTATGAGCACAGTGACAAATGGGGATCACCTCATAATGTGATTTCATACAGTAGCTGATAGAATGGAATTTGTGACCGGGCTTCTATATTTGGAACCCAAGATTGACACTGCTGTGCTGCTGATCAATCGTCTAGCCAGCATCATTAATATGCATAACATACATATGATTTTTTTTTCCTGATGAATGGGATTTCTGGATATTCCTACCTGGAAATTATTGTACAAAATGACTGCCACCGTACAAAAGCTTAATTGCTTTAATTGGCCAATCCTGGTGACAGGGTCACTTGACTAGCATCATTAGTGTGACTGGTGGCAACGTCAATCATACAGTAGCATGCACCTCCGAAGGCCATACGCTATGTGTCAAATTACTGTAAGTAATGAGTTGTAGGAGATACAGGATATTCATTGCTATATGTTATTCATCAGTGTACAACAGACTAGAATCCCCTTGTTCTTTATCACTACACACATGTAGAATGAGAAGCATACGCTGCAAACTCTAAAATGAGCATCTGACTCACCAAGGCAGTAGGTAATGTTGTCTGCATGATTTGATTGGGTAAGGTTGCGTAGGGTTACATATCTCAAGCTGGCTGAAACACAAATGCTTTCTTCTCTTTCGTCTCCTCATCAGTCCCTGGTCCAGGCGAGGAAGGGTGGACTCTCCCGTTCCCTCACGGCCCGATCCTCATTCAGAGACGAAGAGCTGGTGAGGAACACTCACACAAGCAAGCATGAAAGCACACATAGATTGCACACACACAGACACACATGCACGCGCACAGACACAGACACACACACACACACACACACACACACACACACACACACACACACACACACACACACACACACACACACACACACACACACACACACACACACACACACACACACACACACACGACAACTTCTCACATAGGAGACAAAATCTCACAAATGACAAAACCTCTCATACACTAAACTACATGTACATCTGACATACATGAGACAAAACCCCACACTCATGTTCAAGTAAGTACCACTTTGCACTTTGAACACAGTATCATTCCGAATTTACAGTATACTAACAGTTCACAAGTACTTGTACCATAGCAATTAAACAAGCATTATAAACATGAACGCATATTGATATACAGTAGTAATTGCATTTGTTCCCTTTTTGTGTCACCTTCACAGCCATACCGAGTGTATGTGTTGGCTGTTGTCAGATGCGGCTTGCTAAAGATAGAAGCTATTGTCTCCTACGTGCACTTGGCTGCTCTCCAAAGAAACGCAAACCTCCCAGTTACAGTGTGTACCTGTACCTTTCCACCTGCAGTTTTTCGATCTCTCCATCTTCACACCACTATCCCACCTACAGCATTCCCCATGCAGAGTACCACCTACATCTTCTGCACTCCACACATTAAAGGACACGTGCACCATTTTGCACTTTAAGCCCATTTTCAGAGTTGTCTGTAATGCTCGCAGTTTCTTTCATGTTTGCAGATGTCTCTGTTATTTGGTTAATTAAATTTTTTGTCTCCACCGGATTTAGAATGGGCATCTATGGGCATGTCCAAGTCAATTCTTCAAACCACACTAAACAATTACTTTCAAGAATATGCAACTCAAGTGTTCAGGACAGACCTCTGGGACCAAATGCAATCTAGAAAATGTTCAATTGTGTTGAGCACGGAATTATTTACTATGCACATTGTACGTTCATGGTACCACCTACTACAATGCTACCATACACCTTCCAGACTTCACTCTACATGTTAACACTCCCCTCTCCCCACCTTCCCTACATTGTCTGCAATTGTACAGAAGAATCTAGTGTAGAGTAACACCCTGCAGGCTTTCATCAAGCACACCTTTACATATGAACTCTCACTTTATCTCATCTCATCTCATCTCATGTGTGTGTGTGTGTGTGTGTGTGTGTGTGTGCGTGCGTGCGTGCGTGCGTGCGTGTGGGCGTGTGTCTCTCTGTATGGGTGCATGTGCGTGCGTGGGTGTGTGCATGTCTGAATGCGTGCGTGCATGTGAACAAGAAGATGCTTTCTACCACCACACAGCACAACTTAACAAATGAACTCTCACCAGCCTCTGTGTGTAAGTGTGCATGTGTATACAGAAGAGACATGCTGAAGAGCCAAGGCGTTGAGCTACGTGATCTCCAGCACCTCACCGCACAACTGCACAAATGAATTCTCACTAACTTCCTCTCTCTCTGTGTGTGCATGTATGTATGTTCTCGTAGAAGTCTCACGTGTATAAGAAGACGCTTCAGGCGTTGATCTACCCCATCTCCTGCACCACTCCGCACAACTTCGAGGTGTGGACCGCCACCACTCCCACCTACTGCTACGAGTGCGAGGGTCTGTTGTGGGGCATCGCCCGCCAGGGGCTACGCTGCGCCGAGTGCGGCGTCAAGTGCCACGAGAAGTGCCAGGAGCTGCTCAACGCTGACTGCCTGCAGAGTGAGTCCCATAGAGTAGTTCTCAAACCTCAAACCTCTCAACCTTTTTTGAATA
>NC_085859.1:26636088-26661088 GCF_034702125.1 Engraulis encrasicolus | reverse complement strand
TAAATGAAGTCTTAATGTAGTGTATAATGTTATGGTTAGGAGGTCAAAATCTGCATACAAATTTCAAAAGATGCTCGCAACACAACACGCTCGCAACACAGTGTCGTGATGGTTCTGAAAAATACCTAAAAGTAGTAAAAAAAAAAAATGTAGCAAATGGAATTTTAACTGTTAATAGTATATTTAATAAGCTTACAGTATATACCCTAGATGAGCCATGCTTGTTGATTTGGCATCAAGAGCACTCCCACGACTCTGGTGAAGGTCACTCTCTCCCTCTCATCCTCCGAATGACTGCCCTCTTCATCTCTTCGAGTGAAGCACATACAGCCAGTGTAGCAGTTGCTCAAAATGCCCCCAAGCACTCTTGCCCACGCAAGCTTTCGCTATTTCTCTCGCTACTAGAGGATAGCAGACGAACGGGACGGAACGGAACGGGAGAGCAAACGAACGGGTACGTTTGTACTCATTAATGATCAATGCAGCCAGTTCACAAAAACAGAAACAAAAAAAGGCCTTTGATGATTCTCCACCATTAGTGAAGACATTTTAGGTGTATAACACCCAATACCATAGTAATGTGTTTATCACACCCTGCTTGCTAACCATGCTTGCCCAAGCAGGAGGACATAAGGGAGACCACCTGCGGAGATCAAAGTTGTAAACATGGCTTATTAAAGAATAGTGGAGAAACGGTGCCGTGCAAAGCAGCACTGTACAAAGGGAGGGCCTGTCAGCTTTGTGCAAAATAAATAAATAAGTGAGATGTAAGTAAATAAATAAATAAAAGTAAAAGCAGGGATGAAGGACACACACACACAGGACCAAAGGAGGGAGGACTCCTTTTATCCTTTATTCCTGTACCATTAAACCTTCAATTAGCTAATCAACCATACCTGCCTGTGTGCCTGTGTGTGTATACGTGTGCGCAAATGCCTGTGTGCGTGTTTGTGTTGTGTGTGTGTATGTGTGTTTGTGTGTGTGTGTGTGTGTGTGTGTGTGTGTGTGTGTGTGTGTGTGTGTGTGTGTGTGTGTGTGTGTGTGTGTGTGTGTGTGTGTGTGTGTGTGTGTGTGTGTGTATGTGTGTGTGTGTATGTGCGCATGTGCATATGTGTGTGTTCGTGTGTGCATGTTTATTTCTCTGTGTGTGCGTGCTTGCGTGCGTGCGTACAAGTGTGTGTGTGCGTATGCTTATGTCTTCGTCTATGTCTATGTGTGTGCGTGCGCGCGCGTGTGTGTGTGCGTGCGTGCGCGCGCGCGCGTGTCTGTGCGTGCGTGCGTGTGCGTGTGTGTGTGTGTGTGTGTGTGTGTGTGTGTGTGTGTGTGTGTGTGTGTGTGTGTGTGTGTGTGTGTGTGTGTGTGTGTGTGTGTTTGTGTGTACATGTAAACAAAAAACAAAATCTATTGAGTGGTGTTATTATTGTGTTATCAAGGTACTGTGAGGTTCTATTTTCTTGCAATTATGTTTCAATTTTACCCTCACCCGCCATTCACGGCCAGTGTGAAAAAACAATTATTGGTTATATTAGCAATTATTTCATTTTCTGTGTGGCTATCCAATGCTTATTTAATCGAAGACGTATTGTGTGCGAACCATGTTATTAAACTGCCTGTACTTACAAAAGCGTTTGAATAAATGACAAAAATAATAGATTGACACAGAAAAGGAGTGAGTTGTTTTCTGTCCTTAATTTGTTGTCCTTATTGAACTTGCCTTCCATTGAAACATCAGTCAATTTCACAATAGAGGACCAGTTTTGATTGAGCCATACTTTATTTAATCCCTCTATTTCTGACTCAGTGACCGGTTTACTAGTTAGCTGCTTTAAGAGACTATGGATAAATCAACAATGTTTGGAGCCACTGTATTAAATTCCTGTGTCTCTCATTAATAGATTGCCACAGAGATGAGATTGGGTTGTTTTTCTGTGTACCATTTGAAATTGGCTGTCATTGAATTGTCAGCCAATGTCAAACCCCACAAGAACAACTTGATTGTTTTCTGTGAATTTTTATTTGAATTGATTTGCATGGATGGATTTCTGGTTCTCTTGCTGTCTTCTCCCACAGATAAGTCCTGAGCCACAACATTAAACTCCTTTGTCTCTCAAAATGTTTGGAGAAACACTCCCTAATTGCAGTAAAAGATTAACACACGGAGAAAATGTGGTTGTCTTTTGTTGGTGCTTTTGAATCCTTATTTGAGTTTATTCACACTGAACGCTGTGTGTGTGTGTGTGTGGTTTTCTCGTTGACTTGTTTCAGAGAAGAGAACGGACAAGTCAGCAGTGTCCGGGGCCATCAGACTCCAGATCAGCGTGGAGATCAAAGGAGAGGAGAAGGTGGCACCCTACCACGTGCAGTACACCTGTTTACACGAGGTGAATATTACACGCACACACACACACACGCACGCACGCAAACACACACACACACACACACACACACACACACACACACACACACACACACACACACACACACACACACACACACACACACACACACACACACACACACACTCACACACACACACACACACATGCACATAAACATACATGCGCGCACACATGCACACACGCACACGCAAGCACACACACACACACACACACACACACACACACACACACACACACACACACACACACACACACACACACACACACACACACACACACACACACACACACACACACACACACACACACACACACTGAAAGAGGTAAAGGTCTACATGAGATGAATATGACACACATAAACAGTCACTGACACAGTCACAGAGAGAGAGAGAGAGAGAGAGAGAGAGAGAGAGAGAGAGAGAGAGCAGGCACAGACATACTCATACACACAGCTTCACACAAACATCTACAGAAACACAGAAGAAGACTTCCATGCACACAAGCACAAAGAGAAACTAATTCTACCTTCCATTGTCGAAAGCTTGGGCTTTTATCCATTGCACACAATACAACTCCCTCTCACAAAGAGCAAGAGAGATTAAGTTAATAAGAGAGAGAGACTGATGAAGGCAAAGAAAGAGTGTGCACAACAAACATGCTCATACAGTAGCTTTACCACACATCCCTGAGAAATGTTGAAAAGTGTTGTCAACTGTGTTCTCTGCAGAATATAAATGTATACTATTATGCGCCTACTGTGTATTTCTGTATGTCTTACTCACGCCTCACTTACTGCACACTCACACTCTCTTCCTGTAAGTTTTAGTCCAGTCTCCTGAAATTCCATCCCCCTCTGGACAGAATATGTTCCATTTCCAAAACTGCAAAACTCAAAACAGACGTCTTTTTATGTCTCTCACACTCTCACTTACTTCCTGTACATTTTAGGCATATTTCAGTGACCTTAATGGTCTGTTAACCTCTCTGTGGCACATGATTTTATGCACTTCTCACACTCACACTCACACCCTCACTTTCTTCCCGCAAGTTTGATTTTTTTTGTCATTAACCTGTTAAGATACGGAGTTATACATTTGCTATTACCAGAATAGCAATGACCAAGTCATAGTACATTAGTAAAAGCCCTGTGTTATGTCATAGTAGTACTAAGGTAGTTCATTATTCATTGACTATTACATCGTGCCACTGGAGGTACGGTGTGTATTAAGGGGCTACGGTACGTTTTATTTCCGTGTCCTGATCGGTCTGTCTTCTCCTCTACAGAACATCTTCCACTTCCTGACTGACGTGGAGAATGGTGGGGTTCCGAAGATTCCGGTTGCCAAGGGTGACGAGGCCTGGAAGGTTTACTTTGACGAGGTGGAGCAGGACATTGTGGATGAGTTTGCCATCCGCTATGGAATCGAGTCCATCTACCAGGCCATGACGTAGGTTTAGCATTGTGTGAGTGTGTGTGTGTGTGTGTGTGTGTGTGTGTGTGTGTGTGTGTGTGTGTGTGTGTGTGTGTGTGTGTGTGTGTGTGTGTGTGTGTGTGTGTGTGTGTGTGTGTGTGTGTGCGTGTGTGCGTGGGCGTGTGTGTGTGCGTGTGCTTGTGTGTGCATGTGTTTGAGTTTGCCATCTGCATCGAATGGAGTCCATCTACCAGCCCATGACGTTAAGCATCAACACCACCGTGTGTGTGCGTGTGTGTGCGTGTGTGTGCGTGTGTGTGTGTGTGTGTGTGTGTGTGTGTGTGTGTGTGTGTGTGTGCGTGCGTGCGTGCGTGCGTGCGTGCGTGCGTGCGTGCGTGCGTGCGTGTGTGTGAGTGTGTGTGTTACACTAACCACTCTCTGGCAGCCATTTTGCCTGTATCATTGGAGTACTTTTTAATGTAACATAGGCACTGCCATAATATAACGTACCGGTATGTTGACAATGTATTGTATAGATGAATATGAATGCCCTCTTCTCTACGATGTAGCCATTTTGCATGCATGTCGTCCAAGTATGTGTTGCCAGTCATCCCGGCAACTTCATTAAAGTGAAAGTGAAAGCCCATTGGGAAATTCCAGCTCCCATTGTCATTGTGACACAGCACTCCACAGCACACAAGTGAACACTGCACACTGCACACAACGAAATTGCATTTATGCCTCACCCGTGCAAGGGGGCAGCCCTCAGTGGCGCCCCATGGGGAGCAGTGCGGTGGGACGGTACCATGCTCAGGGTACCTCAGTCATGGAGGAGGATGGGGGAGAGCACTGGTTGATTACTCCCCCCACCAACCTGGCGGGTCGGGAGTCGAACCGGCAACCTCTGGGATGCAAGTCTGACGCTCTAACCGCTCATCCATGGCTGCATACTGTACTTATGGTTTGTTCATCTCCCCCTTTCTCTCCACGGCAGCCATTTTGCATGCATGTCCTCCAAGTACATGTTGCCAGGCATCCCGGCGGTGATGAGCACTCTGCTGGCCAACATCAACGCCTACTTCGCCCACCCCTCCTCAGCCTCCACCGTATCTGCCGTCGATCGTTTCGCCGCATCCAACTTTGGGGTGAGCTTCTTTTTCATATAAGTACACTGTAAAACATTGCAGCCAGTTAAATGTTAAAAAAACCAAGTTGCCCTGCTGCCTTAAGTTTGTAAGTTAACTTAGCTTGAGAAAGCCTCAAGTTGAGTTGGACCAAAGATTCTCTATTCTAATTGCATTTAAACCGTCTCTGGTTGAACCTCGAGTTGAGTTAACTTACAAACTTAGCAGCAGGGCAACTTAGGTATCTTTTTATGTTTAACTGGCTTGCAATGTTTTTCAGTGTTTGTTTTTGTTTGGGGAGTGACTAATGGGGTAGGACTGGAAAATAAATCACCCAGGTCGGACTCAAACCTGGGTCCTCATGGGCATGCAAGCCCACATATGGACAGACGATGATTTTGTTTTGACTTTTGACCTTTACCTGTACTTTCCAGTGTTAGTGAACAACTCATAAACATTTGTGTACATGCTCAGCACTCCAAACTGCCCTGTCATACAGAATGTGTTAATGCTGTTTTGTGGCTAGATTGGGTTTTTTTGACGTCATATGTCACTGTACTCTGCATATTGACTTGGTTGTGATCCACTGAAGGGTCCACTGACCCAAGATAGGAATTAAGTGTCTATTTCTGCCACTGTCTACATTATCATCCAGATTGTGCTGAAATATGAAACTTAAGTGTAGTAACAACAACGCAAACAGTAGTGCTGAGAAAAAGCTCACTCACTCACCTCCGCCTCCAATGTGTCAGTCTGAGACAACATCGGCGGGTCCAACTTTGGCGTGAGCTTCTTTTGACCTTTTACTTTTCCAACACTCCAGCACATTTCTTTAACAGCCGTGCACCCTTTAGATAGGCTAGCATGCTCAGCAGTCGAATTTTGTGGTCAGCCTCTTATGAACTTTTCAATAACCTTTTCAACACTCCAGCAATGAAATAGTTTTTTTCATTTGTGAACACATCTGCTGTACACACTCAGCAGCACTACCCCAAATTGTTTTCAACAAGTGTCAAGCTGAACCTAAGGAGTGGGGGAGTTGCTTTGGCATTCATGACTGTTTTCTGTGGAGGACCAACTGCAAAAAAAGTGCTGAATGCAATGTAGACATCACTGTTTTTTTCTATCAAAAGTACTTTCTGTTTTAGAGACATGTTGTTTACAATAGCTGATGTGTTGTTTATGAGGCCTGTGTTGATGTTTACGACAGCTGTGTTGTTGTTTTTACGACATGTATCGATCCAAAGGCTATGGACTCTAATGTGAATGTCAAACGTTACATATTTTCTATGCCCTGGGACTCCACTACCAGGTCTCATTTCAACTCGCTGACTCAACCACCTTTATAAGGTTACAGATTTATCCGTAAGGAATTAGACTCACAACCACCTTTTGAATGATTGAGAAGGGACTGCTTGTTTTTCTCAGAAAACAGAGAAGTCTAAGAGCTCAGTTGTTTTGTTGCAGTTGTTATGATTATTGTGATTTTGAATGGCGCTCCTCTGTAATGACACAAAATGAGAAACCCCTGAGATCTCTCCCAGCATGACCTCTGGCACAGGCACACATGCACACATCGGGCATTTCTCAAAACCTAGTGCGCGCACTTCCAAGTGTATTCAGCCTAATTAGTCACGCCCAGTGATTGGATACTATTTATTAGTCACACCCAGTGATTGGATACTCCGTAGAGTTCACCCAAGAGTATCCAATCACTGAGCGTTACTAATTAGGCTGATACACTCGGAAGTGCGCACACTAGGTTTTGAGAATTACCCATCCTCATCTTAATATCTTTGTGGGGCCGTCCCATTGACTTCTATTCATATTAACTCTTAACAATGGCTAAAAAATGCTAAACTGTGCCCACACCGAAACAAGGCTTTTGGAAATCCCTAGGAAATCTTTTTTCACTTTTACTTTTTACCAGTAACAACAATACTACCCAGAAAAACATTGCTAAATGTATAGGGCCCAATATATGGGTCCCACAAAGTACCATTAAGAGGATTTTCTGGGAACATCTGGCCCCCACAATCATTGATAGGTGACGCACGCACGCACGCACGCACGCACACACACACACACACACACACACACACACACACACACACACACACACACACACACACACACACACACACACACACACACACACACACACACACACACACACACACACACACACACACACACACACACACACACACACACACACACACACACACACATAGTGTAAGATTGGAAGTCATATGTTTCAAGAGAGAGCATCTCCATCAAGTCGATGTCTGTGATTTACAATTCTCTGTGACAAATTATCCCACTGGTGACATTCATAAGATGGGGAATGTATTCAGATTTATGCCTCATCTCTGCACCAGAACTCACAGACACACAGTCGATCAGCATACCCAGGGCCGCTGACAGCTTTTGCTGAGCCCAGGAAAAACTAATCTGGAATACATACGCTGAGTGCATTGCAATATGCGACCTTGTCTCCTCCACTTGCTTCTCGTCATGATGACATGACTGACAACAGCATTATATTTCAATATCTTGCAAAAGCTCAATTGTAGAGTCTTTTCTCATTTGCAATTGGGATGG
Organism: Engraulis encrasicolus; assembly: GCF_034702125.1. Lineage (NCBI taxonomy): Eukaryota > Metazoa > Chordata > Actinopteri > Clupeiformes > Engraulidae > Engraulis > Engraulis encrasicolus. The sequence goes on along the minus strand of NC_085859.1, from coordinate 26,653,549 downwards.
TGAATGAAAAACAGTCCCTCAAAAGTTGTTGTGGCTAGGCTGACAGCTGGGAAACTTAATCGTTTTCTCCACGGAGGAGGGGCCAGGAGGCGGGGCGAGGAGACAAGCGCAAGTGGAGGAGGCAAGGTCGCATATTAAAACGCACTCTATGTATTGGGCACCCAATTTTGGGCTCCCTCCCTTCCTGGGCCCGGAACAACTGACCCCTTTGTCCCCCTGGCCAGTTGGCTTCCCTGATCATGCCCACAGGGCTAACAGCAAAAACAAATCCAAAGGAAAACTTTTCAGGGTTTTTTTTGTGGCTTTTTCTCATTTGTCATTGCTGTCTGTCTTATGCAGATTAGCTGAGAGAGAATGGATTATGTGGATAGGATTGAACAAAGTCACATAAGGGTGGACTTTTAAGTATGTCACCTCATTTTGCTTTTTTATTAGTCAAGTCTGTCTCCATTGGCTCTCTTTTTGTCTTACCTTTGTCTTATTTTTACATCTTTTCTTCTTCATCACTCTCTCTCTCCCTCTCTCTCTCTCTCTCTCTCTCTCTCTCTCTCTCTCTCTCTCTCTCTCTCTCTCTCTCTCTCTCTCTCTCTCTCTCTCTCTCTCTCTCTCTCTCTCTCTCTCATGACTCATCTGTACAGTATTTAATAACGTTGCCCTTCTCTATGTCCTGCAGAGAGAGCGCTTTGTGAAGCTCCTGGACCAACTGCACAACTCGCTTCGCATCGACCTGTCCACATACCGGGTAAGCTGCTACTGGGTGGTGAAACAAATACACGCACGCACGCACGCACGCACGCACGCACGCACGCACGCACGACACACACACACACACACACACACACACACACACACACACACACACTTTTTTTTTTCGCTTAACCTGTAATTCAAAGGGTACAGTTTGTTAATAGTGGATGTGACTGCAGCAATACTTTCATACTCATGACAGTGCCAGACCTCTCAATCAGCCAGTCACTCTGTTTACTGTTCACCCTGTGTGAACCTGACCACCTGCCTGCCTGCCTGTCTGTCTGTCTGTCTGTCTGTCTGTCTGTCTGTCTGTCTGTCTGTCTGTCTGTCTGCCTGCCTGTCTGTCTGTCTGTCTGTCTGTCTGTCTGTCTGTCTGACTGTCTGACTCGCCTGTCACCTCCGCTGCCACCTGTGTCACCTCAGAATAACTTCCCAGCGAGCAGTAAGCCCCGTCTGTCAGACCTCAAGTCCACCGTGGACCTCCTGACCAGCATCACCTTCTTCAGGATGAAGGTAGTGTATCAGCACTCTTTTTCATCTTAAACCTGCACTGTGTAGGATGGTGATGAGAGCAGCTATTGCAAATACACTCGCCTCCAAAAGAGTTGTCGCCTACCAATCTGTTAGGAATAACAGCTAATAAACTGACTTTCAATTAATCACTTGGCTTCAGAAGTCACTCATATGAACGCTACAACCCTCTCGAATGAAAATGAATGAACAAAAATAAATTTCGTGCACCAACGAAAGATTGACCCTTTAATGAACACAGACAGGGCAGATTTTGACAAGACAAAAGTTGTGTCGCCTATCAAACATAATGTGAAAATGAGCAGATAAGTCACTTCAAAACACTTCAAATACGCAGATCGGGTGTCATACTTAATCACTGATTCAGTCACACCTCTCCAGAAAATCAACTTTGGCCTTAGGTGTATGTTTAGGGTCATTGTAATCCTGGAAAGCAACACAATGAAAATCAATGGAGTTCAATGAGAGGTGGTGACATATTTGCTATTCGTAGAGCAATACATTTTTGACTTCATGATGTAATCAATGATAAAAGCCCTCACACACCAGCAGCATGCATGCAGCTCCACATAAGAGCTGTATCCCTCCCATGTTTGACTTTAGGCACCATGTATTTATTCCAAATTCTTCACCTTTAACACCAAAGAAGTCTCTCCCACTGTCCTGTCTCAAAAAAGCCAACCAAGAGTATGTCAAGCCTAATTCTGACAAAAATGAAGGCTAATGGGACTCATACTCTGAAGTCAAGATCCCAAGATCAACCATTTTAGAACTGATAGCATCAAAACTATATGGTGTTGGAGATGAAGAATATGAAAAAAGAGAAATGGTGCATAAAGTGAAACATGGTACAGATACAGCTCTTATGAGGAGCTGCATGCATGCTGCAGGTGTTTGAGGGCTTTTAGCATTGATTAAATCATGAAGTTAAACATGTATTGCTCTACGAATAGCGAATATGTCACCATATCTCATTGAACTCCATTGATTTTCATTGTGTTGCTTTCCATGATTACAATGACCCTAAACATACACCTAAGGCTAAAGTTGATTTTCTGGAGAGGTGAGAGTGATTCAGTGATTAAGTATGACACCCAATCTGCGTATTTGAAGTGTTTTGAAGTGACTTATCTGCTCATTTTCACATTATGATCGATAGACGACAAAACTTTTGTCTTGTCAAAATCTGCCTGTCTGTGTTCAATAAAGGGTCAATCTTTCGTTGGTGCATGAAATGTATTTTTGTACATACATTTTCATTCGGGAGGGTTGTAGCTTTCATATGAGTGACTTTTGAAGCCAAGTGATTAATTGAAAGTCAGGTTATTAGCTGTTATTCCAAACAGATGGATAGGCGACAACTCTTTTGGAGGCGAGTGTATACTGGTCATTGAAACTGTGCTACCTATTGACAAATTTCTGATGTGTTCATGAATATTTACTAAGTAAGAAACTAATATTTGCTAATATGACAACAGTGCAGTACGTTTTGCTGCTAAAATGTTATTTTTGGAAATTCATATTGGCAGACATGCTAAAGACCCACCTTTTCATGTATGAAAATTGCAATTTTCCAAATCATAATGAATACTTACAATTTCATGGTGGCGGTAAGTATTCGTGAAAAAGGTAACGTTTGTGAATGGGCAGCATAAATTCTGGAATTGAACTACCAAAAATATGTCACAGTGCACATGTAGTATAGACACAAGTTATTGTTTTATTGTATACTATGCTAAATGAATGTTTTCGCCGTTTTTGGAAACAATATGTATGTATGTGTGCATTTGTTTGTGTGTGTGTGCACGTGTGTGTGTGTGTGTGTGTGTGCGTGCTTGTGTGCATGAATCTGCGCCTATACGTATGTGTGCATATGTGCGTGCGTATATGCTTGTATGTGTGTGTATGTGTTCCTGTATGTGTGCGTGTGTGTGTGTGTGTGTGTATGTGTGTGTACCCTCAGGTGCTGGAGCTGCAGAACCCTCCTCGTGCAGCCCACGTGGTGCGAGACTGTGTGAAGGCCTGCTTGAACTCCACCTACGAGTACATCTTCAACAACTGCATAGAGCTCTACAACCGCCAGTTCCAGCCTGCAGAACCCGTGAGTCTGGCTGCACTCTCATACACTACATTTCCCACAATGCACTGTATCTAATGCACTACATTACCCACATTGTATCTCACTCAGTCTTTAATGGCCATCTGTATCACTTCCTGTGATCACTTCATTGTGCTTTGCCGTCGGCCCCTGGCAGAGCAGCTATTTAGGGGCTTCTCCCTATTCAGCATCCCGATAGCAAATGAGAAAATGACCATTGAATTGTGCTTTTGTGAGATATTGGATAAAACCTCTATCTTTAATTATGTCTTCCCTCGTTTCACGAGGCCATAAGCAAAAAGAAAGGATGGGAGGTACTAGATTGAGTTAGACCCTTTGAGTTTGGCTGCACTAATAGGCATTTAACACATTTTATTTTACTGAGTCTCGAATAGCCACCTATGTCAATTGTTATTGCGTTACTGAAATGGCCAAGCTCTTTCAATCTAATGCTATTCAGATAGGTTAAATCCTTAAAGTTGCTCTTGCCATGCATATTTGATGACGCCTGAAGTCATAGAGACTTTGCCATTGTGTGAGTCAGGCTATGTGTTGCAAACACAGCATGGTAATGCCTCTCTGTCTTACCCCTGAACTGACTGGGAACTTTCCACCAAGTCTGGTTGCCAAAATGTAAAAGTCAAAGTTTGGCTTTTATTTCTCTGTCTTCTCTCCAGGAGAAACCCAAAGAGGAGGAGAAGAAGGAGGAGAAGAAGAAGGGCGAAGGAGAGGACGAGGAGGACTCTTCCGACGAGGAGGAGAGGAAGAAAGAGGAGGAAGAGAAGAAGAAAGAGGAGGAGAGCGCTCCGCCAGAGGAGCCGGGCCCCAGCATCCAGAACCTGGACTTCTGGCCCAAGCTCATCACCCTCATCGTGTCCATCATCGAGGAGGACAAGACACAATACACACCCATCATCAACCAGTCAGTACTGCACACACTATATGCTGTGTTTGTGTGTGTGCGTGAGTGCATGCGTGCGTGCGTGTGTGTATGCGTGCGTGCGTGCGTGCGTGCTTATGTGTGACTTGAATAATTATGGGAGTGTGTTACTCATGTTGAATTATTGTATTGTAACCTACAGTATCTTCAAACTTGTTTGTGTACTGTATGTCTTGAATAATTGAATAGCTGTGCTAGTGAGCTGCTAATGCATATTGCATCTACACTTGTTGTGTGCTGTATATTTCCTGTGCACTTGTATCTGCTGGTGATGTTGGCTATGATTATGTCCTCGTTTGTAAGTAGCTTTGCTTACAAAGTGTCTGCCAAATGCAATGTAATGTAATTGTGTCTTCTGCTGTGTCTGTCTCTCCTCTGCAGGTTCTCTCAGGAGATGAGTGTGGGGAAGGTCAGTGCGGAGGTCATGTGGATCCTGTTCGCCCAGGACATGAAGTATGCCCTTGAAGGTATGACCTGAACACACGCACGCACGCAGGCATGCATGCACGCACGCACGCACACACACACACGTGCGCGCTCCCATGCACACGCACACGCACGCACGCACGCACGCACACACACACACACACACACACACACACACACACACACACACACACACACACACACACACACACACACACCTGACACCCATACATACTCTCTCTCTCTCTCTCTCTCTCTCTCTCTCTCTCTCTCTCTCTCTCTCTCTCTCTCTCTCTCAGTCTCTCTCTCTCTCTCTCTCTCTCCCTCTCTCTCTCTCACACACACACACACACAAACACACCTGACACCAACTGTACCTCTCTTTCCATGAATCAATACATTAGGGGGGAGACCTTGTAGCTATGCAGGGGATGCTATCTGGAGTGGGTAAATGTGTGTGTGTGTGTGTGTGTGTGTGTGTGTGTGTGTGTGTGTGTGTGTGTGTGTGTGTGTGTGTGTGTGTGTGTGTGTGTGTGTGTGTGTGTGTGTGCATTATGCACATATGATTGTGATTCTGTGTGCATGTATGAGACCGTAAATGTTTTAAAATGTTCATGTATGTGCATAATGCTTCTGTACTGTATGTATGGATACAGTACTGCATACAGTATGTGTCTGTGTGTGTGATTACATGTATACATGTATGTATGTATGGGTTTGTGCATACAATATGTGTGATAATGAGTTGCAATCTGTGTAACATTCAGCCTCATCTCCATTCATGGCTCACCCCCGCGCTTCATTGTTTTCCTCCCCCAGTTTTTGATAAAGTCGACCATTACCGCCTGAAAAATGGTAAGACTGGAATGGTAGTGAGGTTAGCCCTGTCCCTAGTTTGATAAGTAGTTGACTAGTATTGTAGGCCTTTAGGTAGTCTGCTGTCCAGATTCAATCTCAAGTTGTTGTAGTGTAATGTTTGTCTGGCGGCAAACGCCATACTAAATCACAAGTGTCCAACAATTCGAAAAGAATGTGCAAGGCAGCATGGGTACTCCCAGGCTAGTGTAATGTAGTGTTGAAGTACTATGGAGATATAGTTTCCCAAGGAAGTTGTGAACCTCTCCCTTTATATTAGAGGTGTGCATATAAAGAAGGTAGAAAAAGAAAGTCTTGTTAGATTAGAAGGTATGTACTATGAATGCCAAAATTCCCACTTTTAATGTTTTTGGAGTTGAACTCGTATGCACTGCAGCGCTTTCGTTGCCGTTGGGCATTATTTGTCCAATAATATTGCCAGCTAAGACTTTCCCTTCTTTTATTTATTTTGGCATTACTGTTGAAAAATAGAAGTCGCGCATTAGTGAGTGCTTGTATGAATATTGGTCTTGTCACCCACAGCATACTAAAATTGATACAACATTAGAAGCACATCTACGTAGTTTGCTATTATCTATTTATTCTTATGGGCGCTGCTCTTGCGGCGACTGCACCCTGCATGGTGAGAACGAATTTCCCTTTGGGGACAATAAAGGCTACTACTACTACTACTATTTAGTTACTTGAAAAAAAATCATGTATTTACTTTCATTGATTTTTTTGGTTATAGTCATGGCTATACGTAGAGTGTTGTTGTTTTTTTTTGCTGGAGTCGCTGCACATCATCAGATATTTGTATATAAGCATCTTTCATCTTCTGTTGCCCTTTGCATGATCCTGCTCTACGTATATCCTGCATGATTCCCATTCATAACCTTTTCACGCTCCAAAACATTCCCCTTGCCGCTGCATGCTGAGAAGGCTCTCTTTCTTTTCATTTCTCTTCATTTATTCTGTTCATTCTGTCACCTTCATCTCCTTTCATCTGTGCTGTGTACCACACCATCTCTGCCCTGCCCTGCCCTGCCATATACAGCCCCTGCCACTTTCCACATACGCAGGCTAGACTTTTATGCCGGTAAGACACTCACTAGTGTGTGTGTGTGTGTGTACTGTTTGTGTGCACTGTGTGTGTACACTGTGTGTGTACACTGTGTGTGTGTGTGTGTGTGTGTGTGTGTGTGTGTGTGTGTGTGTGTGTGTGTGTGTGTGTGTGTGTGTGTGTGTGTGTGTGTGTGTGTGTTTGTGCATGCATGCATGTGGATAGATAGATAGATAGATATGTAGATACTGGAGATATACTGTATGATGTACTTTACAGGTATTGTGTTTATGAGATGCAATATGTGAATGTTTGTTTGTGTGAGAGAGAGAAAGGGAATTGTGCAGAGGTAGAGAGGTAGACTAAGAGAGAAGGATTGTGAGAAGAGTATGTGAGGAAGGGGGCAAAAACCAGAAAGACAGAAAGATAGCTTGCTCTCCTCTCTTCTCTTCTCTCTGTCTTAAATAATGGGTTAATGTCTCCCTAATGAAGGGTTCTCTCGACAAGCACTCAACAATTACTTCCCCATATGTACAAGCAGGGAAACCGACAGAGGAGTACTTAAAGGCCAGTTGTCCCGGGCTCAGGAGGAGAAGGGGCCCACAATAGGCTTTTCATTACATTGTATGTATTGGATGGGGAGCCCTTTCAAATGACTTTTTCCTGGGCCCAGCAAACACTGTCATCGTCTCTGTGTACTAGAAGTATGCTGAGGCCTGTTTGCCACAGCTGTTCCCATTGCTGCAATACCACGGCCTACTGGGAGCTATTTTCAAATCCATTTTCACAAAAATGGTGACGGGTGGGCGCCATAAAGTACATGTGAGACTGTACTACACATAGAACGATACACCCGAGTGTTATTATCATCAATATGATACATACAAGTATATTTCTTTAGATGTTCAACAGCCGCTTGCCATTCAGTTTTTCCTCTGGGAGCTTTTCCAGATGTTGTTAATTGGAAAGGGTTTTTTTTAAGCTAACGAGGAATATGACACCTGGGAAGGTGTTAAGGTGTTAAGGAGTAGTGGACATGGGTAACACATAGTGTGCCCCCCATGGGACAACATACAGCACAGGGGAGAATTTCTCAAAACCAAAGTTGCTTACTACATTAGCTACTTTGTTGTTTTCAATGCATTTTCCCATTGGCAACTACCGAAGTTGCTAACAGGCCAATAACTTATCTTTTGAGAAACTCACCCCAGCACTGTTCTCTTGTCTCTCTGTTGCATTACCTGTAATGAAGGTTCTTGAAATAGCATTACTTAAGACCTTGGTCCATTACTAAAGACCAATCCCAAACTTACTGCATTTCTTTTTCCCTTTATATTTACTACCAGCATCAATTTGTAACCATGTAAATGTGCCATTTCGAATTGGCAGTCATAGACAACTATTGCTGCAATAGCTGTAGTCATCCGTCTGTACACATATATAATACATACATAATACATAAATAAATTTGAAGTGTTCATCCTCTATTCACTATAGAACATGCCCTGCAAAACAGTGAACATTACCAAAGGCCTACTGTAAAGGCACAATTGCATTTGTTACTGTGAGATAAAATAATCTTCATAAGCATTCAAAATATATTTCAACATTTTTGAAATACGTATGTCTTGCCCTCTATTCTTACCACTGCAGTGCATGAGAAACACAAACTCTGCAAACAGTTGCAAGATTACCAAATTGTATTAGTTACAATAATTTCCAGAAGTACTGAAAACAGACAGACTAAAGACTTAATACAGACTAAAGACTTAAAAGCTATTGCATGTGTTACTGTAAGATGAAATAATTTTAAAAAGCATTTTTGTGATATCTTGCAGTGGTGTTTTGAAATATCCAGCCCTCTATACTTTACACTGCATAGAATGAACCACAAACAGTTGCAAAAAAGACTAAAAGACTTCATTTTTTTATTTGTAACTATAATTTGAAGTATTTTTCTCTCTCATGGAGTAATATGACTTCACGTTTTCAAATGTCCATCGTCTATTCTCGTCTTTGCAGAGCATGAGAACCATAAGCTGTGCAAGAGTGCGGACTACATGAACCTGCACTTCAAAGTCAAATGGCTCTACAATGAGTATGTGAAGGACCTGCCTGCCTTCCAAGACAAGGTCCCAGAGTACCCCGCGTGAGTGACACACCACACACACACACACACACACACACACACACACACACACACACACACACACACACACACACACACACACACACACACACACACACACTCACTCAGCCCAGGCTTCACGTTCCATGTCTCCTGTCACCTACACCTCTGCACAGATACAGTAGACACTAGTGTTGCACCGATAACATTTTTTGGGCCCGATACCGATACCCGATACCTGGCTGTGCAGTATCGGCCGATACCGATACCATACCGATACCGATACCACCCTATTTGAAATGTCTATAAAGGGCTGTAGTGCATACTACTTGGATGCAAAATCATTGCATGGCTTTGTCAGGCTGCTGCCTACCTTTGTGAAACAGGAAAAAAAACTAATACTAAGTGAATCCAGCAAAACTTTTTATACTTTTTAAATACCTCTATGAAATAACAAATTTCAAGGCTGTTTAAGTGTCATACAAGCAGCTGTAAATGGTATCGGTGCCCTATTTCATGGTACTCGCCGATACCGATACCACCATTTTAGTGCCGATCCACCGATCCACCGATACTGGTATCGGTATCGGTGCAACACTAGTAGACACACACACAGTCAGGCAGATACTGTACACACACACATACATACATTTGTACATATACACAAGCACAAACATACAGTACATGCACACACACATATACAGACACACACACACAAACATACACGCACAAACAAACATACACGCATGCGCCATGCACGCACGCACACAAGCACGCACGTACACACACGCATAGAGATGCACACACACACCTCCATTTCCCCATTCAAACACAGTGCTATCTTCCACACCCGTCTCTTTCAATACACCTACCTGTGTAATCCTTCAAAGAGCCCCCTCTCCCTTTGGCTCTCAAAGGCTCCTCAGTCTCTCTCTCTCTCTCTCTCTCTCTCTGTCACTGAACCTCTCAAAGGCACCACAGCCTTCATGCTATATCCTGGTTGCATTCCCCTGTTCCACCTCTCCTCTATGGAGCTCACTCTCTTCTCTCTGTGTTCTCTCTGTCCTGCAGCTCCTCTGCACTGAAGGGCTTTCTTTTGTTTCATAGCATCCTTCTCAGTTATTTCCCTTTTTCAATCACGGTAGCTGCCACCCTCTTTGTTACACTCTCTAACACTCACACACTGTTACAATCACAATTTCTGCCTTTCTACCTTTCCATTTCCTTCTCTCCCTCTGTGTCCTCATTCTCTCTCTCTCTCTCTCTCTCTCTCTCTCTCTCTCTCTCTCTCTCTCTCTCTCTCTCTCTCTCTCTCTCTCTCTCTCTCTCTCTCTCTCTCTCTCTCTCTCTCTCTCTCTCTCTCTCTCAATTAAATGTTTTTGATACGTTGACCACCTCTGTGAGGCTGGTTAAAGTAAGAATACAAATGGAGTTTAATTTCATTCTCTCTTTATCAGATGTTACTTTGCATTGCACATTTATGCTTTGCCTTTGTTGGTGCTCTATTGTGGCAACTTGCAAATAGCTACCTCAAAAAAAGTTGTCTCCCGGAAAGACACTAATGAACCACATTAAGAGCACTCAATCTCAAATGAACTTAGTCTCTCTTCATCTTCCATCTTTCTGATCTTGTCATGTTTATCTTCCTCTCTGCAGGTGGTTTCTGCAGTTTGTGCTGCAGTGGTTAGCCGAGAACGAGGACGTGTCCATGGAGTTCATGCACGGAGCGCTGGAGCGGGACAAGAGGGAGGGGGTAGGTCACCTGTTTCCAGTGCTTGTCACTTGTCTAGAAGTGTCATTCCTGAGAAGCAAAAAAAGCCTTCCGTATTTTCCTTTTAACTTCACAGAGTAGGGCACTGATTTATCTGTCAAGGTTGCTCATTACGATCATGTGATTCAGGGCTGGTTGGATCAAAACTGTGGCTAGACAGGGATCCTACTATCTGAAGTGAGTTGGTTGATTGACACCTCTGCACCTATTGCTTGTCACTTGCACCTCCTCCTCTCTACCGTCTGGAGTCTCCACCCCCCTCCCTTCCAGAGGTCCATCCTTTAATGTGAGGATCACAGTGCCACCATCCAGCACAGATGCCTGTGATGGTGAAACTGTCACCTGGGTTGTGGGTGAGCTCTGGCTGTCAAGCACGCCAACATACGAGCCTGACTCTTTAGTGCTCCCCTTAGTCTGCCCATACTACATGTGGCATTGCGCAAGCTTTCAAGTCGCCACAGCCAGGCTACTTTGCTGTTGCTGTCAGAGCCCCTGAGGCTCGTTTTCAAATCCGGGAGGGCCAGCTCCACTCCTATATATGCTACATGGCCAACCAGGCAGCAAAGTTTGAATTACAGGGGACACTAGAGAGTGGAGTGTCCATTTAATCAAGACCCCAAACAGACAGCTATAGCAGCGCTGGGGTGTTACCAATACACATTATTATTAAAATAATATACTATAATGTAGTTCATCGTATAAAATGTGGTATCCCCCCCAAATTTACACTCACTGCCCAGCAACACTTTTACAGTGGAAAATGATACAACATTATGGAGAGCTAATTCACAAACTGAGTGAATGAATGTGATATGGATCCCCTTGGGTCTGGAATAAAGAATGAATTGAATTGAATGAATCACCGGACACTCCCAGTTTTATTACGCTTATTATTAACGCTTCAATCACACACGGTATGTTATAAATCTGGGGGCAGAATTAATGCACAGTTATCATCTGTCACTTTGTTTGATGCATCTTTGACCCAGCACCTGTTGACTTGGATGTGCGTGCACACCTCAAGGTAATTTACATGCTGGCCAGTAGTGGTTTTTCATTGGGAGATGTTCAGAAAGAGAGTGCTGTGTGATATGATGTGTGACTCAGAGGGTGACTTGGCTGGACTGGGAAGAGCGACAGGCTTTTTTGAATATGCTAGAGTGACTAAATATATTGGCTAAGGAACTGATTTAAACAGGCTGAATATGGAAATTGTCATTTTAATTCTTGCTCCATGAATAAAATATTCAGATGGTTGCTGTGATCGCTGTTGTAATATCTTAATAAGCGTAAATTAGACCTGGATTAATATAAATGAATATGGACTCAAACTACAGCCGTATATGTTAATGACGAGCACCACAAAAACTTTTGCCGTCCTTCTTACAATTAACATGACATTGACATTTTAATTTGGGGTGTAATTTGGAGATTTTTTTTCTCTTTTTTTGGATGTACAATACCTTGGAGTAAAGAGCACCAAAATCTGAGAAGTCTACAAACCATCGGATTAAGAGCACGCCATAATCTACACAACTAAATTGTTCAGTACTTAGCTTTTGCCTATCTCCCAAATGTGAAGGCCCAAACAGTAGGCTCCTTGTTCAATATGGTAGTCTTAAAGATCCAAGGCACATCTTCATCAGGGAAAAAAAATGACAAATAAGTTTGTATTTTACATTTGAACTTTAACCCCTGACCTCCCTCTTCCTGTCTGCTTCCTGCACAGTTCCAGGCCACGTCTGAGCATGCTCTGTTCTCCAGTTCGGTGGTGGACATCTTCACCCAACTCAACCAGAGCTTCGAGATCATCAAGAAGCTGGACTGCCCCGACCCCGTCGTCATGGGACACTACAACAGACGCTTCGCCAAGGTACACAAAATAGAAGACTTCACCAAAATGCAACCTAAATATTATGTTTTTGGTCCAATAACATGTCCAGCCAAGTTAAGTGTCTTTTATGTTTTATTTTAATCATGACATTTTTTTAAAAGGGCGCTTTTGTAGACCTCTGTCGTTGGACAGGTGGAAATGATATTACCCCAGTGAGGTTGTCATTCAAGTTTAAAAAAGATCCCGCACATCATCCACTCCACCAGCAAACTTTGGTAAAGTTGAAGAAGCTCAGATGACCAAAACGTAGTATTAAGTTTGCTGGTGGAATGGACAGTGTGAGGGATCTTTTTTTACACTTGAAGTATGAAATTATAAAAGTAAAAGTAAATGATAAGCAATAGGGAAAGCTGCATAGAAACGATATGATGATGACAATTTGTGCACAATAACCAAACCTTCCCCGAGGAATACAGAAAAAGATAACTGTTTGCATGATCCGTTTTAGACTGAAAATGTTATGCTATAACTGCCGCTTCTTAATTTATTAATGCAAGATATTCACCGGAGCATCTCAGATGTGAAAAAAATACTGTAAAAAAGTGCCGAAGCACACATGTTTATATGTTTTCTACAGTTTCATCAGAACCAAAAATATCTTTATTTATTTGATATGTGGGTTTCTTTTGAAGACTGAGATTGAAAGGACATAAATAGGGAGTCGGGAAATCTGTGTGGGAGTGATAGGAAGACAAGTTGTATGTCTCCTCTTGAGATGGAACGTGATGAATTGGGTAAGTGGATAGAAAAAAATAAATAGGGAGAGCTGTGCAGCGAGGGATCACTTTGAGCTTGAAAAAAGAGAGATAAAAACAGATTCATATGTTTTTGTTTGAGGTGGTAAAAATTATACAACACAGTTACATATCATGGAATGAGCACAGAGAAAGCCCTGAATATGATGTATGATGGGAGCATAATTTAAATATTAATGGGGTCTGTATAGATTTTTTTTTTGAGGATTCAATTTTGCTTTTGTGCCTTTTGTCACAGGCATGCCAGCTTTAAAGGGACACTGTGTGAGATTTTTAGTTGTTTATTTCTAGACTTCATGCTGCCCATTCACTAATGTTACCTTTTTCATGAATACTTACCACCAGCATCAAATTCTGAGTATTCATTATGACTGGAAAAATTGCACTTTTCATACATGAAAAGGGGGATCTTCTCCATGGTCCGCCATTTTGAATTTCCAAAAATAGCCATTTTTAGCTGCAAAAATGACTGTACTTGGACCATACTAGAAAATATTTGTTTATTACTTAGTAAACTTTCATGTAAAGATCAATTTTGGCAATAGGCAGCCCAGTTTCAATGAGCAGCATAGTTGCAGTACCTTTTTTGTTACATTTCCTGCACAGTGTCCCTTTATATACTGTATTTACACGCACAGCCAAACTTGATTTCACACGATGTGTTTAAATGAGCCACACTTAAATGCAACGGCACCACTTTAAATGTACACAAATCCCCAAATACCCAGGAAGATGTACTGTGTGTGTGTGTGTGTGTGTTTGTTAATTTTCTTTCTTTCTTTCTCTATCTGTTTCTGTCTTTCTCTCTCTCACACATCTCTCCTCATCCTCCCTGTCTCCTAACCATATTTTCCCACTGTCTTCATTTCATACCACATGTCTACTTGTTGACAAACCCTGAGTGCCAGTTAAGATGGTGCAAAGCTGCCCTCAATGCCCTCTCATGCCACCGTGTCTCGCGTCCTCATGCTCTAGTATATCCACCATGATTTTTATATCATTGTGTTTGTACGAACAACACCTTTTGGAAACCGGTCTCGAGTCAGGCCAGACAAAAGTGGGCCCTGCCACATACAATATGTATGCCTCTGAGAACGCCGTCTGTGACTCATCCAGTTTGATTTGAGGCGAGCTGCCGTGTCAAAAGCACAAAAGGCAAAAGCAACAGTTACAAAATCTCACTTCAAAATTAGTGCAATCTTTTTAAACCTTCTAGTCTAGTCAGAGGAAAATATCCACAGGTATGCTTGAGGAGAGACAGAACACAAGGATGAGGAAAACACGTTGTTTTATAACCTTTAGAATGAAAGCAGCAATTTTGTGAACTTTGAATGTTTCATTCCCCTTGTTTCCAGCAGCAGGTAGGTTTCCAGCTGCTAAAAACACGATCATTTTGCTGTGCAGATATCAAGGAGGATCATTTTGGCTTTCATTTTTGTTTTATATCTTTGTGTTGATGTTGGTGATGTCTGATATCTGAATAATTCATTTTGGCAGCCTATTAAGATACTGTTTTGTGATATGTTTCCTATATCTTGTTTGTTTTTTTGTTTGTTTGTTTGTTTGTTTGTTTGTCTCTCTCCCAGACCATCACTAAGGTGCTGATGCAGTACTGTGCCATCGTGGCAAAGAGTTTCCCCTCCTTCTGTGACAAGGAGAAGATTGTAAGTGTGTCTGCTTCCCGCTGTGTCTAGTGTACTGTGTGTAGTGTGCTCAGGTGTGTGTGTGTGCGCACGTGTGTCTGTGTGTGTGTGTGTGTGTGTGTGTGTGTGTGTGTGTGTGTGTGTGTGTGTGTGTGTGTGTGTGTTTGTATGTGTGCGTGTGTGTGCGTGTGATTGTGCGTGCCCGTGTGTGTGTGTATGTGTGTGTATGTGTGTGTTTGTGTGTGCGTGTGCGTGTGTGTGTGTGCATGTGTGTGTGTGCGTGTGTGCGTGTGCGTGTGTGCGTGTGCGTGTGCGTGCGTGTGCGTGTGCGTGTGTGTGTGTGCGTGCGTGCGTGCGTGCGTGTCTTTCTATTTCTCTTTGCACATTTGCACATCTGCAAGCTTTGTGTTCTTCCCACTCCAGCTGTTATGACCAAGTACAATGAGTCTAATGCCATAAAGCTCAATGACCATACAGTAGTATACAGCTGTGCTCTGTACAACATCTCTGCATTAGTACTGATTCCACAATCGAGTCGACTTCCTAAATTGACTCCCTGTCTATTTGGCATCTGTTTTTATTTATTTATTTCATGCATTTGCATGCATTTTTTGTGTGATATGGCATTGTAATTCTAGTCGGTATATTCAACTTTCAGTATTCTCAAAGGAATTGGAGAATTAGAGAACAGTACATAACACAAGAGTTACAGTTAAATAGCAGTCAACATCTCCACACTAATATCCACACCTGTATACAGTATATATTTAAGTAGAATAAAATAAAGTGGTCTGTCTACAAAAGACCTACAGTATCTTAGTATTAAATGTAAGTAAGTTTCTTCTGTGTGTGTCTCTCCCCCAGCCGTGCGTGCTGATGAACAATGTGCAGCAGATGCGGGTGCTCCTGGAGAAGATGTTTGAGTGCATGGGAGCCAAGCAGGTGGGTGAAACTACACAGGTGTGGCCCAGACCAGGACACTAAGGTGCTGTTTCCATGTAGCTGGATATTTTTATATGTGGATATTTTTTTCTCCTGGTTGCATTGGTTTTGGCCTTCCGTTTCCACGTAGCAGATATTTAAAATCCAGGTATAAAAAGCAGGAGAAAAAAATATCCTGTTTAGGGGGCTGAAACGCATTTGTTACAATGGAGGATTTATTTTTAAGTGAAAAGAGAAGTCCGCGACACTGCTTGTCTATTGTGTATTTAATGGAGCAACGTTTCGACCTTCAGGTCTTCATCAGGCAAAGTGTGAGTCAAACGTTGCTCGAAACGTTGCTCCATTAAATACACAATAGACAAGCAGTGTCGCGGACTTCTCTTTTCACTTGGATTTACTCTCATTGTCCTGCACCTGGCCCATCGGGTGGGATGTGCACACATCTGCTCCTCTGAACTTGGATTTATTTTTATCCACATGTTGCGTTTACACCTCAACAGGAGAAAAAAATACCCTGCTAAAACATATCCTGCTACGTGGAAACAGCTACTAAGTCATAGTGGCACAAGTGTGAGACTGGTCAGTACCCCAAAGTGGTACATGTATGGATCGGCCTCCCATTCAAAGTAGCACAAATATGGGTCAGCTTCTACCTCAAAGTGGTGCAGGGGTTGTTCGGGGCACTACCTCAAAGTGGCACCGGTTTAGGACTGGTCAAACCTCTGAGTTGGATGACACAGTTGGAATTGGACCTAACCCTCTCAAGCAAACACAGCCAGCTTGAGTGGGTGTCACAACACAGGTACAGGTGGGTCCGAACACACAGGTTTGGGTCTGGCACTACCTGTCAGTGGCCCCAGGCGTGGTGGTTGAGATGTACCATACACCTAACCCTCTGAGGGCCAACACATTGAGCTCGAGCAGGTGTGAAAATACAGGCACATGTGTGGTTTGAAGACGTGGGTATGGGTTGAGCATTGCCTCTGACATGTACAGGTAAGGTGGTCTCTTCACCTTGCCAATGCAGCCAGCCCGAATGGGCATTGGGATACAGGTACAGGGAGTGTGGGGTTGATAACTCAGGGCTGCAGGGGTCAAGCAGAGATTTTAATCCTGGGTTAAATGAATCCTGCTGACCATGAATGCCATTTTAAACATTAAGCATGGAGTAAGATCATGAAAAACGTTGTACACAATGCAGCCAATTAACTTTGGTAAGCTTGTATCTGTTAATGCCGCCTAAATCTTGGCATAATATACCAGCCTACAGACGGGTAGCCACTACTATATGTGTAGTAGTGTGCATTATCTCAGTCTTGGATCGCCAATGGATGTCCATGTTACACTGAATGATGGTACAAGTGTCAAAACGTGTTACGTATCAAGAAATACTTAATTTGAGGCGGATTCCCCTATGCTTGTGGATTCGTATGGGGCAAGGGAAGAGATACATTGAAGAGGAAACTGTCTTAGTTACTTCTGTCAAAAGGACCATCATCATGCATACATAGTGTGTGTTTTATAAACATCGCTGGCTGTGTACTGTGCCTGTTGACTGCTACGGTGGGGGTGGAATGGACTTGATGTCATCCATGCATCATACATAGTAAAAAAATAAAATGCAGTGTTAATTCAACACTTAGAGAGTTGATTCAACACCTTTCG
>NC_085859.1:26628588-26631088 GCF_034702125.1 Engraulis encrasicolus | reverse complement strand
AGTTTGCATTCAACTTAATTTCCATATATCAAACAACTTCATTTTCATCACAACACACATGCATAAATGCAGGATAATGAAATTGGGTTAAGCCTCTAATCATAAGTGCAAGGAGCAGCATTACATTACATTACACTTACCGGTAGCTGGCACTTACAGTATCCAAAGCAACTTACTGTTATTATCAGTACCGTACAGCAGTGTGGGGTTATGTGCCTTGCCAAAGGCCACCTACCTCAGCTGTGGAGTGAGAGGACAGGTGGGATTTGAACATGTAACCCTCTGATCTGAAGCCCATCTACTTCACCACTGGGTCACGGCTGCCACAGCAGCAGGCGTGATATACAGTATATACTGAACAGTGTACACTACAGTGTAGGGCTATAGCACAGCGATGACTAGAGCACTGCTTACTAGCCTGGAACTTTCCTCCTCACTGTGCTTGAATGCAATGGAGTGGTACTGTACGCTGTACCCTGGTGCCACATTTCTTACTTGTACAGTGGAAAGGGGATGTACTGTAGTGATGGCAGAGACGGTTGATAAGGAACCATATTAACGATTTTTAATTGTACTACAAGACGTGTTGTGAATGTAGTGGAAAGGAGGATAATGGTGAGTGGAAGAGTGGTTGTGCAGGCTGGTGGTTTACTCTTATGTCATTTTATCAGTTTTGATAAAGATTGTATTTCAATCTTGGTGCTATTTTCACTTTGCGGTAGCTTTTAAAAATATCTGTCCAATGTATCTTATGTCATCCGTTTTGGCTAAGGCTGCAGCAATAACGGTTGCCTTCATCTTTTTGCATATTCTTTGCATCTTTTGCATGCTACACCTACCCAACTGTACCTCAGTATCTCATACACATGTAGAGTGCAACTTTCTGTTCCATGCAACTAGATGCACTAGATGTTTAATTTACATTAATTTATGAAGCGCACCCCCAAGAGATGTTCTCTCCTAAGCTAAACTAAGCTCACAAGGGCTGATTGGCAGTTAATGATTATGAGATATGCTCATCATCAATTGCATCTTATTACGGCTTGCCTGTTTCTGTACAACAAGAAGCTCAACTGACAAGAACTGCTTGAGGGGTTCTACTTCTATTTAAGGGGAATTTTGGGCTAAAGGAGCTTTGAATATACAAAACATGAAGTAGAAAACAAATCTACATTTGCTTGCTACTTGACAAAAATATCAACTCATAATGTTTTTATTTAAGACGTTTTCTTTTTACTTACTTTCTTTTTACTTATGTCTCCTTTACATAAGGCTTTTACCAACATTATTGTTAACATACGCCATGCTGTGTAACGGCCTTCTTTTGTAGTTCTTCTCTCGTTGAAGTTCAGTTTAATTTGTTCTCTACTGATTTGGGGACCCAGGGGACCCCATGTGGAGCTTCAGCGTTTAATCTCATCGGGGCCATTTACTCCTCACTGGGGGGGCCAGGCACTGGGGAACCCCAACTGCGACTATAATGGAGTCAGCTGGGTGCAGCAGCACTAATGTACTGAAGTGTCACGTACGTACTGTATTACGGAATTACTACGTAGTGCCTCCGAACTCGCATGCCTTTTTCTGTGACCGTACAACACTTTTTTGATGATGATATTTGTGGTGTTTTGCAGATTCTAGTGCCACTTGTCTGTGTTGGCGAACATGGTGCTTTGAAGATGCTGATGCTGTCCAATACAAGTGAACATGGCCACTTGTTAGGGAAATGCAAGGAGTGTGTCACAACTCACATGTGTGTTTTTGTGACCGTGCGATAACTGATAGTTTTTCTATAGTGGTGGTTTTGGTGTTCTGCAGATTCTAGTGCCTCACTTGTCTGTGTTGGTGAACATGGTGGTTTGAAGAGGCTGTCGATGGCTATGTCTGTTTAAGTGAAAGGCACTAGCTCGGGCATTGTCTGGTTTATAGAACACTTTGTGATGGGGACATTCCGAAGATATGCCTCACGTGTGTTTTTAAAAATGAAGCCCTTGGGGATTTTGTGGTGGTGGTGGTTTTGGTGTTCTTAATTAAGATATGAGTACCCTACTTGTCAGTGTTGGTGATCATGTTGGTTTGAAGATGCTGATGCTGGCCATGTCTGATTTTTTTTGTTGCTTTGTTTTTCGGATTTTGTGTTGTTGGTGGCTTGGTGTGACAGGAAATGAGTAGGATAGAGATGACACATTACATTTTAATAGATTACATGTCATGACCAAATGTTAGCGATTGGGTAAAATCAGACACACATTTCCAACTTGAACGGATTTCACTCCTTCCACCAGTAGTCATTTCTCAATTCGGCCATTCCGGACCCTCTGTGTGTATTAAATTAGTAAGAGTGTACAGTATGATAAGATCATGCGAGGGAGGCACTGCTCTGTGGATGCCTTGTCGTTGTGTTTTTGTTCGTGCTGATCAGTTAATTGGTTGACATTTCATAATTATCCGATATGAGATGAGTGCAAACAGCTATATTTAGAGCTAATCATTGTGTGTTGTG
>NC_085859.1:26603588-26623588 GCF_034702125.1 Engraulis encrasicolus | reverse complement strand
AGGAGAAAGAAAAGGAGAAACAGGAGGTATGTTAAAGTTACCTCTCATAGGTGTGTGTGTGAGTGTGTTTGTGTGTGTGTGTGTGTGTGTGTGTGTGTGTGTGTGTGTGTGTGTGTGTGTGTGTGTGTGTGTGTGTGTGTGTGTGTGTGTGTGTGTGTGTGTGTGTGTGTGTGTTGTGATGAATCGTGTCTATAGGCACTGACTGGTGTGAGTGGGTGCTTATAGTGTCTGTGTGTATGTGTGTTCTCTGGTGTTTCTGTGTGTGTGTGTGTCAGTTTGTTTGTCTGTCCTTGTCAGATTCTGTGTGTGTGTGTGTGTGTGTGAAAGAGAGAGTGAGAGAGAAAGCGAGAGATGCAGAGGAGAGAGAGAGAGAGAGAGAGAGAGAGAGAGAGAGAGAGAGAGAGAGAGAGAGAGAGAGTTCTTGAGTATGTGCATATCCTGAGATGTTTGGCAAGCCTTGGTAATGAGCAGACCAATATTTGACAAGCTTGACTGGACAATACTGGGGAAAATGTCTCAAATTAGGGCAGTGTGTGTGTGTGTGTGGGTGTGGGTGTGGGTGTGGGTGTGGGTGGGTTGTTTTTGTTATGCATGAGTTACAAAATGCAGAAAGGATGCTGTTCGTATGGAAGTAACAACAACAAATAAAATGTTTTAGCGCATGTCAAAAAAATCTCGGTTTAACAAAGGTACAACACAATATGTATAACTCCATATCCCATGGGGTATTGTTTTTGACACTATTATGTGGATTTTTTTCCGGCAAAAGTTTAGAATTACATGGCACAAACTCCCATACTCGCATACTGTGTATATTTAATGCTTGGAAACATTTTTGTTTTTTTGTTTGTCCATTTATTTTTTGCGTTATGCCATCATTTTCCTAATTTAAAGGAGGAAGGAACCAAGGTGTGTGTATTACGTGTTCTTTTTTAATCATTTATACCTCACCAGTTGAGTAATAAGCCACCATCCTCCTGCACAAAGTGCCATCCCAATTTCACTTCATCAAACCTTGTCATTCATTTCCATTCAAATCCTCCTCCGTTCAGTTCGAAAAACCTTGGTAGTTATCCTCTGTCTCATGTCATCCATTCCTTTGCTGTTTTCTTGTCTTTCTGTTTTTCCTTTTCCCTCTTCCATTGATTTGCATGCTCAGAAGGCTGCAGCTGGTACAAAGAAGGTGGGCTTACAGTAGCGGTCAAGGTCACATCATCACATCACGCATAGATATTCGCTCCTTCTCCAGAGCCTGTCACACTGCACACACACACACAGACACTCAAACACACACACACACACACACACACACACACACACACACACACACACACACACACACACACACACACACACACACACACACACACACACACACACACACACAAGCGCGCACACACGCGCACACACATATACACACACATACACACACACACACACACACACACACACACAAACACACACACACACACACACACACACACACACACACACACACACACACACACACATACACGCACACACATACACGCACACACACATACACGCACACACATAGACGCACACACACATCCGTGCATGCACCGCACACACGCATACACACACACACACACACTCTGTTTCGCCGCCTGCCTGCTACAGTGGCAGATTAGCCATCTCTGACTCACTGTCTGGAGAGAGAAAAATTGAGATACAGTAGTCATATAGAGAGAGATGGTAGAGAATAGTACATATATAGAACATGTAGAATAATCCCTTGCTGTTTTGCACATACCCTATGCCAGGGTGGTCAAACAGAAATTGACTGAGGGTCAAAATCAAAATTCGGAACGAAGTTGCGGGCCAAAAAGTTGACTTAAATTGAAAATTAAATTAAAATTTTGCTTAAATTCATTAGACTTCATCGTACACAGTAACAGTGGCAATGAAGTGTAGCAATTTCAATTTGTGCAGTGTGTTGTGCTGTATTGTGTATTTGTGTCAGTCCCACTGGTATCATAGCAACCTTTATTTCTTACTAATTCCATCCCTGCTCATCCCCATTAACTCCTGAATTTGAACTACTTCTAAAAAAGATATTCTATTTATTAGTCACAGACAGCCTGTACTACTGTCTCTTTTTATAATCCAAGACATGAGCATTTAAAATGGTCTCCCTATTCTACCTCACCCTGTACATTAAGCACAACATCATGGCCGTCATCACTATGCATATACAACACTGTTTTATCACCTCTTGTAGCGGGTAGCCCAACCTCCCCTCTCCTCCCTTACCCTTTTCTCTCCCCTCCCTTTCTCTCCTCCCCTCCCTTTCTCTTCTCTCCACTCAGCTCCTCTCCCCTTTCCTCCCTTTCTCTCCTCTCATCTTCCCTCCCCTTTTCTCTCATCATCTACTTTGAAGTCTAGTTGTGTCACCAGAAACCCCATGTGTTGAAGTATACTTGCATTTACCTGTGTGTGTGCGTGTGTGCGTGCGTGTCTGTATGCGAGTGTAGAGACACCACTAGGGCTGGGTAAAATAATCGAGTTAATCGATAATCGATCGAATCGAATCGAAATTCATATAATCGATTCACAGGGCACAAAATCGTTTTTTTGGTTCTTCTTCTTTTTGTTCTTTTTGTTTAATTTAGGTCTATGGAAAATACCTAGTAGGTAGTAGTCAATTAGGCCTAGGCCTACTTATTGCAAATTAGCAATCTGTTAACACTGTCAAGCCACAGCCCTTTGACATTTTTATATAAAAATAGGCAACAGCATCTTTTGGGGGAAATCCTGGCACCAAGAAGGGAACGGATTGAATCGATTCGGAATTAATCGAATCGAATCAAATTGAATCGTGATTAATCGATTCAAAGCCCTGAGAATCTAAATCGAATCGATACAGGAACATGGCTGCGATACCCAGCCCTAGTCACCACACTGTATATTCATATATCCAGAATGTCAAATGCTTGTGGCATGCTGTTATACAGTATAGTATGTAAAAAAACTTGAAATAACATTCTTTAAATGTACTTTAATGGGTAAGTGGGTGGAATGCAGAAATGGAATGGCATTGCAGAATGGAATGGAAGTATTCCATCTAACAAATACTTTGTCTTTTTCACTTGTTGGTGAGAATTTGCAGAGAAAGCTATACAGTTACTTAAAAAACCTACAACCTTG
The DNA here is from genome assembly GCF_034702125.1 of Engraulis encrasicolus. Classification (NCBI taxonomy): domain Eukaryota; kingdom Metazoa; phylum Chordata; class Actinopteri; order Clupeiformes; family Engraulidae; genus Engraulis; species Engraulis encrasicolus. The sequence goes on along the minus strand of NC_085859.1, from coordinate 26,620,420 downwards.
TCACAAGGTTGATCTTCACATGACTCAGCTCTTGTGGATATGTATTTAATAATTAAGGAAATTCCCTGTGTATAAAATGTCTGATAAAAAATGGTCAGTGTGCGGTAGTTCTATAGTTTTTCTGGTTAGCCACCAATGGGTCATCTCCAACATACCTGCCAACTGAGGTGTGCGGAAAGGAAATCACAGGTTGATGAAATTCACAATGAAGTAACAATAATAATGATAATAAATCGGTTTTATATGGAGCTTTTCATGACAATGACATACGTACATACAATGATAGGAAGGGATGGAAACAGTACTATAATCAATAAAAGGCACAGGTATTCTAAATCTGATTCTGCCACGCTCTACCTTGAACTCTCTTGGGAAGAGCCATATTGCTGTGACAGTATCCAATCTTGCCGTTAGCACTCACATTGCTGTCACCAATCGTGCCGTTAGCACTCATATTGCTGTTATCCAAAAGTGCCGGTACCACTCATATTGCTGTTATCCAATAGTGCCGTTAGCACTCATATTGCTGTTATCCAAAAGTGCCGGTACCACTCATATTGCTGTTATCCAAAAGTGCCGTTAGCACTCATATTGCTCATTGTATTCAGCTGGTGTTCCTCAGAGCGCTTGTAGGGTTGTTATGCTGCCCAGTTGTCTGGGGAAAAAGGTCATCAGATCAACAAAACTAGCACAACATCACCTCTGACTCCTGCGACTCTTCACCTGCAAACGTGAACACACGTGCGCACACAGATACTATACAGTACACATCAGAACACACAACACAGACAGACAGACAGACACACACACACACACACACACACACACACACACACACACACACACACACACACACACACACACACACACACACACACACACACACACACACACAGGCAGGCAGGAACACATTCTCTTCCTATCCTACCTCTCCTCTCCTCCTCCGCTGCCTTTCACTCCTCTCTTCTCCTCTCCTCTCCTCTCCTCTCCTTTCCACTCCTCTCCTCTCCTCTCCTCTCCTCTCCTCTCCTCTCCTCTCTCCTCTCCTCTCCTCTCCTCTCCTCTCCACTCCTCTCCACTCCACTCCTCTCCTCTTCTCTCCTCTCCTCTCCTCTCTCCTCTCCTCTCCTCTCCTCTCCTCCCCTCTCCTCTCCTATCCTATCCTATCCTCTCCACTCCACTCCTCTCCTCTCCTCTCCTCTCCTCTCCTCTCCTCTCCTCTCCTCTCCTCTCCTCTCCACTCCTCTCCACTCCACTCCTCCCCTATCCTCTCCTCTCCTCTCCTCTCCTCTCCTCTCTTCTCCACTCCTCTCCTCTCCTATCCTTTCCTCCTCTCCTCTCCTATCCTATCCTTTCCTCCACTCCTCTCCTCTTATCTCCTCTTATCTCCTCTCCACTCCTCTCCTCTCCTCTCCTCTCCTCTCCTCTCCTCTCCTCTCCTCTCCTCTCTCCTGTCCTCTCGCCTCTTACCTCTCCTCTCCTCTCCTCTCCTCTCCTCTCCTCCCCTCTCCTGTCATCTCCTCTCATCTCCTCTCTCCTCTCCCCTCCCCTCCCCTCCCCTCTCCTCCCTCTCCTCTCCTCTCCTCTCCTCAACAGCATCTGACTCACTGCTGAGAGAGAAAGAGAGAGACAGAGAGAGAGAGACAGACAGAGACAGAGACAGACAGAAACAACGTGAGAGTTCAATAGAGAGAGCTGCTGTGTTGATGCTGTCCCGTGTGTTGATCTATGTCCCTGTGCTGTCTTGATGTCTGTGTCATGTCTGCAGCTGGATCCCGAAGCCGGGGAGATGCTGAATGATCTGCAGGTGAAGCTCAACACGGTACTGGACAACCTGAGTGCCATGTTTGGGAGGAGGTGAGTTTGCTTGTGCTTTGGTGAAAGCGGCTGAGGTGTGTGTGTGCGTGTGCGCGCGTGCGCATGTGCGTGCGTGCATGCGTGCCAATGCTTTCTATCTAATAATCTGCCAATCTCATACCACTTGGTAACATACCACTCCTCCTCCTCCTTCTGATCATCCTCCCCCTCTTCCTCTTCCTCTTCATCTTCATCATCCTCCTCTAGTCATGACTCTAACGTGTGTCCCCCATGTTGCATTGCAGCTTCCAGCCCAAGATCAATGTGTGCATGCGTCAGGTGGGGGAGTTGCTGTATCAGATCAAAGGGCCGCTGAACGCCAACGCTCGCAACTCCGCCGAGGCAGACGCTGACAACGTGCTCCGCCCACTCATGGAGTTCCTGGACGCCACGTAAGCCAAGCACACCCTGTGACAGCATAACAGTCTTAGCCTATGTCAATCACTGTTTTATATTTAAACATCTTAGTTTATGTCACTCATGGACGCCAAATAAGTCCAGCAATAGAACACATTGTGTTCTTTCCGATATGCAGACTCATGTCCTTGGTCTGTGCTTGTGACCTCACATTTCACTGATGGCCCGCCTCCGTGTAGAAAACAATAAAGTTTCCCCGCTGTCAGCCTAGCCACAACAATTTTTGGGGGACTATTCTTCAGTCACCATCCCGATTGAAATTATGACATAAGTATTGCGCTCATGCCAGTTATTGAAGTAGTCCCTAGACACCAAGTAAGCTCCAAACACATAACACACCACAATACTGTAGTTTGTAATACTTATGGAGTTCCACAACACCTTGTAAACCACGAACACACTGCTCTTCACAGCATGACAGCATGACCGCTGCAGCCGACATCTTTGAACCTGTTCACACTAGTCATTTTGCCTTGTGTACTTGGGTCTAGACCCACTATGAAACTTCCATTGTCATTCTGACACAACACACCACAGCAAATGGAATTGCATGTATGCCTCACATGTGCAAGGGGGAAGCCTAACTGGCACCCCAGGGGAGCAGTAGCAAACAGAATTACTATGTTGAATGTCAGTTTGCCTAAAAGCATCAGGAAACAAACAGAAGTACATCTGGAACATTAGGTGTGTTTCACCTTTTTCCAACAACACCAAGCACTGAAATATCTGTAAAAGTTAATAAATTGACTTTCCTCAACAAATAGCTTGCAAAAGTCAATCATGTATTGCTTATCCATGAAATAAACCAGCACAAGCTTTGCATAGCCGGCAAGCATGTCAGTGCTGTGTGTACCGGTAGTTTGTGCAGGCGCATTGGCAGATGACTTTGACAGTTTCTATGGTGGTCGCGGTTGGTAGTAGCTACCACAGTGACTCCTCTAGAGGATGCTCACTAATTAGAGGAAGAGCCACCCACGCCTCACCTGCCATTATTACAGATTATATATCTGATGTTAGTATAGATTGTTATACCTATATGGGGCAGCCGTGGCCTAATTGCTTAAGGAGGTGGACTTAAAATCAGAGGGTTGCAGGTTTGAATCCCAACCCTACACCTCACTCCCTCCCTACACTTAGCCCCACATTACTCTAGGGCCTTAGCCTGATAAACCAGCCTAAATGTGAGACCGGAGTAATTTAGTCTGGCCCCGATGAACGATATCTTCAAAGATTGTTGATGAGAACAACCTGTTGTTTTTTCAAACCGTGCCGGCGCTCTGACCAATCGGCGATCTTTGACGTTGATGTGCTTTCCCAACGGTGTTGCGAGCTTCGTTGTCGCTCCCTCAAAACCCCGCCCGCTTTGATTCAAAACAAATCTCTGCGTTGTGATTGGTTTTGCCAGACTCAGGGCACAGTGTTCAAAACGTTCTCAGATCCGAGGCCAGACCCACTCGTAGCTGAACAATTTCAGCGTCCAGCGGGTGGCGCTGGTTTGCCAGGCTACTAGGGCCTGGAACCAATACCCAATAAATAACTGTAAGTCGCTTTAGATAAAAGCGTCAGCTAAGTGTAATGTAGTGCAATTATAGATTGTCATACATGGCATTGTCAGTTACTATGGGGGTTAGTAGTACTACTCCACTCCACCTACTGTAACGTACTGTACCTCCACTAGCAGATGCTCACTAATTAGAGGTAGTGCCACCAACGCCTTCTCAGCTATTATTATCCTTGCCATAATTACAGCAGTGACTTGCTACTGTGGAGATTTCCATATGGCTATGCCATTTGTACAGGTGCACTTCGGAAAGGATGAACCGCCTAGAACAGTGTTTCCCAACCTTTTTTATGATGAGTACCCCATCACTCATGCTCCATACATATATCTGTTTATCTATCCTAATGTGACTACACTCCACATTTTTGTTATTATTCAACATTTCTCCATATACCCTCTGAGGTGTGCTTGGGTATCTCTGGTACACGTACCCCTGGTAGGGAAACACTGGCCTACAGTACAGGGTTCCATTTTGATTTGGTTATTGTATAGTTTTTCTACTCGTAGTCTACAAGACATGCTAAATCATCTGTGAGCTACTGCGTTAAGATACAAATCTAATACCTTCATTAATATTCTACAATTATTACTAATGTGTGTACTGCTTCCCTAGAAGGCTAATCGTAGTAACTACTGTCAAACTTGATTTAGTCCATGAAAGAGGACCCACAATATAGTGGAAGGGCTCACTCTAACCTATGCTTCAGATGATGATGCGCGGGGCAACTTGTTTCAGTAATGCTGTTGGGACAGTAGCACACTATTTTTCACCCGCTGAACTTCATTGATAACCAAGCCGGCATCTTCTCATGTCCACTCATCTTGTGAACCCGGCGTCAATCATGCTGTCGTCAGGCAACACTGCTCAAAAAGAGTCCCTATGAACTATGAACCGTGTGTGTGTGTGTGTGTGTGTGTGCGTGCGTGCGTGCGTGCGTGCGTGCGTGCGTGCGTGCGTGCGTGCGTGCGTGCGTGCGTGCGTGCGTGCCACCAACGGCCACCCTCCTCTTCCATTCCCACGCAACACCCAACCTGTATACTGTATATATGCAGGAAGCAACGCAATAAAAGGTGTCATCTCAACATTGAACCTCTAACTGGTTGCTACATGCCGCAGTGACATCACTGAAAAGTTGATTGTGTTGATTTGCGTGTGTGTCCTCAGTCTGAGCATGTTTGCGGACATGTGTGAGAAGACGGTGCTGAAGAGAGTGCTGAAGGACTTGTGGAGGATCACCCTCATTGGCATGGAGAAGACCATCGTACTGCCTCAGAGCAACGAAAGCCTGGTACACACACAGAGACACACACACACACACACACACACACACACACACACACACACACACACACACACACACACACACACACACACACACACACACACACACACACACACACACACACACACACACACACACAGACTACACACACTAAGGTAGAGATAAATAGCTCCACTGTATTATAGTGGGACCAAAGACTTTCTTGGTTGTTTTAACTGTAACTTGATAGGACTACGGTATGGAGCTACTTGTGTACATGTAGGCCCTCTAGTGGTGTTTACATGTCATTGACACATGATGTGGACAAGCTACATTAGATTTTATGGACACACAAACTAGTATGTTCTTCGTGTGGATATGCAGTTGTCATGATTGACATGCTAAGAAAGAGGAAGAGCTTTAATAATCGACTTGAATGATATTGGGATAGCTTTAATTCTGGATTATATGATGTCCAATGCAAAGACAGACAGGTCAGACAGAGTGAATGACCGAAAAAGGGTAGTTGTACCACACAGGGGTTTAGCGTTTAATTACACATTATTTTTCTAATGTCCTTTTTGTGGTTGTGTTTCTCTGTCCTCAGGGTGCCCAGCTTCTCACCGCTGCCACCAAGCTCTCCAATCTGAAGGTACAGCACAGTGGTGATGATGTCCATACTTAACACTCACTACACCACATTGCACCATGCAGTCATTATGCACACAGCTCTCCCTGAACTGTATCGGTGATGTCCATTCACTCACTACACCACATTGCACCCCATTGCATCATATGCATACAGCTCTCCAATCACAAAGAACAGCATAATGGTGGACTCACACGGTCACTGCACCACATTACAATGTTATTAATTTGCACTTATTGAAGAAGCAACTAAACTCTCCGATCTGATCGTACACTATGATGCTGTACTACACCACAGCTAGTGCTATACTGTACTGTACTACATGACATTAAACTTTAAAGCATGCCTCATTAAACTGCCCAGTTTCCAAGTACAGTATAATGGTGACATTACCGCATCGTACAGTTGCTGCACGACATGATACTGTACTGTACACTCATTAAGCCGTATAGTCATTAAGCAAGAAGTTCACACAGCTGCAGCTACTCACCTCATGTGAAGACGCACTGCTCTTTGATGGCAGGTAATTGGTGTCGTCTTCTTCTTTTCTCTTTCTTCTTCTTCTTCTTCTTCTTCTTCTTCTTCTTCTTCTTCTTCTTCTTCTTCTTCTTCTTCTTCTTCTTCTTCTTCTTCTTCTTCTTCTTCTTCTCCCTCTCTCTCTCTCTCTCTCTCTCTCTCTCTCTCTCTCTCTCTCTCTCTCTCTCTCTCTCTCCAGGGAGGTGGGGAGGCTAAAAGCCTGTCGCCACGGCAGTGTGCAATTATGGAGGTGGCTCTGGACACCATTAAGGTGAGGAGGCTCATGGGAAGACTTGCTACTGAATGGTGTCTATTTGTTGAAGTATTTGTGTTGCATGTTTTACATTGTCTATCTATCTATCTATCTAGCTATCTAGCTATCTGTCTATCTATCTATCTATCTATCTATCTATCTATCTATCTATCTATCTATCTATCTATCTATCTATCTAGCTCTCTCTCTCTCTCTCTCTCTCTGTCTCTCTCTCTCTCTCTCTCTCTCTCTCTCTCTCTCTCTCTCTCTCTCTCTCTCTCTCTCTCTCTCTCTCTCTCTCTCTCTCTCTCTCTCTCTTCCTGTACTCCCTCCTCCCCTCTCATGTATGTTATCCAGGCACATAATCAAGCCACGCTACTAAATGTGTATATGGGGACTGCTGTGTGTGCGTGGGTCCTTTAGATGTTAACTCCAACACTAACTAAAGTGTGCATGTGGTGACTGGTGTGTGTGTGTGTGTGTGCGTGCGTGCGTGCGTGCGTGCGTGCGTGCGTGCGTGCGTGCGTGCGTGCGTGCGTGTGTGTGCTTGCGTGCGTGTGTGCGTGCGTGTGTCTGGCAGGCGTTCTTCCATGCTGGAGGTAACGGGTTAAAGAAGGCCTACCTGGAGAAGAGCACAGAGCTTTCCTCCCTGCGATACGCCCTGTCACTCTACACACAGAGCACAGACTCCCTCATCAAGACCTTTGTCACCACTCAACACGCTCAGAGTAAGAACACAAACCAACACAATATTACATTACATATTACAATAATTGTTGTAATCCTAATCTCTGAACAAGGTGTTGAAACATTGAAATGTTAGTCGGGTGTTTGCACATAATAAACACTTAAAAACTAAGATGCGGTGTGCTCCAGCCTCTACTTTCAAGTGCACATTTGTCCTACTGTGATGCACCTGCAGGATGAGGGATGATGCGTAGAGATCCAATTGAACTGTATTACTAACAATACTTTGTGGCCAGTCAACATCCAGGGTAGCACACACAAATGTTGGGCCTTATGTATTTTGGGCCCCCCATCCAACCATACAGCTCCAGGCCTTTTTATTAGAATACCATGAAAAAGTTGATTTATTTCCATAATTCCATCAATAATGTTAATCTGTCATGGATTGTAGATGCATGGCCCAGTTTTTTAACTATTCCAATCATTATTTTTTTTCTTTTTATATACGTTGGCCTTCCAGCTCAAAAAACCCATGAATTGGGGAATTCGCATTATTAGAATATTGTTATAAAATCACATTTTTCTTCATCAAAATTTGGGTCACATTAAATCAGTTGAAATTTGGTACTTTCTACATAACATGCAATGGTCAATACTTGGTTAGGACATTCTCTGTCTTCATAATGGCCATGATGCATTTAACATTGAAGTCAATGGCAAAAACAGTGCATGGGAGTTATGGAAGCCCAGATATCCTTGATGCTTTGCTGTCAGCTGTTCTTGTTTGTTGACCTGGTGCCCCACACTTCCCTCTTCAATATACCCGAAGATTTCCATGCCACGTTTTGGTGTTAACTCACCAGTTTAATTCTAACTCAACAGAAATTAAACCCCATTCATTTTCAATGGGGTTTCATTTCTGGTTATTTAGAATTAAACTGGTGAGTTAGCGCCAAAACGTGGCATGGAAATCTACAGGGTATATTGAAGAGTGAAGTGTGGGGTACCAGGTCAACAAACAAGAACAGCTGACAGCAAAGCATCAAGGATATCTGGGCTTCCATAACTCCCATGCACTGTTTTTGCCATTGACTTCAATGTTAAACGCATCATGGCCATTATGAAGACAGAGAATGTCCTAACCAAGTATTGACCATTGCATGTTATGTAGAAAGTACCAAATTTCAACTGATTTAATGTGACCCGAATTTTGATGAAGAAAAATGTGATTTTGTAACAATATTCTAATAATGCGAATTCCCCAATTCATGGGTTTTTTGAGCTGGAAGGCCAACGTATATAAAAAGAAAAAAAAATAATGATTGGAATAGTTAAAAAACTGGGCCATGAATCTACAATCCATGACAGTTTAACATTATTGATGGAATTATGGAAATAAATAAACTTTTTCATGGTATTCTAATAAAAAGGCCTGGAGCTGTATATCTTCATAAATCAGACTGTTTGTGGGGCCCCTATACATGGGTTCTAAATTTCTGTTTTGTCATGACTGCGCGAAACTAACTGCGCACAACTCCACCTCTGACTGTTGGAAACCGCTAACGGTCAAAAAAATAACTGGTGTGGTTGGTTGTCAGTGTCTTGCCCCTCCTCACAACACCATGTTTATTACCCAAAAAAACCTTCTATATGCATGGGGCCTTTCTGAATGACACCCCTGAGCACACAGACCATACAGGCGCATACAATGGCGGCCCTACAATGGTTGGTGCCCTGAGCGATGCCCCCTCTGGAGACCAAAATCAGCTAAAAAAAATACAAGAACTGATAAATTCACTTTTTAAATTTACTATGTCTATATTGCAATTATGTGATTCCACAATTATTATAGATTGTTGAAACAAATATGTCCAATTTGCTCACATCAATTGAGCAGCACATTGACATGTGTTTAACCTGCTGTCCATCTCTCCTCTCCTCTCCTCTCCTCTCCTCTCCTCTCCTCTCCTCTCTTCTCCTCTCCTCTCCTCCCCTCTCCTCCTCTCCTCTCCTCTCCTGTCCTCTCCTCTCCTCCTCTCATCTGTTCTCTCCTCTCTTCTCCTCTCTCCTCATCTCTCCTCTCCTCTCCTCCCTTCTCCTCTTCCTCCTATCTTCTCCTCTCCTCTCCTCTCCTCTCCTCTCCTCTCCTCTCCTCTCTCGTGTGCTCTCCCTGCTCTGCTTTAGTCCATAATGGGATGGGCATTAGGATCGTGCCCAATGAGAAGGTCCGGCCAGACAGACGTAAGTAACTAATGCACCCTGCACTGCACAAACTATGCACATATCCAACATATGATATGTCCTGCCTGGGACCACAGATGTAAACTATCTAGAGGCTAACATCTGGTGCAATGCATGAAATGGCAGCATTAATGTTTTAATTGTACAGTACATGGTAGCAAGGATATTGTTGCACTCAAGATGCTTAGAGAAATAAGCAAGTTTGTGGACCCAAAAAGAGCAGTTCAAGGGTGAGAGCAGGTTCGCACACTGAATAAGACACTAAGGTCAAGCACAAGAACATTTTTATTTTCTTGCTCTCAGCAAAACTCCTTGTGATTGACGTTTGTGTCTTACTGTTTTCAGTGTCTGCTCTCATCCTTTAATTGTACGTGGTTCCTTATAAAGTAAACTGAACTGAACTGATATAGTGCATACACTCATACACACAACCCCTAATATGTACAAGCCAACTGTGACATCATTTAGAAAGATGGAAGTCCCTACTACTACACCATGCACTGCACAACCCATAGACATACAGTTACACTTACACAACCATTTACAAAACCATAATACACACAAACCAACTGTGGCATGCTATGTTTATTATGGATCTAGACACATTGTAAATTCATCCTGATTACCTTGAGATTTATTGACAAAGTTTGTTGCTCTATTATATTATATTGTAATGTATTGTATTATATTTTATTATATTATATACAAACTCTCTGTCTCACCCGTCACTATAGCGGCTGGAGTGGAGCGTTCGGTGGGAGAGGCGATCATCCAAGTGGATATGGCGCCACCTGCTGCAGAGCAGAAACTGAACGTCAAGGGTGAGCAACACAGGAGACACACACACAAACATGCCTGTGCGCTCGTAACCAAGCAGGCACATACGTGTACAGACTGATGCACAAAAAGATGCACATGCACACACACACACACACACACTCTCTCTCTCTCTCACACACACACACACACACACACACACACACACACACACACACACACACACACACACACACACACACACACACACACACACACACACACACACACACACACACTGTGACAACTATTCACCAATAGGTCAGCAGACTGGGTTTTTTGTGCAAGCTGTTTCAAATCATCTCATTTGGTGCTCTGCCTTGCAAAACACGCAGATAACAAGCACTTGTATTTGCAGTCACATTGCATGGCTTTTACTGCTCAGCCTTTTTGTTTGTGTTAGCTGTGTCAAAAGCTAGCCCATTACTGCAAGCAAATACATTTTTGCTTTTAGACTTTAGCCGCTAACCAATTAAACCTACTGTATGATTTCCACTGTTATTTTTCTAACAAGAATCCACTTTTTCATCAGCTTTCATTTCCATTCATGAATCAGTATTGTCAAAAACATTCTCCTCCACCCAGAGATAAGAGTGTGGATCTTGGCACACTGGAATCTGGTTGTCGTCATCAATGATATGAAGTGGCGGATGTCTGATTTTATTACAATTAATGACACTTGCCATACAGCATACTCAGTGTCACCTGTTTGAGACATGTCTGTGTCTGTTTCCCCAAGTTGTCGCCATCAATGACATGTAGTGGCAGACCTCTGGATTTAGAACAATTAATGCCACTTATAAGCCCGATTCGGACTTTTATTACCTATGGACACCCGGTATTTCGGAATAATTATGTCCTGGTCTAATTTCATGCCCCATGTCCATATGCGCGCCGTTTGCACCGCCTTATAATGTCTGTGAATTGAGTGAATAACAGACATTCGCTTATCCCGTCCGAATGCGCCACGAAAAATCACAGAGGTCCGGGGGTAATATTTATCCCCTCCGAATCGGGCTTTAGACATATTTAATGTCACCTGTCCTATCTGTTTGTCCTACAGTCATAGCCAGTAATGGCATGAAGTGGCAGACCTCTGGATTTAGAACAATTAATGCCACTTATAGACATACTATATTTAATGTCACCTGTCCTATGTGTTTATCCTACAGTCATAGCCATCAATGACATGAAGTGGCAGACATCCGGCATGTTCCGTCCCTTCGTGGAGGTGAACCTGGTGGGTCCGCTGCTCGCCGAGAAGAAACGCAAATTCCAGACCAAGTCCAAGAACAACAGCTGGTCGGCCAAGTTCAACGAGACATTCCCCTTGTGAGTTGACCTGGGACTTCTAGGATACAATACATTTTAATGCAGAATAGAATGGAATAGAATAGAATGGAATCAAATAGAATAGAATAGAATAGAATAGAATAGAATAGAATAGAACAGAATAGAGCAGAATAGAAGAAGGAGTTCTTATTTTTGTATTGTATGAATTGTTATTACATGTGTCCACAATAACAACTCAGAGCAGACAGTGCATACACATTTAACTCTGGACATGTACAGGTACTGAGTAAAAAGTCCATCAGATAATTCAAAAAGAAAACAAGTATACCCACATACAGGTACTGCTCTTTGTAACGATTTCAGTTGACAAACAAGTGGGATCTCATTTCACAAACAATATTTCATTTATCAAATAAAATCACTGAGGCCAGCTGCAGTATTTGGGTACTGTATACTTTTTTTCTGATTAATTTATCTGATGGACTTTTTACTCTGCACAGTCATATGTACACGTCCAGAGTTGGATGTGTGTGCACTGTCTGCTATGAGTTGTTACTATGGACACATACAATGTAAACAGTCTGTATGTGCAATGATATCAAAGTTCGTCAGAACCTGTTTGAAAGCCATTAGCCTTTTTTTGGTCTAAAGCATTTTTAGTGAAGTTCATCTTAAATGTTTTGTTGACTGTAAGGTGCTAGTTACACACATGTGAATGTTTTTAAACCTGGATATTTTTTTATCCGTTTACGTCAAAGCACGACATGTGGATAACAATTTAAAAAAAACTCCATTGTGATGGGTGTGCTTTATCCCTCTAAATGGGATATTTTGAAATAGTTTTGAACTCTGGTTATGTGTAAACGCGAGGCAAAAACCAATGCATTTTCAAAAATATCCATATACTGTACATACATGTAAAAGGTTTCTAAATGTATTGACATTTCCCATCACTAATGGTCTCATTCTTGGGAGCTTATTTACTTATTGGAGGATTTATTTAAATCCTCTTTATTTGTCGTCTGGGATTTTGTGCTTTTATAATTCTCTTGCACTCTGACCTTTCGTGTTTCGGTCTTCTTTTTCATTTCCTGTTCTTCCTGTCTTTTTTCCTCTTCCTTTCTCTGTCACTCTGTCTTTCACACACACACACACACACACACACGCACACACACACACACACACACACACACACGCATACACACACACACACACACACACACACACACACACACACACACACACACACACACACTTGTACGGTCTTTCACTCTCCCTTCCTCCTCTCTCTGTCCTCTCTCACTCTTTCACACACACACACACACACACACACACACACACACACACTCTCACACACACACACACACACACACACACACACACACACACACACACACACACACACACACACACACACACACACACACACACACACACACACACACACACACACACACACAAACACACACACACACACACACATATACACACACACACACACTCTCTCTCTCTCTGCTCCTCTCATTCTCTCACACATACACATCCCACCCACCCCACCTCACCATCCCCCCGCTCTCAGTGTGCTGGGCAAGGGCCTGAAGGCCGACCTGTACGAGATCCAGATCACAGTGAAGGACTACTGTTTCGGCCGTGCGGACCGCACAGTGGGCATCGCGGTGCTGCAGCTGCGTGACGTGGCCGAACGCCGCAGCTCCGTCAGCTGGTGCCCCATGGGGCCGCGCATCGGCATGGACGAGACCGGCGTCACCGCACTGCGCATCCTCTCGCAGAGGCCCAACGACGAAGTCGCCAAGGAGTTCGTTAAGCTCAAGTCCGAGGTGCGGCCCGCCGAGGAGGGCAGATGAGCAGCCGTGACCATGACCTTGTGACCTTGAGCACGACCTTGTGACATCACATTACACTGATCACTTTTATCCAAGGAGTTTGTCAAGCTCAAGTCTGAGGTGTGGCCTGCCGAAGAGGACAGATGATTTGAGTAGGGTTGATGACCTTGTGACCTTGAGCCTGACCTTGTTACATTACACTACACTGCTACGCTGCAATTTCTTGAATCACAGTCGGAGGTGCGGCCCGCCAAGGAGGAAAGATGAGGAGAGCCTTGTGACCTTGATGACCTTTTAACCTTGAGCCGCCAAGTTCATTACGCTACACTCTAGCAAAGACTTTCATACAAGAAGTTTGTTGAGCTCAAGTCCGAGGTGCTGCCCGACAAGGAGAGCAAATTAATTGAGTGATGCCGACGACCTTGGGAATTTGAGTCCAACCTTGAGCCTAACTTTGTTACATTACATTACACTGCACTTAACACTTTTATCCAAGGAATTCGTCTAGCTCAAGTCCGAAACATGACCAGCCGGGCTAATGACCTGCGACCTTGAGAGGGCATGACAACAAACCTGATCTTGTTACATTACAGTACATTACACTTAGCAGACATTTCCTTCAAAGGAGTTTGTCAAACTGAAGTGCGAAGTGATGCCTACCAAGGAGGAAAGATTGACTAAGCAACCATGACGACGATATTGAGCTCAACCTTGTGAGTGATTTGCCACGGATTTACAAACTGACCAACTGACTGAATGGTTTTCCTATTTGATTGAGTGGCTGCCTCAAGTCAGTTTCGTGCCCAACTTTGCTACATCACATTACATTACACCTACCAGACGTGTGACTCTCAGTTACTTAGGTACAGGGTACCAGTTACAATTCCTTGTGCTATGTGCGTCTTGCTCAATGGTCGTGGATGAATATGTTAATGCCAATCCTCAAACTTCTGAATTCAAGAACAAGGAGCTAAATTAGGCCACAGCCTCCTTGTGACTAATTTGTGTGGATTTACAAACTGAGTGACTTTTGGTATTTGGTTGGGTGGCTTCTCTACTTGAATGATTGATTGATTGATTGATTGATTGATTGATTGATTGATTGATTGATTGATTGATTGATTGATTGATTGATTGATTGATTGATTGATTGATTGATTGATTGGATAAGTCAATGCTGCCAACCCCAGTCAGTGTAGATATCTCTACTCTGCTCAACTCTACTGTGTTCTACAAATGTCTATCTTTGCTGCCTCACTGCAGAATGGAACACTGGTGTCTACCTGCAGCAATACTGGTACCAGTTGCACAGGGCTTCAGCTTTGCAATTGAGGACCAATACACGACATTATAGAACTAATACAACAAAAGTACTCTGGACACATTGGACAGAAAAAATAGAACGTTCATCCATTGGACTACAGGAACGGATGAATATGCTATAATACCCACACAAGCACATCCTTGTCAGTCTATACAGTCAGTCGGGTCCCTCCCCGCTCTGTGTATATGAAGATAAAGACAGAATCTGGTGAACAGAGACATTGCATCTGTGATCTCTGTGATTTCAGCCTGTACTGTCAATTTTACTGATTACCCTGCCAGTTCATCGTTAGCAGGTGTTTGGTGTTGCATAGGTGCACACAGCACAGGCGAGAGTGTTAGTGTGTGTGTGGGTGTCTGTGTGCACTGTATGTGTGAGTGTGTTTGTGTGTGTTTTCAAGATTGTCTGCCAACACAGCTCACACCCTTTGGATTCTCGCAGATGTCCATGCAAACAGACGGCTCCTTGAGTCTCTGTTGGAGTGCCGGAAGCCTTAAGATCAAAACTCACTGCCTCTGCCGTGACCTTGTTGGTTTGTTTACCGTACCTGCTACAAAGATGGTAGATTTCCCAAGATTCGTCATGGTGAGCCACTTCCTAGAACCACAATCATAACACTTAAGGGACTGATTGGAGCACAAATCCTCCTCTCGTGGGATGACAAACAAACCACAGAGCCAGAACGAATTTCTGCTTTTGCTGCAATCAACTTTTGCTGCCGCCATGACGATATCTTGCTCTGCCACTGTACCATCTTTGCAAGCTTTTCACCCAGTTACATTTCCTGGACCACTACTGCCACCTTGTGGCCAACCTTTAGATGTTAGAAAAAAAGTATTGTAATTTTAAAACATTAACTTATTTTGAACAGCTGGATGTTACGTAGTGTTCTTGACTGTGGAGAGGCTTAGCAAATCGTACTTTTCTCACTTGGATCAAGGAGACTATTAGGAAAAGGTGCATCAAAGCTTTATTTGTGAGTGAGTGCTTAGTGTCAGTGAAGCTAGTTTTGGATGATGCCATTGATGCTTTGGAGCATCTGCTAAACAAAAGGGAAACCAAAAGAGCTGCATCATTTCCAGTCTTCTGATACCCAAACTCTCACTCTTCTACCTACAGCCCTTAAATGCATCAAGTGGCTGTCAAAGAACAATCATGCATTCAAGTTAAGGTTAATTACTTGCTCTCACTATGTATTATGCTATATGACGGCACTGACCAAGGATTTTTCTGTGCATGTACACAGTTAGTTAAATTCTCGAAGGACTAACTGAAGCACTTGCTTGATAATTTACAGTACTACTCTGTCCCAACACGTTTGGAACAGAAACAGTAGAGCGTATACATTTTTTTTGAAGGACTGACTCATACATTTGACATTTCGTTTAACACAGCACTTTGTGATTTTTCCCACCTTCTCTGGTAATGAGATGGAGAGCGAACAAAATCACATTTACAGGCCTGCTGGTGCTGGTCCAAAGGTACTACTGTGTTTTTCCATTTCTAATTGGTCAGCAGACTTGAAACCCAGCTCCCTGATTAGTTGATCCACAAAGCTAGCAGCACAACCACTATGTTTTTTGGTTTCTGTGTCGATTCTAAAGCAGGAGCCTGTAGGAAAATGATGTTGAATGACTTTTAAACATCCTGTATTTCTTTAAGTGCCATGGAGTAAGGCTTAAACAATACTGTGTGTATTCAGTGCCAAGTAGTAATAGCGTTCACTTTTTTTAACCTTCACAAAGTCGTTCATACGTGTCTGTCAAACTTCTCTGTGTTTCCATACTTGTTGTTTATTTGTTTGTTTTCGACACTGCGCATTTATGTATTGTAAAGAAAGTAGCTATAGTTGTAAGAATGGAGTTTGTATTTATTGTATTTATTGTATTATGAAATGCAAGAGATATGTTGATTATGATGCAAATGTGAAATATACTTGTAACTATAATTGAATTTTGTATATAATATATTTATGAATTATGAATTATTTTTGTCTGTCTTTCCATCATTATTAGTAATAATACAAGATTTTTAATGTAAGGGAATTTGTCACTGTCAAAAATAGATTTGTTTGGCCAAAAGAGGTTTTATGTACTGAGTTAAAGATAGCTT
>NC_085859.1:26596088-26598588 GCF_034702125.1 Engraulis encrasicolus | reverse complement strand
ACTTGGAGTCCCCAGAGAGACTAGAGAGAAGGAAGGAAGAATGCAATGTTTCCTTCTGGCTATTATTTGGTCAATATGTTCTGTGCTGAGGGCAAGGGCCAGGCAAGGTCACTTGTACCAGAGAGAGTAGAGAGAGAGAGGTTCCATTGCCCCATTGTTTCCGGGTTCTATTATTGCAAGGGTGAGGAGGGGTAAATCCCCCTTTAGGCAGACCTAGGCAGACCTAAGGACTGTTCTATTCAATGCTAGGAGCATTATGACACGCCCTTTTAGGCAGACCGGAACCTGGTCACATTAGGTGCCCATAGAAACCTATTATGTTGGCATATCTCTATATACTTAAAGAATCTCTGGAGTCCCTCTTTGCCTAGGGACCCTAAGTACCTCGAAACGGCTCTTCTCCGCAGACAAGCAGAGGAAGCCAACGTGAAGCTCCGACAGTCACACAGCAGTGTGATATTTCAGATGAGGTTTTCCTCTTGGTGAAAGCTGTCACAGCTTATTTGAAGTGTGATCGTAAGTGTGTGTGTGTGTGTGTGTGTGTGTGTGTGTGTGTGTGTGTGTGTGTGTGTGTGTGTGTGTGTGTGTGTGTGTGTGTGTGTGTGTGTGTGTCTGTGTCTGTGTCTGTGTCTGCATGTGTGTGGTTGTGTGTGCATGCGTGTGCACAGGCGCATGTGTGTGTGTGTGTGCATGCCTGCGTGTGGTTGTGTGTGTGTGTGTGTGTCTATCTGTCTGTGTCTGTGAGTGAGAGAGACCTTGAGGGGCTTGAGTGTGAATAGGAGCTCTATTGTACAAGACAAATGTGGTGACTTAACACATATGGAATTGGGTACTGTCGCTACAAGGTGAGTGTGCGTGTGTGTGTGTGTGATTGTGTGACAGGGAGAAAGAGTGTGAGAGAGAGAGGTCCTCAGCTCAGACTTTTTTGCAGAACAGTGGAGATAGAGAGAGGGGGAAAGAAAAAAAGAAAAGAACCCTTGTTTCCTTTTTTGGTGAGCAGGAAATTGATACTTCGGAGCGGAGCAGAGAGGGAGACAGCGGGACAGAGTAGAGAGAAGTTCTCCCCTCAGACTTAACAAAGGACAAGTTAGGGGAAGCAGAGAGTTACCTTACAGAGCGAAAGAGCCAGTGTCGGGCGGACAAGCAACAGAGCAGAGAGCCGAACGAGTGTGTCTTAGAAGGAAGGAAGGGAAGAAGGCGAACGAAAGAGGCAGAAAGGGGAAAGACAGAGAGAGGGGAGAGGCAGAAAAAATTGTGGTCCCGCCCCATTCTCTTGTCCCTTGTTTATCATGGCTGTGAGAGAGTGAATGACTGCATGCCTAGTCAAGTTCCCTAAAGTCTAAACAGAAAGAAAAAGAAGAAGGAGAAAAAGAGACAAGGAGAGAGGGGAGGGGATAGACAAGCCGTGTGTAAGGAAGAGAGGAGAAGAGTGTGGGCAAGAGAGAGAAAAGGCGAGAGAGAGAGAATGAGAGAGCGGGGGAAGGAGGCAGACAAGGAGGAACTTCGGCTGAGAGGAGAGGAGTGTAGCGGTTTGGAGTAGAGAGAAAGAGAGAAGTAGTGTGGAGTGGAGGAGTTTAGCAGAGTAGAGGGGAGTTGGTCGATTACAGAGGAGGAGTGGAGAAGAGCAGAGTGAGGAGTGGAGAGGAGTGTAGCAGCTTAGAGTAGATAGAGTGGAGCACAGAGGAGTGAAGTTTAGCAGTGAGCTATTTAGCGGAGTAGAGTGGAGGAGAAGAGAGTAGAGAGGAATGAAGAGGAGTGGAGAAGGGAGGAGAGAGGAGTACAGAGGAGCGGCATAGAGCGGAGCGAAGAGGAGTGGAGTGGAGCGCCCAGCTTGCCAGAGAGGAGGACCAGGATCAACAGAGGACACACTTCTGTGCCCTACTCTACTCTACTCTGCACTAGACTACTCTGACCCCAGGAGGAGCGGAGACGTGGACTGAGGGTAGGAGTCCAATCATCAATCAATCTCTGATCGAGCGGTGGGGGGGTGGGAGCGGTGTTGGCAAGGTCGCTTAGGTCGCATAGTGGAGAGGGGTTAAGGGGAGAGGCACTTTGGGGTAAACGCAACTCTGCTGGCAATATCCGAGGAACTCTGGGTTTATATGAGTGTGTGTGTGTGTGTGTGTGTGTGTGTGTGTGTGTGTGTGTGTGTGTGTGTGTGTGTGTGTGTGTGTGTGTGTGTGTGTGTGTGTGTGTGTGTGTGTGTGTGTGTGTGTGTGTGTGTGTGTGTGTGTGTGTGTGTGTGTGTGTATTTGGGGTGAGTACTGTATATGTGTGAGTGAGTGTGTAAAGGGAGCGGTGCTAATGTTTTGGTTGTATTTCTTTGCGTGTGTATTTGTGTGTATGTGTGTGTGTACGTGGTTGCATGTGATTGTGTTTGTGAACACTAACCCTCCCCCTGGCATACCCTCTCTCCTGGTGGCTGTTTAAAAGTCAGGGTGGAAAAAGTAAAAGTTGGGTCCAGTGGGTTTTAATGTCAGGAGGCGTCAGGTTTCATGGC
>NC_085859.1:26588588-26591088 GCF_034702125.1 Engraulis encrasicolus | reverse complement strand
AAGAGGAGTAGGCCTACTGCACCTGACCAATTGGCAACATTGCCTACGGTACAAATACAGTAGTTGTCTTGTACTATGTTCAAAAAATGCATGGACAAATACGCCCAGCTGAACAATTGGAGATTATGCATTCCTGACTACAGACCATATTTCTGTATTTCTAATTGACATTATGCCCCCCCAAATAGATGTAGTGTAGTGTCTCAGCTGTGGGAGTCTGTCTTATGACCAGAGGTCATATTGAGAACGGCACCTTACCTTACACAGCTCCAGGAATTGTAAGCAATACCCTGCAATCACTGTAAGTCACTTTGGATAAAAGCGTCCGCTAGGTGTAATGTAATGTAATGTACAGCCTATGCAAGCAGAGAGAATGAGAGAGCATGACAACAAAAAGTATTTTAGCCTGACTGGCATCATGATGTGATGATGTTAAGTTTGTTATTCTATTATTAGGTACACTTGTTTTACCTAAAAAGGTATTGGTCTTGGTATTGGTTGAGTCATACCTGAATAACTGCTGTATGGCTATGTCTGCATATACAGTACAGTATATTTCAAATACAGCCAGAGCCACTATACATTTTCAATACATCTCTTAAAAACTTCACTATCTATAATAAATTCCAAAAGGACACAGAAGGAAGTGTATTTGTGTTCATATTTTTAGCATCAGTAATGCAATGTCACTGTAGTTTCTCTTGCCACTCTCCACATCAGGTTTCAATGCCCTGTAGACTACCTTTAGACCACCGTAGCAGTGACTCCATCTTCAACAACCCTGAGCTTAATGGAGTCTATTGTGTGTGAGTCTATTCGCTGTCATTATATCTCTTCCCTGACCTCGATGAAGGTGTTTAGACCTTACAGACTCTTCTCCTCAAGCTTCTTTCATAGCCTTCACGCTTCTTTCCTAAAGCATATATCCTTCAGGCCTTGTTTTTAATATGTACATGTAGGACCTGTCATATTAATAAAGACATTTTAATTTGGAGTGCCTTAGTCAGAGAATTTATTCTCATTTTTTTATCCTGACAGTATGTATGATGTTAAATATTTTATATTTTTTTATTTTCCATCCTTTGGGTTAACAGCTCACAGCCTTTGGGCAAAGCCAGGTGTTGCAGTCCTGCCGTCTAGTTGTTATTGAAGGATGTGTTTGCATGCCCAGGGACTTTACTGCTGACCATGGGAACAATCCTTGTGTGCCGGAGCTGTCATCACACACTGGCCACTGGCATGCCACCCTTTTCCCCTGTGGACATTTATGGAAAATCAAATGATGGTCAATGAAGCAGTTTGCAAAGTTACCGAAGCTCTCACAAAATATATTTTTATGGTTGACCAGTTCATTTCCCAACTGGGTGTTGGTCTCTGTTTTTACCACTTCACATGAATATTGTTTTTTTATGTCGTCTGCGTTTTGGCATGTTTGTGGTTTTGCCCCGCTGTAATTGTTTTTCCTTTCCTCAGAATTGGCAGCCCCCCTGCACTCTGGACAATTTCCACGTATTGTTGGTAATCAGCAGTCCGTCATCCTGTAATGCTTTTGCTGTTTTTCACCAAGTTATCACTCACTCCGTTTACTTACATTACATTGTGAGATTTAGTTGAGAATGTGTCATTGGAAATCTCCAAACATTTTTAAACTCGCAGCAAAGTAACTACTTTGGCCCTCAGTATTAAATCCAACTTTTCCTCATGAAGTTCTGAGTTAAATGCGTTACAAAGCTCAGTTCTATTTTTGGCTTTCACCTCCTTTGAGAGAGAGAGGGGGAGAGAGAGAGAGAAGTGGCCAAAATAAATATTTTCTTAGCTGTACCTTTTACTCGGCAAGTCATTCTTCTACTCTGTATGAACACAAGTGACATGATTGTGTGGCCCTCTTACAAACGGTAGACAATATAGGCCTACAGTCCTTCATGACTCATGCATTGCCAGGGACATAGTCTATAGGCTATACACAATCTTGTGCTTCACAACTTTTGAATCCATTACACTGATTTCCAATTATAGCTGTTGCATATCCAGATCTGACACATGACTCCTTTGTGTGAGAACGTGTTGGTCTAGAGAAGTGCTTTTACTTTAGAAGAGCAAAAACTAGAGTTGCCTCTAACATCTACCAGAACTGATGAGGTTCCTTGGATGCTGAACAAAACGTCTTCAAGCTCTAAGAAGTCGTCCCATGGCCTAATATGCTGAAGTGGCAGTGGCCTAATGGGTAGGATGTTGGTCTGTCAGAGGCTTGCAGGTTCGAATCCCACCCTTACCTCTCCCTACCCACCCATTGCTGAAAGGCACGTGTGTGTCTGTGTGTCTGTGTGTGTGTGTGTGTGTGTGCATAAGCAGCAAGCATACTAATAGCATTGTCTCTGCGGAAATGCAGTCTAATTTACAATTAAAATCTTTTGAAAACAAGATGTGGATGAATGAGAATCTTCCTAATTGTCTATGTGTCTGTAATATGTACCTATTGGATTCCCAATATCTCACTATT
>NC_085859.1:26566088-26583588 GCF_034702125.1 Engraulis encrasicolus | reverse complement strand
GTATGTGTGTGTGTGTGCGTGTGTGTGTGTATGCATGTGTGTGTGCGTGTTCGTGTTCGCATGCGTGCATGTGTATGCTCCTCTTCATATACAGTATACAATATATGTGTGATATATGTATGCGGACATTATGGTGTGTATATGCTGCTGGATATCTTAATAGCCTTTGGATGAATTAGGTCCTTCTACTCTACTACATATACGCCCAGTTACATGCACAGCCATTGGAAACATAATCAGAAGACCAAGATGCATAGTAGTAGTACAGACTCTGCCAATGAACTCTAGGGAGATAACACATTTACAAACCATGTGTACCGCAGACACACTCTGGATTGTATAACATTAAAATATCTGTAGATTCATTTTTTATCAACACAGGACAATGAAATGTGTTAGTTTCGGCCCTGCCGTGGCCAACTGGTAGGGCACTCGCCTGCCATGCGGCTGACCCGGGTTCGATTTCCCGGCCCGGGTCCTTTGCCGACCCCTCCCAGTCTCTCTCCCAATTAAATTCCTGTCCACCAAATGTTTGACTTGTGTTGCAGGCATGTGTGACCTCAGTGTGAGACACAGGATGTGGTCAAACTCTATCTTTTAGGGCAAAACTCACAACTGGATGACTTGTGTTGGAGAAATGTGTTACCAGCATCTGAGATGCAGACGTGGTCAACCTTTATCTTTTAGAACAGCGTTCACAACTGTTTGACGCGCGTGTGTGTGTGTGTGTGTGTGTGTGTGTGTGTGTGTGTGTGTGTGTGTGTGTGTGTGTGTGTGTGTGTGTGTGTGTGTGTGTGTGTGTGTGTGTGTGTGTCTGTGTATGTGTGTAAGGGAAGGGTGTTGCTGCTGTGTATGACATAGATGTGGTCAACCTGCATCTTTTAGTGCAAAACTAACAACTGTCGGACTTGTGTGTCAGAAATACATTGCCATAATGTGAGACAGACAAGTTGAAAGTGTAGTTTTTAGTGCAAAACTCACAAATTTGACTGTGGGAGAAATGTGTTACCTCGGTGTGAGACTGCATAGTTAAGCTGTGTCTTTTTAGTGCAAAACCCACAAGTCCACAAGACACAGGTCTGACCTGTGCGGGGAAAACGCACTGCCATATGAGACACAGACAGTGTCCATGTGTCACACGCACCAAAAGCAAACAGTCTGAGTGCAGTGGAGCCTTTCAGACGATGGTCGCGGCTGTAAATTTGACGGTATGCTCTAGGCTGTGGCTGTGACCAGCTGAAGGCACTCAGGTTGACTGAAGAGGGGCCCATGACACACACACACACACACACACACACACACACACACACACACACACACACACACACACACACACACACACACACACACACACACACACACACACACACACACACACACACACACACACACATTCAATGCCTCTTTCTCACAGAGAAACGCCCAACACAGGCTTTACTTGGCGAGTCTGGACAGCGCTCTGTGTATGTTTGTGTTATTGGGGTGGGGATACGGGGGTGGCGATACCAGGGGGGGGGGGGGTGTTTTGGGGTGTAGGAGTGTGTGTGTGTTTGTACGAGCATGTGGATATACACGATTTATGTGTAAGTGTGTGTGTGTGTGTCTGTGTGTGCTTGTATAATTTTGCCTCAGTATTTTCTGTGTCCCACTACACATTCTCAAACCCACACATTCCAAAACACAGACGCGTGCACTCGCACACACACACACAAACACACACACACACACACACACACACACACACACACACACACACACACACACACACACATGCACATGTGGCAGCTACTATATATAGCCCCAGAGGTGAGGTCACTCTGGCTTCTCTGCCAGATGGGTCCGCCGAGCTACGCTGCTGTTTCCTGCCTTGCTATTCTCAATAACACCTCCCCTACCAGTAGTGTGCATATGTGCGTGTGTGTGAGTGTGTGTGCGCGTGTGCGTGTGCGTGCGTACGCAGTGTGCGTCTGTATGTCTGTGTCTGTGTCTGCATCGGTCTCTTTTTGTTTGAATATTAACTTATGAACTCTTTCTAATGAATGTTAGTCAGGCAGGTTGATGCAACTACAAAATGATAACTGTGTGTGTGTTTGCATTAAAGAGAGAGAGAGACTGTGTATATACCGTCCATGCATGCCTTCATTTTAGGTATTCGATGCTTTGAGCCCTGTCAGACTTGTGAGCGTGGAGTAATTGCGTATTACTGCCTGGACTCGCCTGCTGCAGCATTCGTGTTTGTTTTGGCGACCTGAAGGCACTCCACAGGACTAATTTTCCCTAGTGCTGACTCGCCCCCTTAAGAACCTTTATAACAGCAGTGTAGGTGATGGCACACAAGATGGACCCGAGGGTTAACTTGTTAAGTCATGACCCCTTGTCATTTTTGTTAAATTTGTTATAAAGTTTGTCAAAGTTTGTTTTACACATCTCAACCTGTCAATTACAGTAAATGTACCTGATAAAGGAGGAAGGTGTAAGACCGAAATGTAGAACCTAATAAATGTATTGCTGCCTGTGTGCTGGATTTTATATAGTTTCCTGATAAGTTTTTTTTATACTACAATGGTAACAGACAATGGTAGTTACCATGTTGTAATGTGGAGGTAAAGTGTACCCAAGAAAGATTCCTGTGTTAGTCAAAGGAGTAACGTTGTAAGCAAATGGATGGGCTTTTGGAGCTTGATGATATTTCACCTGTGATCCAAAAGCCTTCTTCAGTCATGGCGTGATGTCTGGGCAGGGGCAGATTAAGGAATGAAGAGCCCCAGGGCAAAAGACCCCACCCTAGATCTGAACCCTGCCCCACCTTAGAGCTGGTATGTAATGTCCTTTAGGGGAGGGTGGGAGGGTTCACTTTGTCCTATTCCTTTCGATACTATATCCCCCGAGGCCTGGGTAGGACCACTCTTTGATCAATCCCTTTGATTAGGGAACCAAGACATATACTGTGAATCTTTGGATCACTTGAGGTGGACTTTTTTGACCACATCCCTACTCACATGATTGTGGATGGATGTTAGTGAAGCATGTGGAATAGTACTGTGGCAACGCTCTGGTTTTAATGCATCAAACTGTGATGCTGGATTAAAGCTAGTGTATGTGTGTGTGTGTGTGTGTGTGTGTGTGTGTGTGTGTGTGTGTGTGTGTGTGTGTGTGTGTGTGTGTGTGTGTGTGTGTGTGTGTGTGTGTGTGTGTGTGTGTGTGTGTGTGTGTGTGTGTGTGTGTGTGTGTTAGGGGGGGTAAATTCCTGTGGTATACCAATGAGAAAGCATACACCCTTATCAAGTTAGGGGCTGAAATAGCAAAGTCAAATAATAACAAAAATAAAGTCGGCAACACCTCTGTGTTTTAATGTGATGCTTCGGGCAGCATGCTTCATTAGACGTTCATCAAACCTCAGTAGGCTACATCTAATGAAGTGCATGCTGCCAGAAACGAGGCTACACTGTCACTGTGGTAGGCCTAAGTGTGGGTTTCAAACCAGTAAAAAAGACCAACTCCTGAACCTGGGGTCATGACGGGCCCTACAGTTCTTCAGTGAACAACAGACTGTTGAAGACGAGCTTAAGTAAATCAGCTTGGTCTGAAACATTTACATATTACACGTGTGTGCTTCCCCTCTCTGCCATGCCTGCAAGTGGTCAATGGCAATTAGCAGGATTGCTACCGATCTTCAGCAATAACCGTCCCTACTCAAACCCCCTCTGCACTCGACACATCAGCAGCATCTGCTTTGCTAAGGGCATCCTGATTTCAACATATGAACAGTGTTGCCAGATTGGGTGGTTTCCCGGCCAATTGGGCTGCTTAGGATGGCCGTCTGCGGGTAAAAATGGCATTTAGCAGAAAAAAACACCCAATTTTGGCCATAGAAATCAATAGAATTGGGTGGGATTTAGTGCTTCCAGGTGGGTTTTGAGCATTTTTTGAGCTGGAAATCATCAGCCTCATCTGGCAACCCTGCATGTGAAAAGACACAGACCTCTGTCTGCCTGAAATATACTGTATGCCTCCTTCCTGCTCTTCCCCTGCTGGCAACTAATTCAATTTAATTTCAGTCAGATGTCGACTCCTTAATGGGCCTTTGTGTGCATGTTAAGTTAGCATGGAAAAAGGCACCCGTAGCAGCTAATAGGAATAAATGTGTCTTGAATTACCACAGTGAGAGGGAGCCGCTCTGCACACTACTGTGCTGCAAAGTTGATAAGCGAGGACCAAAATGAGGCCCACAGACCTGCAGCGCGTCCCAGTACGTTTTCTGACCGAAGGACTGACTGATTGACCGACCAACGTGCATGGAGTCCCTGAATGAAACTAAATACAAGAGTGTTTAGATTCTTTCTTTATTGTCCCACAGGAGTATTTGTTTTCACATCAGACTGTTCCGTTCCATCAGGTTAGATCTTGTAGTACACATCTCATTTGCTACACATATACAGGTAGACACCATTTTAACACATAGACACATAAACACCCTCAGACATCCACATACAATACATATACACGCATCTATTCATATACACTCCAATATACACTCTACATACCTATGCATTCCTCTCCTCTACATACAACCCCCTCTCATCTACCCAGCTATGCCACTAGCTGTGCACCCCTCTCATTTCCCAGCTATGTCACCGCACATACATTAGTCAATTTTTCTCTGACAGTTGAGAGCATGTTCTCTTTATCCCTCATAGTTTTCGTTTGTGTTGATTTTTGTGTAGCATTGTCTAACATTTTTTTATGGATGTAAGTTTCTTTTTCCTGTTATTTTGATTGAAGCCACAATTTGTCCTTCTGTAGAGCTGATAGTATGCATGGTGGTCGGTCTGGGCTGTGGGCACATGACTTTCCAGCACTGAGGGTGTGAAATATTGTGAAATATTGTTATTGTTAAACAATATTGTTTCATATTGTTATATTGAATTATTGTTATTGTTAAAGGGTGTACGTATAATGTGAGGTCCTTTTTATTTGTCTGCGCTGTGTGGTCGTGAGTTTGTGAGTTTGATATGATTGCTACTGTATTAATAGACAAGAGAGTATAGTATTACTGTTGATGGTCAGGGGTGCCAACACGGGTGGACAAAGGGGGACAGTTGTCCTGGGTCCCGGGGGAGAGGGGGCCCAGAAATGGGTCATCATTACATTATATCCATTGGGCTGAGGGGCCCTTTCAGAGGACTTTGTCCTGGCCCCAGTCAAAGCTGTCAGTGGCCCTGGTGGTGGTAGACCAGCACTCCCAATGGAGTACAAGGCAATCACAAGGCTCTTTAGTTTAGACCACAGAAACTTGAGGACTGATGACGCTGCTGTGTTTGTGGCTTTTAGCATACTGTGGGTGTGTGTGTGTGTGCGTACGTGTGCGTGTGTGTATGTGTGTGTGTGTGTGTGTGTGTGTGTGTGCGTGCGTGCGTGCGTGCGTGTTAAGCATGCTATATGTTCGAGATTGAAGAAGTGAAAATATGCTGAGCCTATACATCAGATGTGTGGTCACAGTTTTAGTGTGAAAGATTTCCTGAGGCGTACATAATGGAACAAAAATAAATATTCAAAACATGTTAAATGATGCTTTTACATGTCTTCATGGTAACATTGTCAAACAATCTTTCTGTTTGTTGTAGAGTACACCTAACTTGCCCAAGTTGTCACCGACTCCAGTGGCTCCTCTGTCTGTTCCAAATGCCCTGTAGGGAGACAGTTAGACTGATGGGTGTTTTGGAATGTCTGTACTGTGTAGGTGATTTTGTAGACTAGAAGTCGACTGCAAACACAGGGATGTCCCTATACATTTGCTATACCATATAGTAAGGTGTGTAACATTTGAAAATGGGCCTTTTCAATGTATCTTAATACAATGTTTGTGTTTTTGCATGTATGGTATAGCTAAGCTAAACACCTCTAGTAAGTGGGTAGGGGCCCCAGTGGGAGTGTTCCAAACGCCCTGCAGGGTGACAGTAAGATGGAGGGTCCATGGAATGTCCTGGAATGTTCTGGAATGTCCCTGTGTGTGTAGAATTCTAATGCCTCTTCCAGCACAGTAGTCTGTGTGAAGACATTTCTCACTTTGCTTTGATGCCTTTTTTGTCTTTATTCATAGATGCGGCGATGAGTAAAGTAAATGAAGAGGCGTGACAAAGAGGAGCAGCCATGTCGTTCTTTGGCCTGGAGTGTGTGAGGAAAAAAAAAAGAGGTAACATTTTAAAGTGTTTGGTGTTTGTCTTCACGTCCCCTCTATTTGTCCCTTTGACTTTCTTTTTGTCTCTCTCTCTCTCTGTCTGTCTGTCTGTCTGTCTGTCTTTCTGCCTGCCTGTTTGCTTACCTGTCTGCCTGCCTGCCTGCCTGTTTGATTGCCTTCCTGCCTGCCTGCCTGCTTGCCTGTCTGTCTGTACGTCAGTCTGTCTTTCCGTCTGTCTGTCTGTATGTCTGCTACATTGCTATCTGATGCCAGATATTCCCAATGCTTACTGGGATTGAACATGAAATGGCATGTATACAGTTGTCATGCTAAGTACAGTATGTCGGGTGAAACAGCATACAGTACAGTATGACCACCAAGATGCTTTTCTCCCTTGACATTTCATTTGTGTTTCAGAGGAGGAAAGGAGACTGAAAGCCAATGATAGAGATTACAATCTCTCCTTCAAGTATGCGGTGAGTTCAAAAGGCAGAAGGGGCAGCAGAGCCAGCTGGTCCTTATCCTGATGTAAACCAGATGCACACACGCAGGGACACAGACATATACAGTGCACACACACACATGCACGCACGCATGCATGCACACACACACACACACACACACACACACACACACACACACACACACACACACACACACACACACACTCACACACACACACTCACACTCACACACTCACACACACACACTTACTCACACACACACTCACACGCACACACACGCACACACTCACACACACACACACACACACACACACACACACACACACACACACACACACACACACACACACACACACACACACACACACACACACACACACACACAGGCAGGAATGGACATGCTCATGAACACATAGGCTACATGACACATTCCACACACTGCGCTATTCGTGGGTCCTGTCAGTGACATCATGTATTCACTCACTACTTTTCTGCACTACTCTCTGCAATACTTTTACATTGACTTACACTTCCTATCCTCTTTGGGCTGCCTGGAATTTAAATAAGAGGTTGAAGTTGAAATCACAGTATAGAGTCATTGGAGGGTTGTGGTCCAGAGCAAAATCCGTAACTAGCCAAAAAAAATCGTTTGTGGTGTGGTGGTGTGGTGGGAGGACAAAACTGCGTGCTTCCAACCCACATTGCAAGTGGGAAATAGC
Source organism: Engraulis encrasicolus (assembly GCF_034702125.1). Lineage (NCBI taxonomy): Eukaryota > Metazoa > Chordata > Actinopteri > Clupeiformes > Engraulidae > Engraulis > Engraulis encrasicolus. The sequence continues at coordinate 26,576,227 of NC_085859.1, read as the reverse complement.
TCTTATCTTGTAATGGGCCGTGTTTTGAAGTTATCTGGTCTGTTTAGTCTAGTCTAGAATTTGTGCATGTATGACTGCTATCTATGATAAATGTTCACTGTATATGGCTTCAGTCTGTGTCTCAGAAAGAAAAATCCTCTTATTGTTAAAAAGTGTCTTTAGTTAAAAAAAATCCTCTTATTCCTCACTTCTTCAGGTCAAAACCACTGCTGTAATTTCTGGAATTAGTAAAGTTGATGTTAACTTGTATTTTTTTTAGTTATGTTTATGTATAGGGCATGTGGTATTTTTTGCTCGACTCCTGTTGTTCCATAGGCTGACATGTGGTCTGCCCACAATACAATAGATTTGCCATGCACAATCAAAGGGCTGCCAACCGTGGCTGTCCTTCCAATCACAGCCACAAAGCCCTCTGCCATATGCTATAACACTACAGCAGTGCATCATCACAGCATTAGTCCTGCCCAGGGCACTGATGCCCTACAAGGATAGACGAATGTGATTGGTCAGACTCAATTTGGAAGAAAGCGTCTGAACTTCCGAACTTCTATGGTTTGTAGTTAGACTGTAACAGGGAAAGACATTTCAATGACTAACGGTGTATGTCTAGACTTCGAGGATAGTTGATCACACTTGTGGAGTTTCCCACCCTCTCCTCATTTCCCGCACGAGGTGGTTCTTGATGGGCTTCCTGAAGCCGTAATCGGCAGGGTTGCCAGATGACGCTGATTTCCACACCAAAAAACGCTAAAAACCTGCCTAAAAGCACAAACGCCATTTTTTACTGCACAAGGACATCCTAAGCAGCCCAATTGGGAGGGAAACAGCCCAATCTGGCAACAGTGGTAATCGGATGAGAAAATTAAGTTAGCACTTGTGTGGTTAAATATTTACATCCACTAGGGGCCCTGTTAGAATTCCCCCTGTAGAGATGTACTTTTATGCACTTAAATTTCATTTAATTTTTAACACATCCTCTTACCCTCTTTACAGTAAATGTATACGGAAATTACAAAGAGTTTTACACCATGACTGAAATACGTAGACAGATAAACACCATAACTAAACGATTTTCAGAAATGCACATTTTCGTATTACAATAAGTACATAGATATGCACTATGCTGTGTACATGATGCTTATATGTACAGTTAATTGTTAATGCCCAGATTGAAAAAAATTACAGACTTGGGTAATGTTACAGGCAACTGGCAGCTTTTGGTTATGGCAACATCTGTAGTGAATGTGAATGTATTTGTTTGTTTATTATCTGTTTTCTGCCTGTACTCTTCCTCCAGACCAACTCCATCAAGACCTCCAAGTACAACCTCCTCACCTTCCTGCCCCTTAACCTCTTTGAGCAGTTCCAGAGGATAGCCAATGCCTACTTCCTCGTCTTACTCGTACTGCAGGTGAGCTCCATGTCACATCAGGACAGTCGTTTACCTCACTTTCTCTCTCTCCTCTCTCTCTCTCTCTCTCTCTCTCTCTCTCTCTCTGTCTCTTGCTGGGTCTTGTCTCTGTAGAGTAGAGTAGTAGAGTAGAGTAACTTTATTGATCCCCGAGGAGAAATTCAGGTGTCAAGTTGCTTACATAAATACACATAATGCCCACATGGACATTTAAAGACACATATAACACAGGTAATGAAACTCTTTATGAAACTCTTTTCCATAATAGCTGCAGTGCCTTCGTAGTACGCATCGTCCTCACGTGAAACACTTAACCATTTGTTGAGATGAACTTTCACTACCATACACACTATGACACATTTCACAATAATACACAGTAATACTTGGTCATTGCCACTCTATTAACAACAAACTTGTAACATGGGTGGGTCTTAACACGTTTTAACATTGTCTAATGTCCAGATTGTGTCTTGTAACTAACTGCTTCTGTTTGTGTTTGTCAGCTCATTCCCGCCATATCGTCACTGTCATGGTTCACAACGGTGGTGCCCCTGGTCATGGTGTTGATTTTCACTGCAGGCAAAGATGGCCTCGATGACATTGTGAGTAGTGTGCTTTACTGATTGTACTGCATGATGGAGTGAGCGACCATCACTATGCCAATGAGCCTGCCTCTTTTCTGTCGTGGTGAAAGCATATTTGATCCTCCAGACGCCTTGGTTCAAACAGCAGACTATGGGACACCAGCTCCAACAGCACTGTGGAGCACTTTCTCTTCCAGGGACGCAGGAACTCATTTTAAGCAGGGGGTGCTGTGGTCGGCGGAGGGTCTGGGAGTCCTCTCCCAGAAAAAAAACGTGTTTTTTAGATGCAATTTCCTGCATTCTAATCAATTTTAGGATGAAGAATGGCGAATCCCATCTGACTAACTTCTTTATGTTTTATGTAGCCTAACCAAGGATGACTAGATTTTACCTTTTTTTTGTTTAACATTTCACTTCAAAATTATTAAGTTCTTCTTGAGGAAGGGAAACGCGCACCTAATGTGGAGGTGAGGTCGTGTTCAAGAGCAAATCGCGCTGCCGTGACAGTTTCTCTCTTCTCCATGGGCAGTCTACAATGTGTGAAATTTAAATGCATGACTAGGCTATGCGATGCACTTGTGAGAGGTGACCGGGCTTTCAAACAATTTAGATTTTCTTGCAATTACGACGGTGTATCTCAAGATGCATACGATCAGGACCCCTGCACTGTCTCCCCGCCCGCGCACAAAAGCACGCACGCACACACAGACAGGCATACTGCTTCCCGAATGTGATTACACTCTGACGGCCAAAGAGTTTGTGGTGATCGGCGAGAGAAGATACAGGGAGAGTGTGAAAGCCACCTTTAGTTTGCATTTGACGTAGGCCATATTTAAGACTCACTAAAAGTATGTCTGAATTTAGGGTAATACACAAGTGCAGCTGCGTCTGTTGTCCAGTATGGGGGGTGCTTCAGCACCCGGAGCACCCCACTTCCTGCGTCCCTGTTCTCTTCCGACACAATTCTGACCCCCACACCCAATTTCACATGAACATATAGCATTGATTGTCAATGGGCGGCGCCGACAAAACAGAATTTGTCTCTAATCGCTATCTAACATCCGCGAATGTCCGCGGACATCAGCACCAGTGTGCAGGGTTCTATTGAAAACAATGGAATCAAACTTTTGCGGAGCATTGCTCAGCACTTTGTCAGATCCTGTGTGCGGAAGCCCTATCTGTCTGTCTCTGTCCCCCCCTTCTCTGTGTCTCTGTGCCTCTCTCTTTTTCTCTCTCTCTCTCTCCCTCCTCTCTCTCTCTCTCTCTCTCTCTCTCTCTCTCTCTCTCTCTCTCTCTCTCTCTCTCTCTCTCTCTCTCTCTCTCTCTCTCTCTCTCGGGTGTGGGAGTAATGGAAAGAAAGCAGATATAGTAAGGCACATTAAACTATTTTCTGATATTCTGATATGAGTTGTGTTTGGCAATGACAAACTGAGCTTGAGGAGTTTTGTTCCCCTGATACAATCCAGAATACATGTATACTATTTCAAGCTCTCGAAAACTTGCTTGATCTTTAGACCTTTAGCCATCAACTCAATTAATCTTAGTAAATGGACAGCCCCCAACCCTACCACCAAGACACACGCACACGCACACACACACACACACACACACACACACACACACACACACACACACACACACACACACACACACACACACACACACACACACACACACACACACACAAAATAAATGTTACTCAAAGCAAACATTAGCATCCCAAATGATAATCCATTTGCCCAACTAAGTTAGTCGGTTAATGTTATGAGAAGTGCCTGTTGCTTTTGCTGTGTTGCGCATTAGCTACTACCGGTAAGTACAGCAAAACATGACAAATTGCCACTACCAGCATCTACACAGTGTACACATGTCCAAGCTAAACACACACACAGAGAGCGAGGTTTTTAAATGGTCCTCTGGTTAATGTAGCATTTAAAAAGGTCAGCATGGTGTAGCATCATGGAAAGAACGCGGAGGGCTGGAGAGCTAGTGCCTCTTTCCAGGGACAGGACCAGTAGCGGAAATGTTTCACACAGGGCCCCAGGGCAAGACACTGATGGGGGCCCCCCATACAGCCTGCCAAGGTCATAATAGAACCCCCACCACCAATACGGAAGGGCCCTGGGCCCCCATGCAAATACTCTGCTACACCCCACCACCCCCACCCCTTCCACCTCTGGAAAGTGCCCAGTCAGGAGCAGCAGGCGAGCCTAACCTCTTCCCTTCTCTTCTCCTGCACAAGGGCCTTTTTGTGCCTCCGTCGCTCTCGGGTGTGGTTGCATGGTTGAATGGTCTTGGAGGCAGACCAGCTCAAACCATGGGGATTTCTCTCTGACTTTCTTCGGTGTGTGTGTGTACGTGTGTGTGTGTGTGTGTGTGTGTGTGTGTGTGTGTGTGTGTGTGTGTGTGTGTGTGTGTGTGTGTGTGTGTGTGTGTGTGTGTGTGTGTGTGTGTGTGTGTGTGTGTGTGTGTGTGTGTGTGTGTGTGTGTCTCTCTCTCTCTCTCTCTCTCTCTTAAATGTGATTAAAAGAGAATGTCTGCCAACACAAAATGACAAAATACCCCTGACCTTTTGGAAAAGATCATCATCATCAGAAATGTTTTGCAAAATGTTATGAGAAACAGAAACAGAGTCTGGTATGTTTTCTTCCTCCAGATATGTAACACTGACAGCAGACCAGATAATGTACTGTGTACTTTGGTAAAACAGTGACATTTGTTCTCTCTGCAGAATCGCCACAGGAGTGATAGAAAGGTGAACAACCGCAAAGTCCAGGTTCTCATCAATGGCGAGTAAGTGTGTGTGTGTGTGTGTGTGTGTGTGTGTGTGTGTGTGTGTGTGTGTGTGTGTGTGTGTGTGTGTGTGTGTGTGTGTGTGTGTGTGTGGACATTGTTGTGGTTGATGACGTATTGGACTTAGGACGCTACTCTGACGCATATATGGACCTGTGTTTTTACTGAAAAATTTGTGAAATATCGACCAATAGTTCATGCATTGACAGAGAGTGACTACAAAACATCCATGGTGGAACTCATCTATGGTAGCCTAGGTCATGTTCATAGGTGAACTAATGTAATGTCTGAACTAATGTGTGTTGCCATCAACTTAATCTTCCCTCTTCTCTTCTCTCTTCCTACCAAAGGCTCCGCAGTGAAAAATGGATGGACGTACAAGTGGGGGACATAATCAAACTAGAAAACAACCAGTTTGTCACGGTGGGTGAGATGTTATTGACTTTAAAAAAAAAAAAAAAAAAAAAAAAAAAACATCTTAAGCCGGCGTCTTAAACAGGAAGTATGATGTGATGAATGTCTGCATCATCATTTCCTGTTTTGAAATGTTGTTGTGATCTGAAATCAGTGTGTGACTGTGTGCATATTTGGCCTGATGCATTGACCATGCTTTCTCGCTCTGTGTGTGTGTGTGTGTGTGTGTGTGTGTGTGTGTGTGTGTGTGTGTGTGTGTGTCTGTGTGTGTGTGTGTGTGTGTGTGTGTGTGTGTGTGTGTGTGTGTGTGTGTGTGTGTGTGTGTGTGTGTGTCTGTGTGTGTGTCTGTGTGTGTGTGTGTGTGTGTGTGTGTGTGTTTTCTTTGTCATATTTCAGGCAGACCTGTTGTTGTTATCGAGCAGTGAGCCTCTCAACCTGGTGTACATAGAGACGGCGGAGCTTGATGGGTGCGTTTTGTGTGTGTGTGTGTTTCTGTGTTTGTGTGTCTGTGTGTGTGTGTGTGTGTGTGTGTGTGTGTGTGTGTGTGTGTGTGTGTGTGTGTGTGTGTGTGTGTGTGTGTGTGTGTGTGTGTGTGTGTGTGTGTGTGAGAGAGAGAGAGGATAATATGTGTTCAAGCAACATGATCTCCAAAAATTCCGTGCTCCTGGACATGGATGTTAAGGACACAAAATCCCTGTGCTCCTGGACACGGAATTATTTTCCGTGATGGACACACAGAAGTGCTCTCTCTATACTCCAACAGCTCTCCACAATTTCAAATATTTTTTCTCAAAAAAAAACATTTCTTACTGACAGGTTAGGGTTAGGAATTGTTTTGGTCTGGGCACAGCTAGTTTTCTTTCATTCATTATATGAATTTGATAGCCTATCAACCAACTGGAAAAGGTATTTATCAAAAATATGTCTTTAATGACAGGTTAAGGTTAGGGAATGTTTTGGTCAGGGCACAACTTAAATTGCTATAGCATTATTTTGTTTAGGATTTGCATTTGGTATGTATTTTCTAATGATAAAGTTAACACATTGCTGTGGTAATAGCCTATAGAAAGCACTTCCGTGTGCCCAGCACGGAAAACAATTCCGTGTCCACGAGCACAGAAAACAATTCCGTGTCCAAGAGCACGGCATTTTGGCAAAATCCGTGCTCCTGGACACGGATTTGTCCTTAACATCCGTGTCCAGGAGCACGGATTTTTTGGAGATCAGGCTGGTTCACACATGCATGGATGGGTTTATTTTGTGTTAATTTGTGTTTATTATGAGTAAGCCTCTGTTCTACTGACATAATGCCTTGTCACCATGTCATGTCACCTGTGTGTGTCTCCAGAGAGACGAACCTGAAGGTGAAGCAGGCTCTGACCATCACTGGAGACATGGGAGACAGCGTGGCTGACTTGGCTGCATTCAATGGTGAGACAGACAGACAGGATTGCCTGATGAAGGTCTAGTAGCCTACCGAAACGTAGTTTATTATAGAAAGAACAGCGAAATGGTCAGTGTGCGGGAATTTCTTTAAGTTGTTTATGAGTGACCCATGGTGCCATCTCCGACGCACCTGCCAGCTGAGGTGTGCGAAAAAAGTCTTAAGTTTAACGTGACAGACAGACAGACAGCCACACAGAAAGACAGACAGACAGACAGACAGACAGACAGACAGACAGACAGACAGACAGACAGACAGACAGACAGACAGACAGAGACAAAAACAGACAGACAGACAGACAAAGAAAGCATAAAGGCAGACTGGAGGAGGAGGACACATGATCAAAGAGAATATCAGCTAATAAGGGCTGCTAGATGGACAGACATACATATTGACAGAAGCATAGAGACAGAGTCATCGTTAGAGACAGGGGAAATCTTAGTGGCAGGAAACATGACATAGACATGACTTAAGCAAAGAAAGGGCGACAACTACAGTTGAGGTATACATGACCAATAAAAAAGGGAAGCTGACCAGCTGAGAAAGGGAAGTGCTGTGGTTTACACAATCTAGCAGGGACTGTTGAGGATTGAGCAAACCTGGGGAAGACAGATCGCTAGTCCACTAGCCATTTCTGCTCTTTCAGCCATGTGTTAAACATACAGTATACATAGGTCACACATACTGGTATGTCAATATCCAACTAGGTCACACATATGTCACAGAGGTCACAGAGGGCCAGAAGAGAACACTCACTCCATATGTGGGATGGGGTTGCGGTAAATGTCAGTCGGTGACTCTGTCATGTACATGGTTATATTCTGTATGTCATATGTACTGTAGGTCGTGACCAGTCACAAGGCCACAAGGAGGCCCAGTGGCATGTTGTATTGTATTGATCATAGTTTCTGAGAGTGCAGATTTGACCCTTTAATGATACCTTAAAGGGACACTGTGCGAGATTTTTAGTTGTTTATTTCCAGAATTCATGCTGCCCATTCACTAATGTTACCTTTTTCATGAATACTTACCACCACCATCAAATTCTAAGTATTCATCATGACTGGAAAAATTGCATTTTTCATACATGAAAAGGGGGGGTCTTCTCCATGGTCTGCCATTTTGAATTTCCAAAAATAGTCATTTTTAGCAGCAAAAATGACTCTACTTGGACCATACTAGAAAATATTTGTTTATTACTTAGTAAACTTTCATGTAAAGATCAAATTTGGCAATATGCAGCCCAGTTTCAATGAGCAGCATAGTTGCAGTACCTTTTTTGACCATTTCCTGCACAGTGTCCCTTTAAGTGTGGAATCTGGTAATATCTGAAAAAATGAATGTATTTTTTGAATGTGTTCACTTCTTAAAATATAAAATATCTCCCTAACTGCACACATGCCCGTGCATGATCTGTGTGAGGATGTCAGTCCTGTCTAAGAAGATGTACTTACCATAACTGTAACTGTAGCATAACAGTAACTGATATGTTATCCCATCAGGTGAGGTGCGCTGCGAGCCCCCTAACAATCGCCTGGACCGCTTCACGGGCACCCTGAGCTATGCGGGCCAGAAGTACCCCCTGGACAACGAGAAGATCCTACTTAGAGGATGCACACTCAGGAACACGGACTGGTGCTTTGGCCTCGTCATCTTTGGAGGTCAGCATCAGATTTGCTGTGGTTGTGTATGTGTGTGTGTGTGCGTGTGTGCGTGTGCGTGTGCGTGTGACTGTGTGTTTGTGTGTGTGTGTGTGTGTGTGTGTGTGTGTGTGTGTGTGTGTGTGTGTGTGCTTGCGCACGCGTGCCTGAGTGTGTGTGTGTGTGTGTGTGTGCTTGCGCAAGCGTGGGCCTGTGTGTGTGTGTGTGTTTGTGTGTGTGTGTGTGTGAGAGAGAGAGAGAGAGACAGAGACAGAGACAGACAGAGACACAGACAGACAGACAGACAGAGAGAGACAGACTGACAGACAGAGAGAGAGACAGACTGACAGACAGAGAGACTAGGAGACAGGAAATGTGTGTCTCACTCACCCTCTGCTGGTGATTTATGGTAGTACACTGTGAAACTATTTTACTGATCACCAGTGTGTCTTTGGTTTTATGTTTGAGGCTGTCAATACTTGTTCTTTTGTTCAAATGGGCCATATGTTATGAAAAGTGGCCAGCTCAAAGCATGTTAGTCTGATGTGAGTTGTACCTAAACCGAGAGTGTACATTTCCCCTGTAAGTGTATATTTTCCATTAGAGGGGCTGTGAAAAAATCCTGCCTTTATCCTTGAATTGGGAAAGATTTACTTTGGTTTTGACCTTTCAATGGGGGAAGAGAAAACACCAGCTGCAGACAAGGCGGTCACATTTTCCTTACACGTGTGTGTTTCCATGGTGTAATATTCACCATTCAGTTCTCCGGTGCTAAAGCATGTTTACAGTATGAGACCACTAGATGAGATATTGCTTGCTAGTGAGGAGACGTTTCACTCTACTATATCACATTTCCCCTCTCTCATTGCTACTGCACTGACTGGGTGTGTACTTTTATTTTTTACTTACACTTAGTGTTATGTATACATTGATCGTAACATGTAATAAATAATTCCACACTACTGTACACAAACTACTACAATTTATGCACATGCTATTGCATGATAAAATGAAAAGCATACTGTATATCATATGCAATCTGCATGGTTATGAGCCAAGTACCAAAAAGAGCCTCAAATCAGAGTTGCTGTGCACAACCACTGTCCAGGTGCTGGTGATGTGCAGTAAAAGTAATAGTAGAGTAAAGTAGATATAAATCACCACACACTCGTCTTCTGTGCTGGTAGTTTATTTAGGTGTGAAAAGAAGGAAGGTCCGCACATAGTTGCTGCTCCAGGTTTATTAACACAACGTTTCGACCATGCAGTCTGGTCTTCGTCAGGTGTATGTGAGTTTGTGTAACATGACAGTTCTTTTAAAGACTCTTGAAGGAAGAGGCGGGCGCAATGTGCCGTTGAGTGACATCTCCTCCAAGTGAGGTCATAGTTCAAAACACAAACAGAAAAAAAGGGACCACACACTCGTCTTCTGTGCTGGTAGTTTATTTAGGTGAACAACGCGTTTCGCTGCCGCTTCATCAGGTTCACTCTACCAAACAGAGCCTATTTCACGGATGGTTGCTTGGCAAGATTAAGGTAACGATTTTAAGTGTGAACTGCGGTTTGAGCGCTGCAAAAAGGGACCAGATGCTACAGTAGAAACCTTAGGGCCCATTAAAGATTGCAAATCAAGCAAGGCAGTACTATTAAAGTATACAGTATTAATAACCTTCAAAGGTCACCCCTACCAGTACCAGGCCTATTGAATCATCCAAACTCTCCCCTCACGGGCTGTGTCCCTGAAGCCACAACAATAAGATAACAAACATCCCAACCTGTGCAAGCCTATCCACCACCCCCATCCAACACAGTAGAAAAGCCAAAACATTTGTTGCTACTAGAGAGACAGAGGTG
>NC_085859.1:26538588-26561088 GCF_034702125.1 Engraulis encrasicolus | reverse complement strand
ATGTTTAGTTTGTTGTTAAATCTGTGAAGCAATGTAGAAAATTGACTAGTGCATTGTGGTGCATTGACATTAACAAATCAAAATACTTGATGAATAAAATTGTTGGGCACAATTTCTATGACATTCATCTCTAATTGTGAGAGGACTGTAATTCAACATTTCTAGCAGTCATGTATACTGATGCCTCCTGTGTGTGTGTTGGTCCAGTGAGGAGTCCAGAAGGGAAGCTGAGTCTCTACTGTAAGGGAGCGGACACCATCATCTACGAGAGGCTCCACCAGTCCTGCACCAAGCTCATGGACGTCACTACTGAACATCTCAATGTGAGTGGAGTGTGTGTGTGCGTGCATGTGTGTGTATGTGTGTGTGTGTGTGTGTGTGTGTGTGTGTGTGTGTGTGTGTGTGTGTGTGTGTGTGTGTGTGTGTGCGTGCGTGGCTGTGTGTGTGTGTGTGTGTGTGTATGTGTGTGTATTTGCGCGTGCGTGTGTGACGTGCGTGTGTACAGGGAAGCCGACAGAGGGTGACAAAGGGGATAGTTGCCCTGGGCCCAGGGACAGAGTGGGCCCAGAATTGGGTCCTCATTACATTGTATGTATTGGGTAGGGGGGCCCTTTCAGATGACTTTGTCCTGGGCCCAGCCAAAGCTGTCAGCGGCCCTGCGTGTGTGTGTGTGTGTGTGTGTGTGTGTGTGTGTGTGTGTGTGTGTGTGTGTGTGTGTGTGTGTGTGTGTTTTAGTGTGTGTGTTTGCGTGCAGGCACCTGTATATGTGAAATTCTGTATGACATCAGACAGTTTGTCTTGTTCTCGTACGGGTGTACATCTTTTGCATATTCTAGTATCTGTACTCAGCTTACGTTTTTTTGCTAAATTACAATGATCCCGACTACCATGTTGGCAGCTGTGGCTTAATGGTTAAGGAGGTGGTCTTTAGATCATAGGGTTGCAGGTTCAAATGGGAAGTCCATGGCTGAAGTGCCCTTGAGGAAGGCACCCAACCCCACATTGTTCCAATACCCTGCAAATAACTTTGAGTTGTAATGTATAATGTAATGTAATGTAATGTAATGTAATCATGTCTCTCATGTGTCTCTCTCCGTAGGAGTTTGCAGGGGATGGCTTGAGGACTCTAGCGTTGGCATACAAGGACCTGGACGAGGCCTATTTCACAGAGTGGAAACAGCGCCATCATGAGGCCAGCATTGCACTAGACGAGCGGGAGGAGAAACTGGAGAAGCTGTATGAGGAGATAGAGAAAGACCTGCTGGTGAGATACCCTGAAGAACACAACTCTCGGGTCAACAGTTCTGGCTATATGCCAAAAAAACCCACTTCTACCCATCCACCCATGGCATTTTTATCAGTCAGTGGTTTTAACTTCTGAACAATATTGTTAACTGTCACTGATTTACAATCAACAAAAATAATTTAGCCTCTTAAGATGGAACATTAACAGAAGTCTTGGTTAAATTCACATATTTCTAAATTGTTCAATAACAACATCTATCATTAGCATGTTTTTGTCTCTTCATACTGACAGTTTGAAGGTGTGTGTGTGTGTGTGTGTGTGTGTGTGTGTGTGTGTGTGTGTGTGTGTGTGTGTGTGTGTGTGTGTGTGTGTGTGTGTGTGTGTGTGTGTGTGCGCGCGCACGCGCAGTGGAGAGCCAGAAACATTTAATTTAGGCCAAGGGTCTGGAACTATACAAAAAAAATCACACAATAGTTGCAATGCAATGTTACATTGTGCTTTTCATTCGGATACTGGCAGTTCCGAGAAAATAGATTTTAACTGGTCTTTTACAAGGCACTAGCTTGCTATATACCAGTTTTATTTGATATTGTATGTGTGTGTGTGTGCGTCCCTACGTGCATGCCTCTGTGTGTGTGTGTGTGTGTGTGTGTGTGTGTGTGTGTGTGTGTGGCTGTCTCTGTGTGTGGCTGTCTCTGTGTCTGTGTGTCTCTCTGTTTGTGTGGTGAATGTGTTTTAGCTTTTAGGAGCGTCAGCCATCGAGGACAAGCTCCAGGACGGAGTGGCCCAGACAATAGAGCAGCTAGCCAAAGCAGACATCAAGATCTGGGTGCTGACAGGAGACAAACAAGGTAACACAACACAAAGAACATCTTTGAATACAACACAAGGGGTTTTACTGAGAGACTTGATATTTTCAATTGAGTCGCTGTGATAACTAACCCAGTCTCAATAACACCTTCTATGCAGCTTGCATTCACACAATTCTGCAAACAAATTTGAAAAGTGATCAAATGCATCTATTGAGCCTTATACGGGCAGGAATAAGTTTTTCCTTTCAGAGACATTGAAGACTAAAAATGAATATAATTGGAAATAAATGCAGTGGTGTACAAGTGTGGATATTTGATATGCTCAACACGCTTCTATTCTGGTGTCTTGCACTGTTAGTATTACTGCATAACTTTTGTGCGTGCTGTGTACTCTCAAGTGTAAAAATCCAATCAGAATTCAATTACAACTTCCTTGGGGTAATATGAGCCCTCATACACATATACGGTACACTCACTCTCTTGCCTCACTGTTACCCTCTCTTTCCCTTCTTCCCTCCCTTCACAATGTGTGCATTTCTGTCTCACAGCCATTATGTTCAACTGTCTACCCACACAAAAAATAGACACACACTCATCCACACACATCCACTCCCATTTATGTTTCTCCCATCTCATCAATACCCCTCCCCTCCTCTCCCCTGTCTCTCCCCCTCTGTCTGTCACTCTCTCAATCTCTCACTCTCTATGTCCCTCTCTCTCTCTCTCTCTCTCTCTCTCTCTCTCTCTCTCTCTCTCTCCATCTATCCCCCCATCTCTCTCTCGGTCTCTCTCTCTCTCTCTCTCTCGCCCCCCTTCTCCCCCCCATCTCTCTCTCCAGAGACAGCGGAGAACATTGGCTACTCTTGTAACATGCTGCGGGAGGAGATGAATGAGGTCTTCGTAGTGGCGGCTCACACCCCAGAGGGCGTCCGAGAGGAGCTCAGGTCTGACAGGCAGAGGCAGCGACCATACACACACACACCAACATCATGCACACTGACTCAGCAATAATAGTCACAGACTGCACACTCACTGACTCCGCAATAACGGCCATATTCTGCAAACTTATTGACATACTGACACACGAGCATAGCAGCACACATTATATTACACATATTATTGACACAGGAGCATAGCACATATTATATTCATAATCGTCACTCACACTGACTCAACAATTCAATTACAGCCACAGTGAACACTGACATTGACGTCTGCAATAACTAATAACCAAGTCTGTGTGCTGAATATGGCTACATATATTCAGTGTAAATGTTGATAGTGGCTATAACTACTAATTGCCAATTAGCAGTTATAGCCACTATCAACACTTAACGCTGACCATATTATAGCCATATTCAGCACATGGACTCGGCACTCAAAGCAATAATAGTCATGCTCAGCATTCACACTAACACTGCACTCACTACCCATAATCAATCCATCCATATGTACTCAGCACAGCACAATGGCACAACCAGTCTGTTACTTTCATGACCATCACTGACACCGACTAACCATACTCAATACTCACACTGACTGAGTACTCAGCACACACACTAATGCAGAACATAACCTCCAGTCTGATGTACAGACCTCTTGACCTTGTGTCTACTGTATATAATTATTTAGCCGTAGCTTCCTGTGGTATATATGACAAGCTGCTTTCAGTGCTGAGTTGAATTTCTTGTGTCAAAAAGGAAGAAGAGGAGAGTGCTGCATGGGGCCAACTGTTTTGAGGAAAAATCAGGTGTTCTTCACCAAAATCAGTGTGCCTCTCGAATCTTTAAGACTACTACCTTCAGCAAGTTAGCCTACTGTTAGGGCCTTCACATTTTGGGAGTAGCCACAAGTTATGTACTGCAGCCATGGCTCAGTGGTTAGAGTGCTGGCCTTTAGATCAGAGGGTTGCAGGTTCAAATCTCACCCTTACCAGTAGTTTCAACCATGGCTGAAGTGCCTTTGAGCAAGGCATCTACGGTAACACCACATTGCTCCAGGGACTGTAACCAATACCCTGTACCCTGTAAGTTGCTTTGGGTACAAAGCGTCAGCTAAGTGTAATATAATGTAATGTTCTGAATGTCTTGTGTGTTTGTGTTTGTCCACAACAGGAATGCCAGGATGACCATGAAGCCAGGCGATGAGAAGGAGGAGGAGAACTTCATGTCCAAGTCCATCTTGGGCAACACACCCAAGATCGTCCCAGACGAGGTCATCAGTGGAGAATTCGGGATTGTCATCAACGGGCACAGTCTGGTGAGGGACAGGGGACCTGTCTGTGTGTGTAGATGTACTATAGGGATGGGCAACGTTTATAATGGGGAGGGCCACGTCATTTCATAGCCACCATCGGAGGGCCACATGATCACAGATCTGACTGAAACTCGAGGTCGAACATTGCGAGTTGCAGTCAGATCTGTGATTACGTACGTGGTCCTCCGATGGTTGCTCACTGACTGCCCAAATTGTTTGGAAGGAATAGAAGTGTTCTCTACTGACCAACAGTATAATAACTGATTTATTCTGTGCCGGTTTAAAAAAAAACACACTTCTATCACACTTCTGTGATAGAAAGTATAAGATGATTTTGATTGCTTGTGTTGTGACCATCTAGTACCCATACTGTGGTACAGAATGGACCCCATCAAACCCCTACTGCAACTACCGGTAGATCAAAAACATCAACCCATATTGTATGACAAAATAATACGATGTTTTACCCAAATACCACATAGAAGACAAGAAAACTGTGTTGTTCCCTTCCCACTCACTTGTTTGCTACATACTGTGCATCCCTCTGCATTCCTCCCCACAGTGTTTCTGCACATGATGCAAAGATGAGCTCTTCATATTACAGAGACTTGCTGTCTTAACAATAACACAAAAGGTATCAGGTGGCCGATACCGTAGGGCGGCCGACTTGTGGTGGTGGATACTGTAGAAAGGTCGGGTCAGTTGTGTAGAGAATGTTGATGCCTCCGGTAGGCTTTCCAAATGGTTTTCATAGAGATGCACAGGATCCTGATTTTTAGGATCCTGCCGGATACCGGATCCACTACTGCTTTAAGATCCTGCCGGATCCGGAACCGGATACCAGATCCTACGAAAGGGTTGAAACACATAGCCTACTCACACACGTGGGCCCTTTTTATTACGTTTGGGCAAACTTTAAGACTCATTGGCTTACTGCCACACTGCCTTCAACGGCCGCTTCCAAAGGGCTTTCACTCCATGCAGCTATTGGGGTTGTGAAAGACTGACTGAAAAGCCTAGGCTACGTAAAAAGTAGAGATGCCCCAGATCCTGATTTTTAGGTAACTGCCGGATACCGGATCCACTGCTTGAGATCTTGCCGGATCCAGATGGTCTGAAAAACCCTATTATCCTGCCGGATCCGGAACCGGATCTTGAATCCTGTACATCTCTAGTTTTTCACCAATTCTGGCATAAGTAGACAAGGTGGTTAGAGTGTCATATATATTTTATTATTTTGGTTAAGATGTGATATTAATAGTGTTACCACTCCTGCAGGCCTATGCTCTGGAGCCTTGTGTGGAGTTTGGTTAGAATGTACATTATATTATATTATATTATATTATATTATATTATATTATATTATATTATATTATATTATATTATATTATATTATGTTATATTATATTATATTATATTATATTATATTATATTATATTATGTTATGTTATGTTATGTTATGTTATGTTATGTTATATTATATTATATTATATTATATTATATTATATTATATTATATTATATTATATTATATTATATTATATTATATTATATTATATTATGTTATGTTATGTTATGTTATGTTATGTTATGTTATGTTATATTATGTTATATTATATTGGTTAAGAAGTGATGTGATTTTAATAGCGTTACCCTTCCTGCAGGCCTATGCTCTGGAGCCTGGTATGGAGGTGGAGTTCCTGCGTACGGCCTGCATGTGTAAGACGGTGATCTGCTGCCGGGTCACTCCCCTCCAGAAGGCCCAGGTGGTGGAGCTGGTCAAGCGCTACAAGAAGGCCGTCACCCTGGCCATCGGTGACGGAGCCAACGACGTCAGCATGATCAAGGGTAATGCCACTGTGATGGATGCCAACTTGCAGAGTGTTAGTAAGCCAAAGCCGTGTGTGTGTGTGTGTCTGTGTCTGTGTCTGTGTCTGTGTCTGTCTTTGTGCGTGCGTGCGTGCGTGCGTGCGTGCATGTGGCTGCTCTGAAATTGCTCCCTGTACTATATTTATAAGTATCACAGATACTTTTGATCTGTTATGATTCCTCTGCTGTGAGATCGAAATAAAAGTATTAAATGTGTGTGTGTGTTTGTGTGCACGCAAGTGTTATCTCTGTGCGTGTCTGAGTGTTGTCCACCCTATAGCGTCTCACATTGGTGTTGGGCAGCAGTGGTCAAGATGGCATGCAAACCATCCTCTCCTCTGACTTCTCTTTCACTCAGTTCACATCTCTCCCTCTCTCTCTCTCTCTCTCTCTCTCTCTCTCTCTCTCTAGCGGCCCATATTGGCGTAGGCATCAGTGGGCAGGAGGGCATGCAGGCGGTCCTGGCGAGCGACTTCTCCTTCGCCCAGTTCCGCTTCCTGCAGCGCCTCCTGCTGGTGCACGGCCGCTGGTCCTACCTGCGCATGTGCAAGTTCCTCAGATACTTCTTCTACAAGAACTTCTCCTTCACCTTCGTCCACTTCTGGTACGCCTTCTTCTGTGGCTTCTCTGCACAGGTGAGTTAGACACAGCCGTCCGTCGACAGCTTTGGTCACGCCCAGGACAAAAGCATCTGAAAGTCCCCCCATTACAATGCAATGACAACCCAATTCAGGGCCCATTTTCTCTGGACTCTGGAACACTGATCGCTTTTTCCCCACAGTCAGCTTCCCTGGTTGGACATAACCAGAAGTCTATGTTAAAAACAGTTAAAACATTTGTTTCATTTTAAAACGAAAACTTTAACGCTGTAATATGTTGTCTTTTGCTGAATTGCTGGTATAATGGTGATGCGTTGATCAAGCACTACGAAAGAATACAAGTGTCCAGTCTCGAGATAAATACAGTATTTGCCGTTTGGCTTTTTAGGGCAGAACTGGTATTGGAACATTTTGCGAATCATACTCTACAAACATGCAGTATACTATACTGTGAATGAGAATCACATAGCCTGAGATTCTGCTACTTGTTAACCTGCATTCCTGCTACGTGTCTGATTGGGTGATGTGTTTCTTCCTGCAGACTGTCTATGATGAATGGTTCATCACTCTCTTTAACCTGGTGTACACTGCACTGCCGGTTCTGGGAATGAGTCTGTTTGACCAGGTAGGTAGACAACACACACACACACACACACACACACAGTAAGATACATAACAGTATAATAAATCCATTATGCAATACTACCGTATTAGTAAGATGAAGATTCATTTATGAAAACAACATCTGTGTCTGTGTCTGCATTACACTATTCGCATTAGGCGCCCCAGATGCTTTTATCCTGTTTACGGGGAATTTCTTTAATGAAATCTGGGCAGAGAGGAGAGACAGATGCAGGGAGTAACTGAGAGAGACAGATGCCAAGACAAACAGATGCCGAGACTTAGATAGAGCCACTGGGCACAACGCTATCAGCACAGTATGCTCTTCCAACAGACTGTGACCTTACTTGACTTCTGAGCAGTTTGTTATTGAAATGCATGCAAAGACCATATGGCTTTTAGCGTACCATACACAGACAGTGATAACAATCAAAACAAAGCCACTCACTACAGTTATGTAACTTCTGACATTCTAACAACATACCTGAACATTATTTTCACATCTAGTCCCCTTTAAGTGAACCTCATTCGGTCCTCTGTAAGTGGACCAAGAAGTGAACCGACAGTAAAATAACTCAGGTCTGTGTTTGTTCATATTGTGAGTGTGAGTATTTGGTCCACTTATAGAGGACTGAGTTTGGTTCACTTAAAAGGGACTAGGTGTGAAAATACCCTTATAGAGGACTGAGTTTGGTCCAGTTAAAGGGGGCACTATACCATATGCGAAAATACCCTTGATGTGAATGAGAAGATATAGTGAAGTATATAAACCACAGTGTTCAAATTAACTCTGTGGGATTCACCTCTAACCAAATCTTTGGTTCTGTTGCTCTGTGCAGGACGTGAGTGACAGTTGGAGTTTCGAGTACCCCCAGCTGTACGTGCCTGGCCAGCGTAACCTCTACTTCAGCAAGACGGCCTTCGTCAAGTGTGCCCTCCACAGCTGCTACTGCTCCCTGGTGCTGTTCTTCATCCCCTACGGGGCCCTCTACGACACAGTCCGCAACGATGGCAGGGATGTGGCCGACTATCAGACCTTCGCACTTCTCGTGCAGACCTGTCTGTGTATAGCCGTCTGCATACAGGTGTGTGTTTGAGGGCTGTCTGTGTGGTGGGAGGCGGGTGTGTATGTACATTATGCTTCCATGGCATTTATCTATGACTACTACTTCATACCTTCCCAAAATATGATACGCGTAGATGATAATGATGCAAGTACATTTTCTTGCTGCTCAAACACTGTTTAATCAGTCATCATTATCTCTAACATCATTTCGTCACATTGTTGGTTAAAAAATGAAACTGTAGGCCCGGTATGCCACTTCAAATCCTATATGATTTATTATTATAAATTATTATAATTATTATTGATTATTATTATTATTGATGATTTATTTTCGTAGCCTCTTAATGCAGATGGGGTCACCAGCGGCAGGCCTATTCACTATTTGCTGGAAATACTCAATTACATCATTACAACATTGCTATGACAGCACTGAGAGCCTTAAGTAACAGATTCTGACACAGGCATTTCAATTTTGGTGACAGCAAGGTTATAACATAGGCTCTTCGCTAAGAGGTTAATCAGTCATTATCTCTAACATCATTATGTCATATTGTTGGCAAAAAATAAAACGGTATGCCACTTTGTCTTGTATATGATTGAATGACAGGACATATTATGATTGCTTTCTTTTCTTAATTCTTTATTCCCATAATACAGTGTTTCCCTTTTTTGTCCTGCGTACCCCCTGAGCCATTTTGTCATATGATGAGTACCCCCTCACCCTCACACATGCTCTGTTCCTCTATCCCAATGTGACTACACTCAATATATTTGCTATTATTATATTTTTCCGCGTACCCCCTGAGGTGTGCTCGCGTACCCCTAGTGGTACACGTACCCCTGGTTGGGAAACACTGCCATAATACACGCTCCTCTGCTCTCTCTCTCCTCAGCTGGGCCTAGACATGTCTTACTGGACCATAGTGAACCACATCTTCGTCTGGGGCAGTTTGGCCATGTACTTCATAGTCACCTTCACCATGTACAGCAACGGCATGTACCAGATCTTCACGGGATCCTTCGCTTTCGTTGGTGAGTTTGCTTTCGTTGGCACCCTGCCCCCAACCACCGCAACCAAAAAAATCCATATATCTGCTCATAGAAACTGCTACCATGTTATTTCTGCAATATCATGGTGTGTGCATGTGTGTGTGTGCGTGTGTGCGTGTGTGTGTGTGAGCGTGCGCGCGTCTGTATGTGTCCGTATTTGCCTGTGCAAGGAGCTCTCTGCTCTCTGATTCAGCCTAACGTGTGTGTATGTGTGTGTGTGTGTGTGTGTGTGTGCGCGCGTGCGTGTGTGTGTGTGTGTGTGTGGGTTCAGGTTCGGCGAGGAGTGCTCTAAGTCAGCCTAACGTGTGGCTGACGATCCTTCTCACCTCTATCCTGTGTGCGTTGCCTGTGCTCACGCACCGATTCCTCTTCATCCAGCTACGGCCCACCATCAACCAAAAGGTAACAACAATACACTACAATGCTCACACACACACACACACACACACACACACACACACACACACACACACACACACACACACACACACACACACACACACACACACACACACACAATGACAAGTTAGGACACCCTTCTGTGTCACCCTAATGACTGGTCCATTTATGACAAGACAATGACAGTGAGACACCAGGAATAGAAACTGTATGTAGATTCATACCGCCAATCACTAGGTCTTTGTTGCCGTTTTTTCTTTGAATGTCAAAGTATTTGTTGCCATTCTTTTGCTGACTTACTGTCTCTTTCACAATAGATTGGAATCCCAAGCTATTTCATTTTTGACTTTTGTGGTACAGTGCTTTATGTAGAGTAAATGACCAAAGTTTTTTGCAATGTCTTCTTAGATACTGTCTTTCTGAACAGCTTTGCATTCCCATTCTATTGTCTTCCTTGTAATTAATGTTTGTGTCTGACTGTTTTGGTGAAATGTTGGTGCCTATCCATGACTAACACTTTGTTGCAATGCCTTCTGGGATACGACAACAGGTGCGCCTGAAGGTCCTCGAAGCCAAAGTGGCCCCGCCCCCTCCGGCGAGGCGCACGCGCATGCGCCGCACCAGCTCGCGGCGCTCCGGCTACGCCTTCTCGCACGCCCAGGGCTACGGCGACCTGGTCACCTCCCGCAAGTACCTGCACCGCCCGCCCGTCAAGCAGCGCTCCGCCGGCGGCTTCACCCCCACCAGCCGCACGCTGGCGGCGTTCAACCGCTCCGCCGGGTACAGCCCCACGGGACACAACCTCCTGAACTCCAAGCCGGAGGTGGTGGAGCCCACGTCCCTGCAGATGTACCGGACCACAGACAGGGACTTCTGAAAGCCCTGAAGGGGCTGAGGTTAAAAGGGATGGGGCTGGGGGGTGGGAGAGGTTTGGTTAGGATCGTTTCCTCTGGAGCTTCAAAGCAGCCCACAGAGCATAAGCACAAAGAATATGTTGGAGTGGGCACTTTTTTGTGGCAGGTCGATTATTTCTAACAGCACCTGGCTTCATGTCAGGTGTGAGGAGGAGGCACATTTCTTTGGTTGAGATTGAACGTCCCACCATTATATGGACATCATGGACACCAAAGACCTCAGTGGTGGACTAATGTCACCCACCCTCCCCCCTCACTATGTGGGGGAACAGGGCCGCACTGCCGGGTTCAGGCCCCAGGGGTCGCAACCTGATGGACACCGATCTGGAGGTGGAGCCCACATCGCTTGCAAATATGGGATGGGGGAAATGGGGAGTTAGCCAGGATGGTCAGGGATCAATCAACAGTTTTAGAGAGCTAGCCAGATCAGCGACATGGACGTCTGAAGACGGAGGGGTTGCTGCCGCTAAAGGAGGATGTGCTCAAGACAAGACAAGGGAGGGGAAGTTGGATGGGATCTTTCAGGGACAGAACAACAGCGACTCAGATTTTCACTGCAGTTTACAGAGCAGCACCATGACCTGTATGGAGGGGGGGGGGGGATTACTTTTCAAGGAACCAAGATTATTTCAGGGATCTACACAATTTCTAGCAAAAAAAAGCTTGGTTTTGATCCACAGAGCTATAATTGACATAGTTGGGAGTGATGCCTGATGTTCTTGTTTGTTTCAGAGCCAAGGACCACATAACACCATTTTTAGCAGCTCCAATGCTCCTGACAAAATGTGCAAGACAAGTCAAGTCAAGAGAACCAAAAGAGCAGAGATGTATAAGGTAGAAGTGGAAGTACTCTTACAAATGTAATAACAACACTAGTGGTATGATATCACATGGTTTCAACATTGTAATGACATGCTAATTCCAGAGATTCTTTAAGTATAGAGATATGCCAATGTAATAGGTTGCTATGGGCACCTAACATGACCAGGTTCCGGTCTGCCTAAAGGGGCGTGTCATAATACTCCTAGATTGAATAGAACAGTCCTTAGGTCTGTCTAAAGGGGGTTTCCCCCCCCCCTCCCCCTTGCAATAATAGAACCCGGAAACAATTGGCCAATGGAACCTCTCTCTCTCTCTCTGCTAATAGTGTTGTAATTACATCTGTAAGAGCACTTGTACTTCTACTTTATACATCTCTGCAGAAGAATCAAGTTTGCAAGGGGTAAATAGACCTACAGTTAGTATTGTGCACATGACCCACACCACAAACTCCTGAAAACCAGCTCTAATGCTTCTGAACCTGTACTCCATACTACTCAGTGATGTGTGCATGGGATGAGTGGGAGAGTGGGGGTTGTCAGCCCCTATGTTCCCAACAACCAGCTACCACTGCTGCCCATAGAGACAATGCAATCCTCAAGCTGTCATATACTTTAAACTACCCTATACGTCACACTTTCGTGTACACAGGCCTACAGTATGCATCAATGAACATTAAGAATGGTCTATGCGTCATGCACTGCAAGGCTGCAGACACTAATATGTGAAGTGAGTGCAAAGTAGACAAGCCTAGGGGTGTCATACTGTATGAACTGGCATAGGGAAAAATTGTTTGTGTTTTTTTTTCTTTTTATACACGTTATGCTACTATGCGTCTGCTTATGAACACAAATGGTCTGATGCTGTCAGTGGCAGCGGTCACTACCCGGAACTGAAAAAAAATGTCTGTAGTGGATACATATACAGTACGTAGCTATGCAAGATCATGAGCAGATGCAGCTCAAAGAGTCTGTAATGAATGAAATATCCCATTGGACTGAAAGACCAGTCTGTTGCCAGGTGATGAGGGCCGTGATCTTTGTCCAAAATAACAACGGGCCTAATTTTTAGATGCAGCTGAACGGTTTAAGGTATTGTGGAGGCACTAACGCTGTAGCAGAGATGGAGTACAGTACATCTTGCCCAATGACATCACATTACATTAGCAACATTTAGCTGACGCGTTTATCCAAAGCGACTTAGAGTTATTTACATGGTATAGGTTACAGTCCCTGGAGGAACATGCAGTTAGGTGCCTTGCTCAAGGGCACTTCAGTCATGGAAGTGTAGGGAGAGGTAAGGGTGGGATTTGAACCCGAAACCCTCTGTTCTCAAGACCTCCTAACCATTAAGCCACGGCTGCCTGTACAATTGGTATTACTGTGGTGCCTCGTCAACCCTAGATGTACAGCTCTGAAACTGAGTCCCATTGTTACCTGAGAAATATTCACCTGTCTCCAGCTGAGATAAGATACTAAAAAGTGAACAAAAAAACCTTTCCTTTCCTGAATTCCAGTATATGGCACATTCTTTAAAAACTACTCACTTCAGTAGTCACTTAGTGTTTGCAACATATTAGGACGTTTTAAATGATCAGCAGAGCTATTTATACCACACAGAGCTGTAGAGACCAAAGAATGGACCTCAGAATGTACACGTGTTTTGATGTAGCCACAGCTCTTATTTAGCCTTCATGATATTGGAGGAAGGTGTACAATTATGTTGTGAGAGAGTCATTTGGTTATAGACTGTTCAAGTCAGTGTTACATCCTAGCACAGGGGGTATACAGTACATCTCAAACAAGACCAAATGCAATATACATATATAGTTTTGTTATGCAATCATCATGCATCATTTTTGATGACAAACTCTACATAGTTCTGTAATGACCGTATATAACCGCATTAAGTACTTCTGTTGACTCAACCCTGGATAACTCACAACTCCACCCAAACATTGTAAAGAAACCAACAAGGTTTCACACATTCATAACATTCCACTCACTTCCTTAGTGCACATTTCCCCCCATCAGATTTTACTGAAAAAATGCTGCATTACATTTGAGTCATGTGCCGCTCATTTATCGGCCAGTTGTTTCAATATTTGAAAGACCACTTTCCTTTGTCATTCTGTCTGGCAATATTGACTCATGTACGGTGCCACTATTTACATCAAGCATCTGGCTGAAGTAGCTGGAAATCGGCACCTGCTAAAGCAGATTCATTGTCCAGGCATTTTTTGTTCAGTATGCAAATGGTGGCCTTAATTGTGACATACTGTATGTACTATGAGCACCCATAGTATTATTGCATTGTAATAATTTATTCAATTGATGAGGGTTATATTTTGGCAGGTGATTGTATCTGTCATGTATTGCTATATGTGAGTAGTACAGTCTATGGTTTTGGTGGTAACCATACATGTTTACAAAACCTTATCAGACCAAGTCATTTTGAGAAAAAAGGAAATATGATTCAGTGATTTTTGTCGCGGCAAATGATCCATGTTTAGCCTAATGAGTTTGTTGGAAATCAAAGAACACTTGAAACAAGCGGCCTGTGGAGCAGGCATATACTGTTCTATAGCTTATGTTAATGGCATGGCTGTGTCTCAGTTCATTTCTCAATTCCATTTGCATTTCATTCGTTTGCGTGTCATTATGACATTATTGCATTGTATTAGTTCAGAATACATTACAGAACACTGCATAGTTTGACAAACACCATGTTGTTCTAAATGCTTCATCATATATGTGCCTTTTTATACATGAAACAATTTGTTTTAATCTGCAACTTGCTGTTTTCATTTTTATATTAAATAAATACATTATGGTGTTTTACCTGTTCTTGTGTATATTTGTGTTGTGGGTCTACCTCACCAACAGGACCAGTTTCAAGACGTTACCAGGACAGTAACTCCTCTCAAGCAGGGCCGGCCCAAGCCCTCATGGGGCCCTAAGCAAAATGTAATAAAAATTGATGTGCCCACATTCATTGAGGTACCCCCACGAAATATACGTAATGGCTCCTATTTCCATTGTGCGATTGAATGGTAGGCTACATGAGAGAGAAATGCATGACTAGGGAAAATGGTGGAGAGTTAATTTCTTCCAGTACCTTTGCTGCTCACAGGGGGACCCTTAAGCATAGTCAAGTCAAGTCAAGTAGGTTTTATTGTCAATTTCTTTACATGCACTGGTCATACAAAGAATTTGAATAGATCGCTTACAGTAGCCTATGCCTTGGACCAGCCCTGCTCTCAAGCCAGGGCACTTAGAAGTTTGGTGCCACAAGCTCTGACCAACTATGTCCAATTTGTTTCATGGTCAAATTCATGCTTCATGGCTAGCCTGGGAGTACCCATGCTGCCTTGCGCATTCTTTTCGAATTGAGTATGGCGTTTGCCGCCAGACTTGCTTCATGGTCAAATTATTCAATACCATATACATATTTATGATTGGGAGACATTTTCTCCACAAGACTGTGTTTTAACCTGTCGGCTGGGTCAAAGCAGGCAGGCACGAAATGTGAGCAGTGTTTTCTGATTTTAGGATAACAAGAGGCCCTAGTCCTATAAAGATCCTTATCTTCATGTTGTATTGGTATGTACGAGTTTACTTCCATCTCAGCACCACCAAGATGTGGGGGAAAGTGGTGGGCTATATCCCATCCAAATGTTGTTTCGAGTTGACTGCACATGGACCGTATTTACACAGATTTTACGCACAACGTGCTATGTGAGGTAAATGTGTTTGATGTGTTCCAGGCGGTGAGATTTTGGGGGCGATTTGTAGCAGGCTACAGTAGTTCTAGGCTCCACACACAGGCAAGCATAATGTGCGTGGGTAGGGGTGGGGGGTGACTCCTGACGTAGCACTCATGGTCCAACCCAGCATAGAACAGGCGACGATGTTGAATCGATGGGAGGAAAGACAACCTCATCATGGGGAAACGAAAAATATCTACGTCGTTCTCTGTATTTTGACAACCACGACATTTATGTGGATATAGAGGATGTCACCTTCTTTCAAGGTAAGGTTAGGCTATTATTTCAACTGTATGGTTGGTGTCAACTCGGCGTTAGATAACGGCAGTGTGTGTCGGCCAGGCAGCAGAAGCTGGGTGACAAAGCGCGCATCAATGCAGACCAGATTTAGGAAACGCTGTTTGGAGGGCAGCAGCTGACATAAGGGTTTATTTCATGTATCTGACAGAATCATTTCAAATATTTACCTCTTTGTGTTATAGTTTGCGGATGGAATTATAAAAATGGAACAACAATGTCAATTCTTCGTCCGAAAGACCGCATACCAGTGTCTGAGAAAGGCAAATGACACGGGCTATTGTAATGCAAGGACTGGTAAACGTATTTTTCTGACATAGACGTCCTTCAATGCAATGTGTCATAACATATAGATTATAAACGAGACAATTGCCGTTATTATGTTACAGCCGATATCTTGGCATACGTCGCCCATTAGCTACATGGTGTCGAGGAGACGCCAATATGGAGCGCTGGCAAAACACCAGTAGCCTGTGTTTGCCTGCGTGTTTGCATGCCCTAACAGTCTACACAGCCGCTATTTTAGCACGAGCTATGTTTACATAGTCTATCTTTCAGTATTATTAGACTGGAGCGACTAACCATTTGGCGCAAAGCAGCCAGTAGCCATAATCCCAAAACATGCTGAAGCGGCATTGTTTAGGCAGCTATTAAACAGGGTTCGGCTGGGACAGGCAGGAAGGCAGGATAACCAAAACATACATTTACCATCCTTTTTATCCCATCCTGCTTTTCGGATCTTCGCTGGGGGCCTATGTCCAACATCACTTCAGGTCGGTCCTGGATTTGGTCTACAGCCGGTAGGCCAGCCGTTTTTAGGGATCATTCATCAACTCAATTTGGCATATAGGCCTATTATGAAGGCCTGTGATTGTTTACAAGCAGTCATTATGCCAGAATGTTACTGGGACAAATGGCATTTGACCAGCACTGAATGATTAGCAATGGATGGTTTCACCCGTCCCTTCTCGGAAGCTGCTCGCTGTATCTGAAGCAGCTATTAAATTGCGTTGTACTTCTGCCGCATCAGCCGGTATCATTTGACCGACATACAAGCGAGATGACTGAGCGCTTGACAGACCTGATGCTCCTGCACAGCGCTCGATGATTTTATTCTCTCCTTTCGTTGGTTTTATTAGCCGGTATATGGCAGCTGCCCGTGTGCTTCCGTTCCAAACAAGATTCACATGGCCTACCCTCTTATTTTAGGAATAGTGAGGGGAGTGAATGTTTAGCTGTAGAGTTTACACACAGAAGCCATCCATTAGCTACACGCATGTAATTATTATAACGCCTAGATTTAGCCTACATTTGTTTGAGATATAAAAATGTCAATGGGTTTTTTGTTCAGTATTGGTATTGTGAGCAATGAGCGTCATAGGCCCTACTGGGATCTTGAGTGATGTTGTGGTCTTGGCAGCCGGGCTCGCCTCGCGCACTGTCCACTGACCAGTCATTACTGAATGTCCTGGAAAGGGTGTGTCAGTCAGTCTAATGACATCAAGAGACAGAATCTGACAATTAGGTAAACCAGTCCTCGAGAAACAAATAAAATGTGCCTTGTCACATTTTCGTCCAGAAAAATATTTGTAGTTCCATAGCTGACTAGACCAAATTCATGTCATTAATTGTGCACTTTATACAGTAGGCCTATGGATACTTGTAAAGAGAACATTCTCTTTTTAGTGTACAGGTAATTAAATGCATCAACATGTAGGCCTAACTCACACTGCACCTAATCCTAACTGTAAGATACATTGCTAGTGTTATGTTATTACACACTCTGTGCCTAATTAATATGACAGGGGCACATAAAAAAGTACAATACGGAAAAAAAGCAGCAGCAGTTCTACTGTAACTGGACATTGTACAAGCCGTCCATGTTGGCATGTTGGCTACTCTACCTCAGGTTAATCTTTATAACACACAAGTTAGTGAGAGACACCTGAAGTATTCGCCCACTTCAGCAGAAACTCTGATGACAGCCTATCTTGTTTACTCATTCAATGAGTCTGTGCACCATGCTAACAAGCAAATACACATCACACAGGGCTAACAAGTCATATTAGAGCCCCATGAACTGATTAAACGATCAAAGGCTGCCTATAAGTCGACGTGTGCCACTGCCACTGCCTTCCTCTCTCGGAGTCTGAATGGGCTCATTCACTGAAGCTTGTACTGTACTGTGTGTGTGTGTGTGTGTGTGTGCCGGGGGTCTAAAGTGATTCATCCTGGTACTTTGTGTGTGTTGTGTAATGTGTGGTGACACGCAAGCTATGCTATTACTCTTCTGCACATGGTAAGCCCTGCAGTTACAGAGTACAGTTCCAACCAAGTGTGTGCAGCTGCTGCTTCTGAACTCAGGCTTGTTGGCAAGCCCTCAGCGGTTAAGAATGCGGGTCACAACCTTACTGTTATGCAAGACACACAAGGAGAGACAGGATGTCTGTGTATGGAATGGATGCACGAATGAACTTTTCTCTTTTTTGTCTTTTAAATGTCCTCTGTTGTGCTTTATGTCCAGAAAGATGAATTGCAAGATTCAAGAAAATTTCTAGACGCAACATTTTCAATTCATTCATGTGGAGACCCTTCAAAGTCAAAGTCGGCTTCATTGTCAAAGCCATAAGTATAGGTTGTATTTGGAATTTCAGATTATGAAGGCTGCTCAATGTTTTGGGAAGTTGTATGGTGTGCAATAGCCCAGCAAGAAGGAACTCTCACACCAATGATGTCGATGCAAAATTAAAGAAGCGGTAGGGCCTAAGTAAAGATAGTCCTACCCTGTGTCGTGAAAAACGTTTTCAGGTGGCACTTTCTTTATTTTCCTCATGCATTAAAATTCTTTAAATTTAAAGGCGCGACATCCACTTAGAATACGCTCACTGAAGTGCATCTCATTCAACCCTGGACCTGAACCCTTTTCTGGTAATGAGTATGGATGGGGGGTGTTAGCGACACGGCACAAAGGGCATGATATCTAATACCCGCCAGTTCCCTTGGGGCAGGCCATGTTACCTTTTGATGCCTACCTGACATCCGAACTGTAAGCGCGAGAAGAATGCGGCCACTAACGCAGAACATTATGATGGACTGTCTTGGGCAACTCTGGCCTAATGGTTAGCCAACTGTGGCCTTGGGGCTTAGTGCTGACGTAGGCTAAGTGTACAATGTTGACATTAAAGGAGACTACCGGCCAATTTTGATATGAAGTTCTATACTACACACTATCCTGAGATGTCATTCCCCATTGAAGGGGCATTTTTTGTTCAGCCCTTTCTGAGATATCTGCTCTTATTAGGGCACGGTTTGTTTGCATTATAACAAGGTCTTCACATGCGCCAAATATCTTGGCAAAAGTTTTGAAACATATGCCGGCCATACAGCACAGCAATAACTCATGCAACTCATTTCATGTTTTTATGTGCTTCGGAGACCGAGATAATTCGATTTTCATATACTCAAAGGACCTTAAGCTTTTAGCATGCGCTTTTTGCAGGTGCCTTAGGCTAAAACGGGTTAAAGATCCTCCAGTCTTGAAGGCACAAAGTTATTCTTGGGATCGGAAGGATGTAAGTTTGATTCCTCTGCCGCGTTGTACCGGCAGGAAACAAATGTGGCACCAGGGCAAGTGAAGGAGCAGCTCTCTCTCTCTGACCTCATCTATTGCTGAAGTGTCCTTGAGTAAAGCACCTAACCCCACGTAGAGATACAGCTTAAGTGGACATGTCCTCATACCTTATTCAGTGTAAGTCACTCTCGAGAGGAGCTTAAGATAATGCTACTCTGATTGCAATAGATATATGGCAAGGCAACGTTTTTTTCTATTGGTGAATGGTAAGGATACAGTATAGGTAGAGTCAGGACACCGCTGCGTTAGCACAGTAAATAAAGGCAGTTAAGGCACGTGATGATGACAATGATGATGATGATGATGATGATGCATAGTATAGTACTACTGCAGCCGTTCATTTTATTTTACAGTTGAACTGTGATACGCACATTTATACGTTTGAGTTGCTCTGCAGTACAACACAGGGACCTGAAAACCTGTTAAGAACACCTAAAACGTTTATGTCATCTGGACATTTTTGCAATATTGAGTACAACAACAACAAACTTCTCTAGTTCACACAGTACTGTTGGGGAATACAGTGTGGCAAGGCAACGTAGTGGTACTTTTCCCTTTGTGAATACTAAGAATTAGATAAAGGTACAGTCAGGACACTGCTGCGTTAGCACAATAAAGGCACGTGATGATGATGATGATGATGATGATGATTGTTATGTCATCATCAATGATGATGCATGGTACTACTACTGCAGCTGTTCATTTTATTTTACAGTTGAACTGTAATACGCATATGCGTATGAGTTGCTCTGGAGTACAACACAGGGGCCCATGTGTGGTCCAATGCGCTGGTTTCTGCCAGTTTGCAATAATCTCAACTGTACTGTGCTGTGTGATGCCTAACTGTGTGCGTATGAGTAGTATGCGCGTGGGTCAGGGATGTGCTGTCAAAGCTTACGTAATTTATACGTTTGAGTTGCTTTTACAGTACAACAGAGGGACCCATGTGTGGACCACCAGTGCTCTGGTTTCCGCAGTATCTGGGTCATTGGGGCGTTTCAGCCGTAGCACACGTTAGGACAATGGCAGCCAGTGCTAGTTTGTTTTTAGTGGACTACCTAAGAAGCATATTCATTGCAGCAGATCAACCACCAATTACTTAATCATTTCAAGATTCAAGAATTTATTGTCATTGTCAAAAAGGCAATGAAATTGTGTTTGGGGTACAATACGTAGTAGCAGCAGGTTTTCAAATAAAGTGTAATAAGAGGTAAAAGTGACACCAGTGCTTGAGCCCCCCAGCCCCCCCATCCCACTTAAAGTGCAGCAGAGATTAAGTGCATTAAGTGCAATGGGCATTAGATGTCATTGCGGCACCTGACATCTGACGTCTTTGACCCGTTTGTCTCTGTCTCCACTGTGTGAGGCCTAGCCTGCAAAAGCATCATTTATACGTTTGAGTTGCTTTACAGTACAACAGAGGGACCCATGTGTTGACCACCAGTGCTCTGGTTTCCGCAGTATCTGTCCGTCTCAGTCTACTCTGTGTGTGAGGCCTGGCCTGCTGCCTCTGCCTGCCTGCGTATGAATGGTGCCAGCAGGGCCGCTGTCAGCTTTGGCTGGGCCCAGGACAAAGCCATGTGAAGGGCCCCCTCACCCAACACATGCAGTGTAATAAGGACCCAATTATGGGCCCCCACTCTCCCTGGGCCTAGGACAAGAGACCCCTTTGCACCCCACCCCCCTGTCAGCATCCCTGGGTGCGAGTCGTATGAGTGTGAGTCTTGCCTGCAATGTGCTGTCAGAGGCTATTCGTGCTAGTGTGATTCAGCTTCAGATGACCATCTCGGACACCACTGGCTGAAGTGTCCAGTACAGTACAATAGCTGGGGCTTTCCCGGTGTGTGTGTGTGTGTGTGTGTGGGGGGGGGTCGGTGTCGGTGGGAGGGGGTGTAATGTGAATCATCCTTCTTCTGTATGTGTATCTGGCAGCCTTGTGTGTGTGTGTGTGTGTGTGTGTGTGTGTGTGTGTGTGTGTGTGTGTGTGTGTGTGTGTGTGTGTGTGTGTGCTCGCAGATATCTAATATGAATCGTTCTACCATGTGCACTGTCTGACCTATTCTGGTGTCTGATTCAAGTTTGCCTTGGCCGGTGTTTTGGTCGGCATGCCTCTCCCGGCCATGTCAAATTTCTTTTTTTTTATAGCAACACCACCGTCAGTGCACATATATATATGTATAAATACAGGTTAACAAAATAGGGTAACAGGGTGGGTATTGTTTATAGCAACAGGGTCACTGCACATGTATAAATACAGGGCTCATAAATATGGTAACAGAGTGGGTATAGTTTTTCTGGCCTCTGGTTGGTGGCTTTTCCAAGGAATAAGATGAGCAGGGCCAACATCTGTATAACATAAATAGAGGAAGAGGAAGTGAGGTAGGAGGTAGGAAATAAGGCCCGACCGATATATCGGCCCCACCAATGTATCGGGCCGATATTTAGCATTTTTGGGATATCGGTATCAGCCATACTTTCAATAAATTTCCACCGATAAGTTTGTATAACTTTCACAACCAATTTTGCAGCCGTTTCGTTCTGAATGCATCTTCTATTCTGCTCTCCCCACTTTGAGTCCATGAGAGTTAATTATTATAACTAAATATATGTGTATATATAATAATAATAATTCATATTTCATTACATTTTATTATGAACAATATTTCCATATATCGGTTGCACATATTGGTTATCGGCCTCCCATTTCCATAAATATCGGTATCGGTATCGGCCCTGAAAAAACCATATCGGTTGGGCCCTAGTAGGAAAGCTGTGTAGTAGTACTTCCTAGAAGACATTTAGACATGGCCTTGTTACAGTAATATCTCCTGTAACCTAGAGCAGACGGCAACTTTCATGATCAGGAGGGCCACATTTTTTCATCGTGACCATGGCGGATCTGATTGCAACTTGCAGATTCGAAGTGCAGTTGGTTGCTCAGTGACTGCCCAATAAGTTTGGTAGTAGTGGTTTAGAAAGAAAGTCTGACATTATTTTTTTAAGTATGGTTTATCTATGGGCCGCACTCAATGAGGAGGCGGAGCCGCATGCGGCCCCCGGGCCTCCAGTTGCCCATCCCTGACCTACAGTTTCTGATGTGTTTTCTGGAAGGAATGGAAATGTGATGAATCTGATGATTGTCTCCAGAAATATTTC
>NC_085859.1:26508588-26536088 GCF_034702125.1 Engraulis encrasicolus | reverse complement strand
TGTGTGTGTGTGTGTTTGTGTGGCTCTTTAAGAAGTTACTTATGCAGGCATTAACATTGTACGTATTAGTGCTAATAGATGTATCCCTAAAATTAAGTGTTACAGTTTATTAACATTTATTAACGAAGGAAATATAATAAATAAAACATTTACAAATGTTTGTAACAGTGTTCATTTTGTCAGCTTTTTTTGATTTAGTCGTAGTCTTAGTCACAATGACGAAAATCAATTTTAGTCTTAGTCATATTTTAGTCATTGCCTTCCCAATTTAGTCTTAGTCTTAGTCTAAATGACGAAAATCAATTTTAGTCTTAGTCAATTTTTAGTCATTTTCGTCATTTTAGTCAACACTGTACATTACAGAACTTCTCCACACACTTTTAACATATATCATTGACTGTAGAGAATAAACCTTCTCCGCACACTGCTTCTCTCTTTAACATATATCACACTGTACAGAAAAAAAACCTCTTCACACACTGGTTCTCTTTTTCTCTATTTTATTTAATACCAGTGTTAATTTCGTCAGCTTTTTAAAATTTAGTCTTAGTCTTAGTCACAATGACGAAAATCAATTTTAGTCTTAGTCATATTTTAGTCATTGCCTTCCCAATTTAGTCTTAGTCTTAGTCTAAATGACGAAAATCAAAAAAGGGCATTGACGAAATATTTCAGTCATAGTCATGGTTGACGAAATTAACACTGGTTTGTAAATGAATCACTACCAACCTAGGTTGCACAGCGGAGTGGGAATTGGTTCCTATACTGGATGAGTTTTATGTGTCTTTCCCTGCCGGACACTTGTTGCGCTGTATCTGCTGTGTTCATATAGCATTTCTTACTCATTTACAAACATTTGTAAATGTTTTGTTTAGTTTAGTTTATTGGTTTATTTCATCAGGGACCATGTGCAAAGCACATTAGTTACATAGTAAAAAGATGACCTGCACCAGATTATAGCTAATAGCTAATTTCCATCTGCAGTCTGACAGACAGTGTGTTTTGATCATTCTGTTTTGTTGATAATTTGTTGATTATTTACAAAGTGTTTATAAAACTTATAAGGGCCGCTATTCTAAAGTATTCTCAATAGACTGGACTACATACATTTATATAGCACATTCATACTAGGCATGTAGCCTACAGTACTTGGAATACCTAAGACATTTCACATGGAATGCCTCACATGCCTTACCCATTTACTCTGTGTTTACAGACTGGCTGTGACAGCAGGAACTATTTCTGTCTGTTTGGACCCTGCTGAAGTTTAAAACATTCTGAATCTGTTCACTGTTTGCACCTGCACCTGTTTAATTGGACATTTGCGCACTCTAAAAAACACTTCTTGAAGCTTAAAACTTCCAATTTGAAGCTCCGTTGTGCAAAACAAATTGTATGAGCAGAGGAATTGTCTTTGGAGGTCTCTGGCCCTATCACGTAAACTAGGTTATCCGTCGATGGATCCAGTAGTTTTAAGATTTTTTGGGGGTCTTTTTGACCTTTTTATTGATGATAGGACAGTAGGAGAGACTGACAGGAAGCGGATGGGAGGAGAGAGACGGGGAAGGGTTGGCAAATGACCAGGGCCGGAATCGAATCCGGGTCGCTGACGAAGCAGCCCAGTGCCCTACCTTTAGAGCCACGGCAGGGCCATTGATCCAGTAGTTAGTTGTATGCAGGGCTCTTTTATCACCAGCCAAAATGGCCAGTAGATGCTAATCTTACTAGCCAAACGCACACTCACTGATGGGTCTCGTGGGTTGACTAATGAGTTGGTCTTTTCTACCAGACAAACTAAAATTTCACCAGCATTTGGCCGGTTGGCTGGTGTTAATTTAGAGCTCTAAGTTGTATGGGATATGCCAGTGCTAATCTGCATGCAGTCAGTGTGTGGCGGTGGGGAGGGTGTCCTGTAGGGGGGGGGGTCCTCCTGTATTGTGGCGTTCCCTTTCCTGAAACTAGAGAATGGCCGCAATGAATAGATCCCCTGCCTCTCCTCCCTTCCTCCCCCTTTACCACCCCTCCCTTCCTCCCTCTTTCTCTCTACACCCCTCCTCCTCTCTTCCCTCTCTCGTCCTCTCTCCTCTCCCCTCCTCTCTCACCTCTCTCCTACTTTCCTCCCTTTTCCCCCTTTCCTCCCTCTCGATTCCCCGTCGCCTGTCTTCCTCACCCTTTCTTTGTCTGTCTCTTCGTCCTCTCTCTCCTTCTCCGCCCATTTTCTCTGTCTGTCTATCTCCTCTCTCTTCACATCCTCCCTCTTTCTCTCTCGTTCTCTCCTCTGTCCTTCCTTCTCCCGTTCCTCTCTGTCTCTCTCTATCCTCTGTCTCCTCACTTCCCTCCTCTCCTTTGCCCTTCCTTCCTCTCTTCCCGTTCCTTCTCTCTCTCATCCCTCTCTTCTCTTTCCTTTCCTTCCCTTTGGCCTCCTGTTCTGTCTCTTTCCCGTCCTCCTCTGCTGTTGCTCCAGGGTCTGGCTTTCAGTCAGCCTCTTGTGTTGTGTTGAGTTGGTTCTCCTCTCGCGCTCTCCTGTTGCTTCTTCCTTTTGTCTCCCAGGCCCCCATCTCTGCCAATCGACACCCTCTTTATCTGTTAATCTACCATTCACTCTCTCTTTTTCTCTCTTTCTCTTTCTTTTTCTCCCTCTCCTACTCTCTCTCTCTCTCTCTCTCGTACTCTCTCTCTCTCTCTCTCTCTCTCTCTCTCTCTCTCTCTCTCTCTCTCTCTCTCTCTTATGTATTTGTCAAATGATACCAGTTTTAAGAGAAGATAAGACATTATTTCTCTCACACTACCCACCACATACCCATGGCAGTCCAAAAAACACTCATTTACTGTCCTCCTCTTTTCAACTCCTGCCATCTGGATGTTTTGTCCCACTCCTGTCCCAAAACAGATCAAGGTTTTTCTTTAGTCCTCAAGCGATTAAAACACTGAAAGAGGTGAAGTCATCCAAGCTTTAGTGTATACTATAACGTGTGCTACTGTGAGCAGTAAATATGTTATGGTTTTTTGCTTTCTGTTTGTTGCTGTATGATATGCCTCTCTGTCTCATGTCTGTTGCCAGCATTTGTGCTGCAAACATAAATGTCCTATCCTGTCAGTTCGCTGGTCCCTTGGCTTCTCTCTCTCTCTCTCTCTCTCTCTCTCTCTCTCTCTCTCTCTCTCTCTCTCTCTCTCTCTCTCTCTCTCTCTCTCTCTATCTGTCTCTCTCTCTCTCTCTCTCTCTCTATCTGTCTCTCTCTCTCTCTCTCTCTCTCTCTCTCTCTATCTGTCTCTCTCTCTCTCTCTCTCTCTCTCTCTCTCTCTCTCTCTCTCTCTCTCACTTTCTCTCTCTCTCATATGCTGGCTTCGCATGCTCCTCTCCTCCTGACACCCCCTCATGCAGCACACATTGGTATGGCCCACTTCTCTGGGCACGCTCAGTGCGCGGGATGATGCTTAAAACCTGCAGCCTGTCAGGGTGGCAGAACTCCTCATGGAGGAAGGAGGGGGGGTTAGTGTGTGTGTGTGTGCGTGTGTGTGTGTGTGTGTGTGTGCGTGTGTGTGCGCGCGTGTGTGTGTGTGTGTGTGTGTGTGTGCGTGTGGCAGAGGGAGATAAATGGTTCTTGCAGAGAGAGAGAGCAGAGGCTGAGTGAAGGAAATGCAGTCTGACTCGTGTGTCTTGCCAAGTGTGAAAAGAGAAAAGAAAAGAATTGAATCAGACTCTGCACTAATGAGGATTGCACTTTGCCTTGCCTTCGCTCTTGCCAGCTAAGCTTTACACTGCACTGTGCCTTTCCTCTCTTGTGTGTGTGTGTGTGTGTGTGTGTGTGTGTGTGTGTGTGTGTGTGTGTGTGTGTGTGTGTGTGTGTGTGTGAGAGAGTATTTAGTCATTGTGTATATTTTGTGGACGTGTGTGTGTTTTTCACGTCTGTCAGATCTGTCACACAGCTTTTTGTTATGTATGTGGTTCTTGATAGCACCAGATTTCTTCCTAGTATTGTTGCCGTTGCATATAAGACTGCTACATATTACTAACTTATATAATACATTTTAGCCTAGCTAGTATGTTGAGACTAAATGTATATATTTTGCTATAATATACTGTATGTTTGGTGACTTATAAAGGTTCACCTTGTTTAAAAAAAAGCAGTCAACTCACTGAACACCCATAAGTAAACCATATTAGTTAGTGCCCAAATCACTTAAATGGTAACTTAATGTAATTCTGAGCCCCAGGATGATTAGATTCAAGGTAATTTATGGTAATGCTGAGTCCAGTTGTCCAGGTGATTTACGGTAATGTTCTGTAATTCTGCATGGTCACTGGTAGCAGGTAGAAGCTGCGTCGTCCGGTGCATCTGCAGACTGGCTTGCACAATCCTCCCGTAAGCTCCTTAATGTGTTTGATGCGCGGCCCAGATCGCATTGCACATGAACTCGCCTTGACCCTTAATGCTGCAGGTGTGAGGCTGCCGTCGCCTAGGCAGAGCAAATAATCCAGGACTCCGTTTCTCGATTCTTGTCGTTGCTAACCGTCTTAAGTCGGTCTTGAGTTGGTCGTAAGTTGCTCTTGAGTTGGTCTTAAGTTGGTCTTCAGTTGGTATTTAGACGCAAGACCAACTTAAGAACAACTTAAGAACAACTTAAGAACAACTCAAGACCTTGGTTACAACGTTGGTCTTAAGAACGCACAAAATGGCTAAAGTTGTTAGCAAAGGCACTGTCGAGAAACGACCCCCAGTGTGGCGTGAGGTCCAAAGAAATCATATTAAAGCACTTATAACCTTCAAATTGTTAGAGACTCCCCCACAGTTTACCACCTTGAGATCAATCAAGTTGAAATCTATACCTATCTACAAGTAATTACAATAAATTGCTTCAAACAACAATATGAAATAATAACAGCCATAATTGGGTGTCTATGGGTCCCATTGTGAAATGAATGGGAAGGTCCACAATTGAGGGACACATTTTATTGAAACTTGTAGTAGTTGCGTGCAAGCATGCAAAAAAAGTAAAACTGTTTCAGATGTGCAGACTGACCAACTGACTGACAGCCATAGTGTCTTGTACAGTGTTTCTCAAGGATAAGGGCTCTAGGGGGTTTTGAGAAGGATATAGCTGAGAGGGGGCAGTGCTTAGTTGCCATTGGGGGGCATTAGTCTATTTTATTTTTTAATACTTGGAGGGGGGAAGATGGAAGGCTTAGGATGAGGTCAATGGGGCGTTGGGAGGCTCATGATGAGGTCAAGGGGGCGTTTGTTCAAAAAAGGTTGAGAACCACTGTGTAGTGTCTCAAAGGCCATAATAGCTTTCTTAAGTGCCCTTCAGCAAGACCTTTAAACCCACATTGCCCCAGGGACAGTACCTCGGACTTAAAATAACTAAGTCACTCTGGGTAAGACCTTCAGCTTAACTGTATAATGTAGTGTAATGTTTTCACAATGACGACAGGCTTAAAAATAGTACAACAGTTGACCCATGCTATTTAACAGGGGTTGTGAAGAGCAAATCTTTTTTACTCATGATCTTGAGAGAGGTGAGAGAAGATGTCTTTAAAGTCATGTTGCAAAGCTGGGTGAATAAGAAGGTGTTGTTATAGGGAGCTAATTCTACTCCAGCCTACATCATGGTATAGGCTGCATTGATTCCTAGGGTAAGATGTCTTCGGAGATGCAGAGAGCATCTGCAGGGACCAAAGCTCAGGAAATCCAACACGGTTACAGTAGTGAGGGCATTCTTTTTAAAAGAGATTTAGTTTTTTGGTCTTTTACGACTTAATTTTATGACAAGATTACGGAAGCTCTGAGCTGCCACGGTTGAATATATATTTGGCTCAGTATCATGTAATAACGTGAAAAGTTTCACGTTATAACGTGATATTTATCATGTTATAACGTGAAAGTATCACGTTATAACGTGAAATTATCACGTTATTTCGTGATATGAAGTTATCACGTTATTCTGAGATAAGGAACTATCACGTTATTCTGAGATAAGAAATTATCACGTTATTCTGAGATATGCAACTATCACGTTATTCTGAGATAAGAAATTATCACGTTATTTTGAGATAGCCTATGCAACATTTGGTCATTCAGCACTTCAACACTTCCCGGTTCAGTCAAGGAACATGGCTCGTCTACAGGACTTAATTCAGTTCTATTTCAAGCTTGGTCTAAGGCATGGTGAAATTCTACAGTTGTTGAGCACTGTGGATGGTATTGTTGTCAGTATGCGCACTCTCCGAAGGATTTTGAAAAGCATGGGGTTGTACCGAAGAAAGAATGAATCTGACCCACTTGACGTTGCATCATTTCTCATTGATCAACTGCGTGGACACGGGAGGCTACATGGATACAAGTTCCACCATCTCAATTGCATCCAAGCATGTTGTCACCCAAAGTACAGTGAGACATTTGTTAAAGTTCCTCGACCCCAGTGGCGTTGAAAGAAGACGAAGAAATCGCTTGATGCAACGTGTGTACATGAACCCTGGCCCTAATTATCTATGGCACGTTGATTCTTATGATAAATTGAAGCCGTTTGGTGTGTGCATAAATGGAGCTATTGATGGCTTTTCTGACTGAACCGGGAAGTGTTGAAGTGCTGAATGGCCAAATGTTGCATATCTCAGAATAACGTGATAATTTCTTATCTCAGAATAATGTGATAGTTGCATATCTCAGCATAACGTGATAATTTCTTATCTCAGAATAACGTGATAGTTCCTTATCTCAGAATAACGTGATAACTTCATATCACGAAATAACGTGATAATTTCATGTTATAACGTGATATTATCACGTTATAACATGATAAATATGACGTTATAACGTGAAACTTTTCACATTATTACATGATACTGAGCCAAATATATATTCAACCTTGGCAGCTCAGAGCTTCCGTACAAGACTGTCAGAGAGTGACAGGAAGCAAGTTTGAAGAGAGAGACGGGGAAGGGTTGGCAAAGGACCCAGGCTGGAATCGAACCCAGCTCGCCAGCTTACAGCCCAGTGCCCTACCGTTAGAGCCACAGTAGGGCCATGTGGTTAGGGCATTCAGAGATTTTTTTTAACAATAACATGTAAAGGTTAACGTTCGGCGAGAAGGTCGCTACCGTGGAATA
The DNA here is from genome assembly GCF_034702125.1 of Engraulis encrasicolus. Lineage (NCBI taxonomy): Eukaryota > Metazoa > Chordata > Actinopteri > Clupeiformes > Engraulidae > Engraulis > Engraulis encrasicolus. The sequence continues at coordinate 26,528,980 of NC_085859.1, read as the reverse complement.
GCAGCACGACAGAGAGAATCTTTAGACCCCGACGCGGAGCGGAGGGGTCTTGTTCTCTCTGAAGTGCTGCTATTCCACAAAGCGACCGACTCGCCGAAAGTTAACCCGCTTATTATATGGATATACTTAAATGATTCACACATGGCGGGGACATTTCTTTAGGCCAATTTAATGTTAAGATTGTTGCTGCGCAAAACAAAACAGTGCCGTTGTGGAACACCGCTAGGCAACAGCTAGGTAGCCAGGACAACAGGTGTCGTCTATCACAGCAGCTGATTAGAGTGACAAAAGACCGGACCCCCTGCGGAGTGATATGAAACATTCGCTTTAGCCACTGACTTGTATACAAGCCAGTGGCTTTAGCAGTGAACGTCTTGTTGCCATTGACAGCGGTAGCCAGGACAACGCTGTCTATCTCAGCAGCTGATTAGAGTCTTGTTGAAAAGTCGCTTTAGCAGTGAAAAGTCTTGTTGCCATTGACAGCGGTCTGTTATAGACCAACCCGTCCGTTATCGAAAAATAACGTTGGGGAGCCCCGTTGAAATGAATGGAGCATTCGACCGATGACGTCACACCATATAACATAATAATATAGCGACTTGAGTTGAAATCGGATTAAATGCAATCTGAATAACAGACTGAGGCCTGAACACAAAGACTTGGGTAGAGACAGAGTAGAAATATAGAGTATAGAATACACAAGCTACAACAATTCTGAAGATGTGGGTGTGAAAATTACGCTCCGGTGGCCCACCGTGACAGAATGTGCATAGAGGGCACTGCATGTACTTCACACTATCTCCATGCACGCGACAAACATCCTTGTATCCTTGTGCAGCAACACTCACTTTGCAGTAGAGGTGTGATATTCATGAGTTATCCCACTACTGTACTGCAGCATTTTAAGCTATTTATCAGATTTCTTCTCATAAGCAGGGCTGATAGTATTCAGGCTCCATGCCTGATTTCAGGCTTGACAGAGTTTGCACACAAAAAAACATTGATAATAATTAGCCATTAGGTTATTCTTGTCTCAGAAAGTGTTACAGGTTCAGGGTTTTCTTCTACTATCAGGCTTGAATAATGGTCATACACAGGCTATTAAATGTTTGAATGATGTGTCAAAATAGGTCTACGTTACGTCACTATGCAGTATCTTGTCGTCGTCAAGCAGGGAAAAAAGTTCATGCTCAGGATTTTTTTTCACTATCACCCCTGCATAAGAGATTAAACTAGTAAAGGATATCTTACTCAAACTTATCTACTGACTTATATCTTGAAGAGACATACAAGGTTGAGTTTGTTTGATCTGGTATATATGCTGTCATATATTTCTTTTGTAAACACAACAGACTGTCATCTTGTAAAGACCAAAGTACTATATCTGCTTTGTGGACTGTGTGTTAACTTGCAGTTCAACAAGCAAGCTAAAACTGATGAGGTGAAACTGTTTACAATTTGCTTTTATGATGAATAGGAACAAAACTAAACTTGAAAATCTGTGCTCATGATACACAATGTACACAAGTACAGTGTTGAGAGTATTATCCTGCACATCGTGGTGCAAACATCAGATTTGAGTTGTACTTAGCAACAGACATCAAGTGCTCGACTCTTTAATAGCTGAGTGGAGCATTTCAAATGACCCTATTTGAATAAGAGCATCTCTCTGATGGTTTATATTGTCTAGGCTGTAATACGGCAGCTAATGCATTGCAGCTGAGAGCCTGACAGTGCGATGCGAGGCGAGGCGTAAGTGCTAGCGAAGACAAGATCCTCTCTTTTAAATAAATAAATAAAAAAACGCTTCTGTGTGGCTGTTTCTGCTAATCAGCACTTGGCAGTACAGCAGCCTTGATGGGTTGGTTTCACGGAGAAGGATTTACACAGCACTGATGGAGGTAGGGGGAAGCTCCTCTTTAAAGATTGAACTTTTGGAAGAGGAAGATTTAGCAGGAAGAGGAGGAGTAAGATAGAAGTGCAGGGAGGGTGGCAGAGAATTAGAGGAGAGGAGAGGAAAGAAGAGGGAAGGAGAAGAGCGGAATAGAGAGAAGAAGAAGAGAGGAGGAGAGAAAAGTGAAGACAGCAGGAGACGTGATTTGCCCCAGAGGGATTTTTATACTGATTGGCATTGATAGGGGTGGGGGATTGAAAGATTGAACTTAGGTTAGGGAAATTAGCAGGGAGAGGAGATGAGAAGTTGGAGAGGAGCACACAGAGATTGGCAGAGAAGAAGAGAGGACAGGATGAGAACAGAGAGTAAGAACCGGAGGAGGGAGGAGGAGAAAGGAGTGGGTGGAGTGGAAAAAGAACACAGCAGTGTAAAGAAGCATAAACAAGCACAGAATTAAGAGAGGAGGAGAGGAAGTAAGACAAGAGGAAAGGAAACAGCAGAATGTAAAGGGTTAAGAAGCAGAGAGGATAGAAAGAGGAAAGGAGAGAAGAAGAGAGGGTAGACAGGAGAAGATGCATACAGAAGCAGAGAGAAGAGAGGAGATGAGTTAGTGAGGAGGAGAAAAAAAGATGTGAAAAGAGGAGTTAAGAAAGAAGGAGTCCAGAGAGGTCGAGAGAGAAAGAGGAGAGGAGATGAGGGTAGAGAAATCACAGGGGGGGGAGAGAGGATGGAAGAGCAGAGGAGAGGAGAGAGAAGAGTTACGTAAGGCAGCAGCAGCAGCATCCTTTCCGCCCATCTGACTCATCCAGCCAAGCATGTGCCCATGCTGAGCCACAAGTCATGAGCTCCTACTGTGCATAGGGTACATGGCAGACAGATCCTACTGTACATGGGGTCCATGGCAGACAGATCCTACTGTACACACATAGGGTGCATGGCAGACAGATCCTACTGTACATAGGGTCCATGGCAGACAGATCCTACTGTACATAGGGTCCATGGCAGACAGATCCTGCTGTACACACATAGGGTACATGGCAGACAGATCCTACTGTGCACACATAGGGTCCATGGCAGACAGATCCTGCTGTACACACATAGGGTACATGGCAGACAGCTCTCTACTGTACACACATAGGGTCCATGGTAGGCAGAGGGGATGGAATGGACACTTACATACTAGTGGTGTAACGATATCGAACTGAACCGACGTACCGTACCGAAAAGACCTGTACCGAATCGAACAGTGCACTGTAAGAAAATTTCCCTGCAAAATAACGGCAGTTACTGGCAATTATATTTACCTGTAATTCTACTGTTATTTCACACCAAAAATCAAATACAGCTCATTGCTGTTTAATGTATCACAGTATATAACATTTTTTCAGCAGCAATTGAACTGTTAAATAACAGTACTCTACAGAAAAATAACAGTACATTTCAGTTAAAAAGTTGAATTGTACTGTGTGATGACAGGCAAATACTGGGTCATAGTTGTATTCATGAATATGGCCATGGCAACTTCCCACCCCACCCATCATTCTCCATAACTGTGGTACCCTGGCCATGTTACCACCCCACCCTCCCATCGTTCACCATGACTGGAGTGCCTTGAGCATGATACTATGGCGCAATGCTGTATTGAGAAAATGGTTTGCGGTGGTCCTTTGAAAGTGTGGGCATGAATAACATTTCAGAGTACGCAGTGCTATGTTACAATGATAGTGTGCAAGGTGGGCTTTTTACTGTATCTCTTGATGAGCCAATGATGAATATAGCATTGGTCAGTCTTTAAAAAAATATTTTGCACCAAGTAGCACAGCAAACAAGCAGCAAAAAGCAATGCCTAATTTGCAGCAGGCACATTATATGCAACAATGCCACAAATGATGCCACATACAGCAAGCTTTCACAAAGAGGAAAGTGTGCAAGCATGTGTGCAAGCATGTAAGCAAGCTTGTAGGCAAGCTTGTAGGCAAACAAGTGCTATGCTGTGCCATGCAGGCCAGCCAGCAGGCAGGCAAGCAACTGAAGTGTTGATAGTCCAGATTTATATACAGGTGCAAGAGTACTTGGCAGGTGAGGCCCGTAATTGAATAATGGCATAACAGCCCTACTCAGGTGAGGCCAGGCACTGATTAGCAGATTGGTTTAGATGGGGCTGCTTGTTGCAAGAGTGTTACAAGTTCTTAAAATGTTTCAGCCATTCACACTTTCATCACTATCAAAATGCATGTGCTACACACACTTTGCTGCATTTCCTTAGAAATTGTTTCATCATGCTTGATAGTATCAGATAATCTTTAACCAGTCAGAATGACTTCAGTTCTTCAGGTGGTATTGAAGTTTGATGGTGATCACGGACAAGTGGAGGATGAATGGGTTTCAATGGTGCTGCCTAAAATAACTTGTTATTTTCTAGAGATGCACCGGATCCGGTTCCGGTTCCGGATCCGTCAGGATAATAGAGTTTTTCACAGGGTCCGGGTCCGGCAGGATCTTAAGCAGTGGATCCGGTATCCGGCATGTTACCTAAAAATCAGGGTCTGGTGCATGTCTAGCCTAGGCTTTTCAGTCTTTCACAACCCCAATCACTGCATGGAGTGAAATCCCTTTGGAAGCGGCTATTGCAGGCAGTGTGGCAATAAGCCAATGAGTCTAAAAAATAGTTTGCGCCAACGTAATAAAAAGGGCCCACGTGTGCGAGTAGACTATATGTTTCAACCCTTTTGTAGGATCCGGTATCCGGTTCCGGATCCGGCAGGATCTTATTCAGTGGATCTGGTATCCGGCAGGATCCTAAAAATCAGGATCCGGTGCATCTCTATTTTTTTCCACAACGGCGAATACTGCTATTGTGCAGTACTTACTGTTTATGCTCAATATGTGACTCAAAGTAATATTTTCACAGTAGTTGTCTGTTTTTTCGAAAAACAGTAGAATGCTGTTGCAGAATTGCCGTAAATAAACAGCTATTTGTTACAGTGTGCTGTACCGAGTACCGAAAGGTTGATTAAAAGGCTACTCTGTTCATGTTTTTGCATTATGCTGCAACTACATGCAGAGGCTCGTGCAGAACCCTGAGAGAGAATGCAAGAAAAAACAGGTGTAAAGGCTTGGGCTTTGTGAAACTTTGAGGAGAAAGTGCTATTTCTTACACTGATGCAATCTCCGACCCAAAGTAGCAGGTTGAATGTATTTCCTTTTTTTTTTTGTATTTTGACAATATGTTGGTGAAATTAACAATGTGCTGAGGAAGAAAAAGGTTTTCTATTTTGTTCCCATATACTGTACCGAAAATGTACCGAACCGTGACCCTAAAACCGAGATACATACCGAACTGTGATTTTTGTGTACCGTTACACCCCTATTACATACAGTCTATGGCAGGCAGAGGCAATGGACGTATAGAGGCAATGGAGACTTACATGCTGTCTCTATAGCAGACAGAGGGAATGGACCAGAGTTGTATAAAGTACAAGTAGACATACTCTACAGATGTCATTAGAACACCGGTGGTATGATACTATACAGGGTTTCATTTTTGTAATATCATATTACTACTGTTGCAATTGCATTTGTAGGAGTCTAATTTATACAACTCTGGAATGGACACTTACATGCTGTCTATGGCAGATATGTAATGGGTGCTTACAAATAGTCTACACAGTATGGCAGGTGGAGGGAAAGGAACTGTCATAGAGAACAAAGAAAGTAATAGAATAGAATACATGCATGACAGGGGAGGTCTGTTTGATAAGAATCTCAACTGTATTCCTGTATGCAATATAATACATCTGATGATGATGAGCTGATATTGCGCTCTACTGTGTGTGTCATTTTGGAGATGTAAATGTAAAATATATTCTAGTCACTTTTCCTTTGACAAAGTTCGGCCTCTCTCTTAGAAGTTCTCCGAGCCACTGGCCCGATCACCATGGCAACAACAGAATTCTACAACTAGCCAGAAAACAATTGTTACGTCATCGGGAACATTTCGTAAGCCCCGTGTCCTGTCAGTACGGACTCCCCCAGAACTGAACTGTCTGTCCATGATGGCAGAACCACTGGGATCACCACTGCACTCCACCCAGCCTGTCTCCCAGTTACAACACAAACAAGACCAGAGGCAGGAAACGCACAGTACTCAACAGATGTTCTCAGAGGGAGAGGAACGCACGCACGCACACACTCACACACACACACACAGACACACACACACACACACACACACACACACACACACACACACACACACACAGAGGGAGAGAGAGAGGGAGAGAAAGAAAAAGAAAAGGAAAAAGAGAGAACGCGAGCGAGGCACAGAAAGAGAGAGAGGCTGGCAGAGAGATTCTGCAACATCCCAGGAAACACACAACAGCTGTTCTCAGAGGACCAGAGAGCAAGAGAGAGAGTGTGAGAGAGAGCTGGAGAGAGAAGGAAGGAAAGAGAGAGGAAAAAGACAGAGGAAGATGGAAAGAGAGGATGGCAGAAACATTCAGCGATGTTCAGTCACATGGTACATGCCACAGCTCATGTTATACACAGCGATGTACTGAACGTCTTTGCTGTAATTAATTACCTAAAGGCATCATTAGTTAAAGTGTCGTTATCTGCGTAATATGCACACACTTATGAAAATAACACATTAGCAACAATAACAAGTGCTAAGAAATGCAGCAAACATTTCCAAAAACTATGTTGCACCTTGTGACCTGGCCTTTTTGGGTTCTTTGTACAAGGAACTCTATAATACCAATAACGTTGTGCAGTGTTAATATATTGCATTAAAGACAATTTGCTAGTCTATATTGTCTATGATGTCGTCTGTGAGGGAGTGCCATCAGTAGAGTTGTGGTTGTGGTGTGCACTGGCTGCCATACTGAACAAGCCTGGCTCTTAAGTGCTGTGATCAAAGTTGGTAGGCCTACTTGGTACCCAGCAGACACAAGTGTGTGAAGCCGTAAGAAGTGACTCTTTCCATCCCCCCAGTGGGACGTTGAAATAATTATTGAAAAGACGTTACTACCATAGTACTGCATTACAGTACTACAGGTACAACACTACACAGAGCCTTTAGCAGTACATTACAACTTGGTCATTTCTATTGTAGTAACAGACAATTCATATCAGGGGCCATGTCTTAACCCCTTTACGCGCAGAGCCCCTGATATAACCTAACTGTCACCAAAATTGTAATGAGGAAGTCTTACTCTGTTATTTAAGGCACTCTGCATCTTCATAGCAATTGGGCTGTAACGATACACTCAACTCACCATTCGGTTTGTATCACGATTTATGACCTACGGTTCGATACACCCCTCGATTTTACATTTGCCAACATTACAATCTTTATAAATAAAAGCTATGATAGTTCAAAGGTAGAATAGGTTACAAGAGGCTACAAATATTTTTTAAAAGTTTCTATATAATAATGATGATGCTTGGAAGCACTATCACTACATATCATGTGGTTGTTTTCTGGGTTGATGGGTATCAAAACATTAAAAGAGCGTATCACGATACTGCCTCCTTGTATCGCGATACGGTATCGTGACTCTGTGTATCACGATTTCTCAGTTCGATACAGTATCGTTACAGCCCTACATAGCAATGTTGTTATGATGTAGTTAAGTCTTCACCAAATAGTCAATGGGCCTACCGGCAGGCCCATTTGTGCTAAGAGACTAAGGGTTTAAAGTGCCTGTTTGTGGCAGTATCTCTCTACTTAACTACATAATTCACATCTCAGCTTGTTGTTGTTCAGAGGCTTGTGGATGTGGATGTGTCTATGCGCAGAGCAGCGTGCTGCCACGTCTTACTCATTTTACACCTACGCAGTTGTCATTGTCACTGCATGACATGGTGGTAGCTAGGATGGGAATACTCAGGGGATGTCTCAAATCTCAGACAATCTCTATTTCTTTCTCTCTCTCTCTCTCTCTCTCTCTCTCTCTCTCTCTCTCTCTCTCTCTCTCGAGCTCCTCTCATGGCACATTTTTTTGCATTAAAGCATAACTTCATGACATTTGTTGTCATAACCATAATAGTATATTTCATAGCATAGCAAAATTCTTTCAGTTCAACGGAGAACAATAATACTTTTTGGTTTTAACAAAATAAAACCAGATATGAGGTGCTGCTATATGCTAGAATTTCTTGATCCCTGTTTTTTTTGTTCTTTTTGTAGAGCTGCAGAATGCAAGGCATTCTCCAACTGATTTGAGCATTTGCGTTGTTTTGAGACTGACTACATCTTGTTCCCTGTACCTTACCCCTTTATAATCACATCAATCACACTCACTTGCATGGCTTCACCACCAGTGCTTTCTCCAGGCACAGTACTGTAGAGCAGGGTGGTCTATTTCAGGCTTGTCAGTCTCAGCAGCTACTGCCACACACTCACTGTCATTAACTGCTACTGACAGACTCACTGTCATTTTATCAACACTGTAACAGTCACACCACATTGCACCACACCTACACCCACACATGCTCTCAGCTCCCTGCCTCTACTCTCTGCTCCACAGCAAAATGTCACAGCTGATGCAGTCAAGAGCGTTAGGTCTCTAATCAGGTTGGCGATTAGAGTGGTTTGGATTTTGAAAGTGTCAGTTACTGTCTGGATGTGCCTTTGGGTGTTGGCACCCCTCACCTCACCTCATCTCACCCCTATCAGTGCTACCACTCCCCAACTCTCCAACTGCCCAACCCCACCCCCACCCAGCAGTGCCAACACTCCTCACCATTCACTGCCCAACTATTACAGTGTCACTCAGCATACATGACCCTACAACCACCAGTGTCAGCATCCCTCACAAGGGAAGCCGGCAGAGGGGGTGGGGCAAAGGGTCAGTTGTCCAGGGAGCCAGGGGACAGAGGAGGCCCAGACCTGGGTCCTCATTACATTATATGTACTGGCCAGGGGGTTGTTAAGATGGCTTTGTCCTGGGCCCGGCCAAAGCTGTGGGCGGCCCTGCTGTTCACCACTTGCTGCCAACCTTACAGTGCCGCCACCCCCAACTCTATCAACGCTCTCCACCTCTCTACCCCCATCAGTGCTTGGCAGTTGGCACTTACAGGAGCATCTGCCTGCCTGTTATCCCTACACAAGAGCCACACTGCTTGTGTGTGTGTTTGGATTTGGCTGGTCACTCAAGCCAAGGCCAAGGCCAAGGGCCCTGCCGGCCTTCATCAGTGATTGGTCTGTCAGGCCATGCATACATGTGACTGTGATTGGTCAAGCAGGCCATGAACCTTGCCTGCTTTTCTGTGATTGGTTATTTGGGCCAGGGTTGTGCCAGCCTTTGTCTGTAATTGGATGGTCAGACCGAGAGCCCTGCCTGTGATTGGTGGTTATTCTGGAAGCTTCTGGGGTGGACTCCGAGGAGGAGACAATGGGGGCTCCTCATATTGGAGACGTTCCCTCTTTCACTGTGGCCAACATTCAGGTTCACGAGCGAGCAGGAGAACTGCTTCTCCATTCAGGCTGAGATTTACAGAGGGATCAGAATTGATTGATTGAATGATTTTATTTGACTATCTCAGTTCTTGAATGAAAGCAAATACATGATTTAGTTTCCAATGAACCACACCACATACAGTACTTAACTACAAGAAGGCTTCGCCCTGTGGCTGTTCTAACTCATTATGTGTTAAATGATGCCTGTATGCACCTGTCAAAAGAGTTATGCTGCATACTACTGTTATATGCTGTTTTAAAATGGAATCTTTTTTATTCAGTTGGTATCAAACAAGTGAACAATGTACTTCCCCATTAATCAGTATTTGTTGAAGTTGGAGCTGTGTCTTTTCATACAACAAAAAGAGAACAACTACAGCTATATGCTCTTGTTGCGAACTAAAAGGAATGTGCCTTATTCGGTTTCTTTCTTAGATACGGTTAAGCCCATTAGGTTCTTAACGGCATGTGTAGACTTTACTATGAGCTGATTAGGTCCATTTATCTTCTTAAGCACCTTCAATGTCTGCCTCTTAATAAGGGTCTGTCTACTCTGTCCCTCGGTGTGTGTGTGTGTGTGTGTGTGCGTGCGTGCATGCGTGCGTGTGGGTGTGTGCTACTGAACAGCTAAATCAAATCATATAAATGGTAATAAACCAGATTGTAAGTTACTGTATGACAATTTGCATACAGACTGAGCCGCTTGTGCCAATAGAAGCTTATCCAACTGAACGCATGAAGAAATGTAATTTGGCTACTTTAGAAAGACGAAACACATTTCTCTTCAAAAGGCCTCTGTTTTTTGTTTTGTTTTTTTGCCAGTTGTGCAATAGTCTTGTGTGATGTTATGTGTATGTCCTGTGTTAAGCTAGTGTTGCTCAGGGACGCAAAATGAATTTCAGTGAGAACTGACAATAAAGTCTAATCATATCGTATCGTAGGTGATTCTACATGGACAAAGAATATATTTTATGAAGATGGTCTGTGAAGTTGCCAGGTGTGCTGAATGTGTGTGATTTAAAACATGTGATAAGAACATTTAGTTTCACTGTGTTAGTCACACTGTCTGCACTGCCCGTCCTCTTGCAGAACAGCCCCTTCATCTTAGCTCTGGCATGTGGAATGTCATACAGCTCTCTCTGTCTCTGTGTTGTCTACATTTCCCTCACACAATCCATCACACACACACACACACACACACACACACACACACACACACACACACACACACACACACACACACACACACACACACACACACACACACACACACACACACACACACACACACACACATTCTCTCTCTCTCTCTGGGTCTCTCTCTCTCTCTCCCTCTCTCTCTCTCTCTCTCTCTCTCTCTCTCTCTCTCTCTCTCTCTCTCTCTCTCTCTCTCTCTCTCTCTCTCTCTCTCTCTCTCTCCCCTTTCTTCCCCAATGCCAAATAAAGGCCAGTAGTGTTCTTGAAATATCCAGTTCACTCATCCACGCATCTATCGTCAGACCAAACCCTGAAATAGAGCGAGAACAGACAGCACATGCCAAAACAGGTCTCAACATGGCTTCCATTTTTGTCTTTTCTTTTTCGTCCCTCTCCTTTCCTTGGCAGGCTCTCGCTGGCGACCATGATGACCATGTTTGTTGTGTGGATCTGCCAAGACCTCCGCGTCCTGGAACCGCCTTTGGACCAGTGAACTAGGACTGCTGCGGCATCTGCATCTCCATTTAGTCTTGGCCAGTGGCCATCACACACAACACAAACACTCACACACACACACACACACACACACACACAGCCACACAAACACTAAAAACCCACATACACACACACACACACACACACACACACACACACACAAGTAAACACACACATACACCATATATTCACCCCCACCAAAGAAAAACAGACACAGAAACAACAACAACAACAACAATGAACGGCTCGCCCAAGTTATCCGGGGAGACCCTGATCGTACACCACATCCCCCTGGTCCACTGTCAGGTCTCCTCCGGCGGCGGCGGTGGGGGTCGGTCATCGTACTGCGGCGGCTCCCTGAAGAGGGGGAGGAACCCCTTCAGCCCCCCCGAAAACCTGGGCCTGAGCCGGACCACGTCCCTGCCGGAGAGGGACGTCCTGCTGCACGAGCCGCTGGTCTACAGCAGCCTCATCCAGACCTCCAGCGGCAGCCTCCACAGCTCCAGCGACCACGGGCTGGGGGAGCTGGGGGAGGAGGTGGTGGTGGAGGTGGGGCGGCGCAAAGATGGCAGGCAGGAAGGAGGAGGAGGAAGAGGTGGCCGGGAACGAGGAAGAGATGATGGAAGAGGAGGTGGAGGAGGAGGAGGTGGAGGAGGAGGAAGACGGAGAGGAGGAGAGGGGGGCAGCGGAGGAGGCAGCGTGGCCAGTGACACCTCCTTCACCTCCAGCAACTCCGAGGATCATCTCACGTCGCGAGACGGCGGCTCCGGGTTCGGGCCCAGGGAGCGGAGCAAGCGGCAGCGGCACAACCCCTTCCTCCTGAATCAAGAGTACGAGGAAGAGGAGGAGGAAGACGACGACGAAGAGGACGAAGACAACCTCAACGGCTACATGGAGGACTCGTCTTTCCACCTGCACGGCAGCACCACCAGCGACGCCCTGAACAACGAGACGGGCGTGCCCCCGTTCCACCTCCACGAGCTGGACTACCAGCCCGAGCCCTTCCTCCTGCACGGCAGCCACCACCACCACGCCAAGCCCTGGTTCTCCTCCCCATCCGGATCCCGGAGGCTGACCCAGAGCGGTGACTTGTGCCGGGGAGGGAGCTTCGAGCTGGACGGCCTGGGTCTCCTCTCCCTCGGCGGCCAGCGCCGACACGGCAGCAGCGGGTCCACGCTCTCCATGGACTGCGGGGAGCACGACTGGGCCGAGGAGGAGGAGGAGGAGGAAGAAGAGGAGGAGGAGGAGGAGGAGGAGGACGAGGATCAGCCAATGAGGAGCGGCCGCAGTAGCCAGGGCGGGAGCTCCAGCAGCGGCTCCAGCCTGGCCGCCATGCAGCGCCGCTGCTCCTGCTGCAACCTCTCGCAGCCGCATTACCCAGAGTCCTTTGCTGCTGAGGACGCCTTCCCCGAGCTCCCGCAGTTGCCGCCGCCGGCGACCATGACACACACGACGACGACGGGCTACGGCAGCGACTCGTCCTGCAACAGCTCAGACGGAGTGCTGGTCAGCTTCAGCACCATCTACAACAAGATGAACAACACGGCGCCTCACACCTCCACTGCCACCAGCAGCAGCAGCAGCAGCAGCAGGGCACACCTCCCCCATGGCAGTAGCAGCATTATCAGCTCTACCCAACAGACCTGCATCCCTTCCCCAGTGTCAGAGGTGCAGGGAGGCAGCAGAGCCGGGGTAGGCCTGGGGTTTGGCTCCATGCCTGATGGCACCCGCGGCACCGGCAGCAGCAGCACAGGAGGTGCCTTCTACCTGGATCTGCACACCTCCCCCACGGATCCCCCTGAAAGAGCCGTCCCTGGGCGTGGTGGTGGTGGTGTCGGCGCCACTTCCTCCGGGACCCCCGTCCACCACAAACCTCCAGCTCGGTCCCCCCCCTCGTGCTCCTCCTCGTCCCCCCGCAGCCTGCTCACCCTCTCCCAGCAGCAGCAGCTGGAGTCGCTGGAGCTGGACGCCAACTGCAACTCCTACCACCACTCCCTGCACCCGCATTACGACCTCCATCCGCACGGGGTCACTGTGGGCGAGGGGGCGGAAGCTGGGGAGGTGGCTGGTGATGCTGGGGTGGCTAGTGGCGCTGGCGGTGTGGGTCTGTCGTCGGACGGTTCTTCGCAGCACCAGAGCCAGGCCAGACTGGTGGTGGCGGCCACTCAGAACTACTACAAGCTGGTGACGTGCGACCTGTCGTCGCAGTCCTCGCCCAGTCCTGCCGGGTCTTCGGTGACGAGCTGCTCGGAGGAGCACAGCAAGGGAAGCCCCACCACGCAGCCCTCGGAGTACTACCTCTTCAGGCAGAGGGAAGAAGAGGAGGAGGAGGAGGTGGAGGAGGTGGAAGGAGAGGTGGATCAGGAGGAAGGAGAGGAAGGACTCCATCTCTCACAGGTAAATGGTGATAAATAAAGATATAAAAAAGAATAGTAGATTTTATTCACATTATGAGCTGTAAAGTACACCAGTAGCTTTCATTATTTTATTTAAGCAATATTATTAGTATTAATTGTTAGTTGATTGAATTTCATTCCTTTTATATGTGATCCATTTGTTTTTCAACTTTTCTTGTTCTTTTCGTTTGACCTTGTTAAGGTAATAGACATGATGATTCTGCAAAAAAGAAAGAAAGAAATCAATCAGTCGATCTATCAATCAATCAATATCTCTATGTTTTTTTTTTAATTTTCCCAACAGGGGGCTGTGCCTCCAGACGAGGGAAGGCCACAGAGACTGGGCACCTCAGCGTCCGCCCAGAACATCATCGAGGGCCAGGTGTACGTCAACGTGTCTCCCCCCACTGGTGGTGGTGGGGGGGCAGTAGGCCAGCTAGGCCGCCCGCGCTCCCGCAGCTACGACCGTAACCTGGACCGCTCTCCGCCGTGCCGCCTGGCTTCCATAGAGCGCATGCTCAGCTGCCCCGTGCGCCTCAGCGAGGGGGCCGCCGGCCCCGCCAGCCCCGCCCCTCCCCCGCGCGTCACCTCCTTCGCCGAGATCGCGCGCAACAAGAGGAGGACCACCATCGGAGGAGGTGAGAATAAATAATTATTTCAATATATTCTCTCTTTAACTTTCAGTGTGCCTGTGAAGTGCGTCGCACTACCTCTGTGTATTGAATGCGCTATTGTAGACGTTTTTTAGAGATGATGTGTGCGGTTATTCCTGGCCATAAGTAATAGCTCATGATACTGGAATGCCATGGCACACAAGAAGATACAACATGTTTTACAACAGTTTTTTAACCCAATATAGTAAGTCAACCATTACAATTAGCACAAAACTACACTATACTGAATATATATATAGTATATTTTATACTATGTATTAGTCATAATTAATGAATTTATTTAATTAATTCAAACAGTTTATGAATAAACCGCAACAAACTAATAAACTTTCCTTTTTTGCCTTGGCAGGAGGAGGTGCAGGTTCTCCCTGTCTGAGGGCCGAGGCCTCGGCCACCCACTCCATCCACTCGTACTCCTCAGGCGGGGAGTTCTCCCCCATCCTGGAGGACCTGCAGCAGGGCCAGAGCCACAGCCTGCCCCCCCTCGGCCACTGCTACAGCCAGAGCAGCTGCGACACTTCTCCTCCTGGCCACAGGGGCGGCGCTGCTATGAGGGACTCTCCCGGAGCCGTGGGCCGGGAGGCTCGCACCAAAGCTGAAGGTAGGTGTGACCGGTGGAAACATTTGATGCAGAAATTGATTTCTGTGAAAACTGCTTTGGTGTCTGGGTGACTCAGTTGTTGTGGTAATTGAAATATTTTCTTGAAGCTCAATCGCCTGTTGTTTTTGTACAAATGCAGACACATTTGTTTTTCGGTTCATCTGTTGAAATTTTAGGAACACAGATATGTACTGTGAACTATTACATCTCTGATTAAACACAAGTCATGTTCAGGGCGGATTAAAAAAACATTGACAGAATTTAGAGAATACGGTAGATGATGTGATATGAGCTCCCCTAGTGTCCTATTCCCCTGTTGTTTGTATGGTAAGCAGCGGTCTTTGAGAAGGCACAACACTGCCCCTGCTGGCAGGGATGCAGTATTGCAGCCAGCCCGCTCTGACATTTGAAGGCCCCAGCGTGAGACAAACAGCTCGCTTGCGCAATAGCTGTGATGTCACAGCATCGTAGCAATACATGCGACGCTCTGACCAAAGACCACAGACAGAGAGAGAGGGGGGGGGAGAGAGATACAGAAACAGAGATAGAGAGGAATAGCACAGAGAAAAAAGGAGTGCAAGAGATAGCAGGGCTGTCGTAACACTGAATCCTCGTCCTCTCTCCGGCTTCAGCACATTTCTCACGACAGCCTACACCAGCCATTTCTGACGCAGTGTCCTCAGGTCGTGCTGCCTGCCTGCCTGCCTGCCTGCCTCTACTGTTGCTTCTGATTCATATGCTCTCCCGCTCTCCCGCTCTGTGCTCTTCGCTCTGTGCGGGTGTGTGTGTGTGCGTGACTGTTAAAGTGTGTGTATGTGTGTGTGTGTGTGTGTGTGTGTGTGATCCTGGCTGGAGCTGTCTGCCTGTGTCTATCTCTCACTCTCTCTCTCTATCTCTCCTTCTCTTGCGCGGACTGGGTGTCTGCTTGAGGGTACCCTACTGTCTATCTGATTTGCTCTCTCTCTCTCTCTCTCTCTCTCTCTCTCTCTCTCTCTCTCTCTCTCTCTCTCTCTCTCTCGGCTGCATTTCAAGGAGGAAATGCCGAGTCATTGTGCTCCTGTTTTGTCCTTGACCATTTTATGTTTGGACTTTAACACGGAAAGCTTTCCTTCCTTTATCTGTTGCTTAAATGTATATTTAAAGCTGACGTGAATTATTTACGCCGTGCGTTACAATTGGCTAAAGGGGGCTCGTTGTTGTTGACTGTGTGTGTTTTGACTGTGAGTGAGATGTCATTTAGAACAGCCTATTGCAGGGTTGAGTAACATCAGGTGTCTTGGTGCCAGATAGCAGGTGTAGGGTACATGTAGTGCTCGCTAGTAGGCATAATGACTATCAATATTTACTCCCACTGCTCTCCCTGCTCGATTCTTCTAGATTTCCCTAGTGTTGTTTTTCTTTGCTGTCATTCGGTCTTCTCTCTCTCTCTCTCTCTCTCTCTCTCTCTCTCTCTCTCTCTCTCTCTCTCTCTCTCTCTTTCTTCCTCTCTCATTCCTCTGTATTTGAGCTCTCTCCATTTGTACTGTCCATCCTTTCTCTCTATTTTGCATTTCTTATGCTCCTTTGTCCACTGCCCCTCTCCCTGCTCTGCTCTGCCTGGTGTCAGTTTCTCCACTGTTCCTCTCTCCTCTTCCCACCTGCTCACCTCACAGATCTCGGTGCTATCCAAACAGTTCAGCTGTAGGCAGCTGAACTTTTTCTTTTTTGAGCTTGAGGAAATGTGTCTTACCTCACCCAAAGGAATACCTTAGTGGTTATACTTCTCCAGACCTCCCTCTATCCATGTCCATTTCTCTTAATGTTCCTCATTACATAACATTGCATTATATTACATTACATTACATTAATGTAATGCTCTTCTCTCTTGTTCTCCGCTGCAGGAGGCTTGTCCTCGTCCACGAACAGCGTGCCCGCCACAGTGGTGCGCTACAGCAAGGACCAGCGTCCCACCACCCTCCCCATCCAGCCCTTCACCTTCCAGCACCAGTTCCAGAGGTCCCAGAAGCCCCTGCTCCCGCTGCTGAGCGAGTACGTCAGCCAGATGCAGGCCAGAGGGGCGGCCGCCGCCGAGGGCGGAGAGGAGGACCCCGACGACCCCGAGCCCCGGCAACAGCAGCATCAGCACCACCATCAGCATCAGCATCACCCGCGGCAACAGGCTCAGGTGGAGGTGCCTTCCTCTGTCAGGCCGTCGCCGCTGGGCAGCTACTCGCCTGTTCGCCTGCAGGGGGCGCCCAGCGGAGCCAGCTCCTGTTCCACCTGCAGCCCCAGCCCTGAGCGCGGGTGCGGCAGCGGGAGCGGGAGCATCAGTGGCAGTGGAAGTGGCAGCGGCTACGGGATCGCTATGGGCCGAAACAGGCCGCCTCGCAGCCTGTCCTGCCCCATCTCTGCGGGGCTGCTCCCCACTACCTTCAGCCACAGCCCCCCCGGAGATATGGCCTCCACCGCTGTTTGTGATGGTGCTAGTGGTTCACAGGGCACGGATGTCCAGGCCAAGCTGAGCAGCCCGGTACCACACACCTCTACCCCTCCGCCGCCCTCTGGGGTGAGGAAGAGCCCAGGGGCCGCTGCTGGCACCATGCATGGCGTTGGTGGTGCGGGTCAGGGTAGACCTGCCGTCTGCCTCCATCGCCAGAACCTGCCGCCCCTGACGGACCTGTCCTCTCTGCCCACCATGCCACCCTCTGTGGCGGGCATGGGCGCCCTGGCATCCATGGAGAGGAACCAGCAGCATGAGAGCATGAAGAATGCCATACCGACCTACGGTGCGGCCCGCCCAGCCAATGGTAAGGTGCCATGCTTCCCTTGTTGCGGTATACTGAGTTTATTGTATTATTTACCTGCAGTAATACCCCGAGCCACCCGAGGATATAGCATAACCAGGTCACCTTGAAACATATATAATCAAGAAAATAGAATAACTAGACAGACATAGGGCATTTCTCAAAACTCAAGTGCGCACATTTCCAAGTGTATCAGTCTATAATTAGTCACACCCAGTGATTGGATACTCTTTGGTGAACTCTGCGGAGTATCCAATCACTGGGCGTGACTAATAAAGAGTATCCAATCACTGGGCGTGACTAATAAAGAGTATCCAATCACTGGGCGTGACTAATAAAGAGTATCCAAACACTAGGCGTGACTAATTAGGATACACCTGGAAGTGCAAGAGTTTTGAGAAATGCAGATAGACAGGGAACATGTAAACTTATAATTAACTACACGTTATTACGCATGTATTACTTTGGCAGATTGTTTGTAAACAATCCCTGGCTGCGTGACCCTGGTTGCGCACTGTTCAACCTCTGGTTGGTGGATACTGCTGCCGCTCAAAAGATGCGCTCATGTGGTTGGCTGCTTAGCAACTTGCCCCTCCTGACTTAGCCAATGTTTGTAAACGAAAAAGCTATGGCTGGATCTCAAATGGCGCACTTGTGCACTTCAGGCACTATGTTTCAGTGCACTAAAGTGCACAAGTGCACCATTTGAGATTCAGCCTCTGTGTACTACACCGAAATACACAGTGAACAGACCACTGTTTGTGGTCAGTGTCATTCTAACTCAGTTTTGTGGAGATGTAACCCAACACCACCTGAAACTGAGCATCAGTTTTATCCACCAGCTTCAAAAGCCGTTTGAGATGTTGCGCTTGAAATATATTTTCGTCTAGATTTTTCTAAACGGTCTTTACTTGCGTCTGTGGACTGTAGCGGCTCAGTAGCATTGCTCCCTATTCGTTTCTGCTCTCTCCCGCTGAGTGCTAAGACAATAACAGTGAGCCTAACATCTCGAGACATCTAATAAGCAGTGAGCCTAACATCTGATGACATCTTCTTACTGTGACATTCTCTCAGCTTCCCTCCCGCTTGGACTAATGGAACTAATCGTAGTTGTTTTTCTTTTCTCCTTCACAACCTCATTTTCCCATCATCCCTCTCTTTCCTGTCATCTCTCTTGGTGATTATTATTCATTCGTTCTTTCTCCTCTCTCTCTCTTTGCTACCCATCCCTTTTCCCACCAAATTCTTTCTCTGTCATTCTCTCTCTCTCTCTCTCTCTTTCTCTTTTGTTTATTTTCTTTGTCCTCTTTATCCCTCCTCTCGTCCTCCCACTATCTTTTTCTTTTGTTTATTCTTTTACCTTTTCTGGCCCATCTGCTCCTCCGCCCCATGTATTTACGTTTTCAATCATGCCATCCCCTCCTCCGTTATCTTTCATTATTTTGATGGTGTCTTCCACTCCTTGGTTATGACACCTCTCCACATGCCCTCCAACTCACTTCCCCTTTGTTTTACCCTCCTCGACCATCATCTTCTCCATCCATGCCTTTTATCTGTTCATTCACACTCCTCCTCTTCCTGACCCTCCATGCCTCTGCTCCATCCATGCCTCCACCCATCTTTTATTTTGCCCACCTTACCCACTCGCTCCACCACCACCCCTCCCCGCTCCGCTCCATCCCACAGCCCACCACCTCTCCCCCCAGGCGCTGAAGTGGAGGGAGTACCGCCGTAAGAACCCTCTGGGGGTGGAGAGGTCTCCGGGCCCCTGCGGCGCCGCCCAGGCTGCTGCTGCTGACTCGGCCAGGAGGGGTTGCAGTGGGGGTGGAGGTGGTGGAGGTGGTGGAGGTGGAGGTGGTGCCCGTCTCAGCCGCAGAAATGTCTTTGATTTCCCACCTGCTGCTCAGACACTGAGCCGACTCAATGGTGCTCACCATATACAATATATTCACAGTAACTGTTGGTTGGGTGGTGTGTCGGTGGGAGTGTGTTTGTGAGCATATGTTTGCATCTGCATTATGCAAATGACTGGTGTGTATTTTATGCGTGCTCACCTGTGATGTCTACTGTTTTGTGAGAGGTTTGGGTTGGGAGGAGTGTGTGTGTACATCTGCGAGCTTCTGTTGTTGTTTGAGTGTCTGCATAGCTTTTATGTTAAAAAAAAAACAATGTCTGTGTTTATCTGTGAGTGTTTTTTCGTATGTGTCCATGGATTGCTGCAGCTTTTTAAATGAAGGTATGCATGTGCGTCCATGTAGGGGTGTCTGTGTGGGTACTGTATCATTTTGCATTTGTGTGTGCAGTGTACGTCTTTGATCTGTGTGTGTGTGCGTGCGTGCGTGCGTGCAGGTGTGTGGCTGTCTGTATAGTGTGCATTTCTGCTCTGTTCTATTTTGTATCTGTGTTTGTGTGTAACCAGAGGTGTGTGTGTGTGTGTGTGTGTTTGCAGTCCACTCCATGCGTCAGTTCCAGCAGTGCTACAGTGAATTCCTGCCGGACTACTTCTCCCAGACGGAGCGGCCACCTGAGGAGTTCTGTCTCTCCCCAGACGCCTCTCCAGACGACTCCTCCATCTCCATAGACCTGACGCAGAAGAGAGGTGTGTGTGTGTGTGTGTGTGTGTGTGTGTGTGTGTGTGTGTGTGTGTGTGTGTGTGTGTGTGTGTGTGTGTGTGTGTGTGTGTGTGTGTGTGTGTGTGTGTGTGTAGGGCTGGGGCTGTGTGTGTGTGTGTAGTGTGTGTGTAGTGTGTGTGTGTGTGTGTGTGTGTTGTGTGTGTGTGTGTCGTGTGTGTGTGTGGGGGTGGGGGGGGCTGTGTGCGTGTGCGTGCATGCGTCTGTGGCTGTGTGTGTGTGTGTGTGTGTGCGTGCGCGCATGTGTATTACGCAATAAC
>NC_085859.1:26416088-26503588 GCF_034702125.1 Engraulis encrasicolus | reverse complement strand
GCAGGTGCAGGGTCCTCAGGGGCCACCGGTGCCACAGATGGATCCGTGTCCGGGTCCAGGCAGCGGAGCAGCAGGCAGGCGGGCTGGTGGTACCAGCTGATGCAGAGCTCCCAGGTCTACATCGACAACTCCACCGAGGGCTCCAAGTTCGTCAAGTTGGACAAGAGGAAGAAGGGCAGCGCCGGAGAGACGAGCCAGGGGCAGGGCCATGGGCAGGGTCAAGGGCAGATTCAGCGCAGGCAGAGCCACCCTCCGCCCAGGGAGGGGGTGGTGGAGGGGGCAGAGGCCACGCAGGGGCTGGAGGAAGGAGGCAGAGCTGGGGACGAGAGAAGACAACAACAGCAGCAACAGCAGCGACCCCCTTACCACCAGAGGAGCCACAGCTGCAGCAGCACCAGCAGTAGCAATGGTAAGCCTGATACCGTTTTAGAGGAGAGGACACTCTTGTCCATCATGCTGAATTGTATTTATACAAACAGCGTTTCAGCCTAAAAACTTGAGAGAGGCCACACTTCCCGAAACATTCAATAAAATTCAGCATGATGGACAAGAGTGTGTGGTGTCCTCCCCTCTAAAGTCATCTACTACCCGCTACCTGTACCTCGAAACCTCTGGTGTGTGTTGTTTTTCCTCCAAAAATAATACCGTAACAAACTGCTGGGCATGTTTCTGGAAGATTGATCATCCCAGAAATTATTGCGATAAACTACTGTATTTTGTTGGAATTTTCTGACACTTGGGATTCAAGATGAGTCAATTTCATCTAATGTTATTATAATGATGAGAGAGCGAGAGAGAAGGAAAAAAACAATCATCCAATATAGTACTCATATAAATATTGCAGCTATAACTATTAGAATCACTCATATGAATATGAGGTACAAAGGAAAAAAATAATCTGGTGTCACACGGATGTCTATTTTTTGTAATTTATTTTTTCAGTGCAGTAAGACCGTACAAGACATCCGTGTGGCACCAGATTCTTTTTCCTTTGTACTTATTATTTAGTCCTGCTCTGGTCGCACCAGATTGTTCATTTAGAAGCGCGGCGTGCGTATCTCCTTTGTTTCACTCATATGAATATTTGCAGCTAGAGTTATTGTGCTCAGTTTTAATCAATTGTCATACAATTAAATATTCAACGTGTTACTTATCACAACAGGCCTAAGCAGCGGTGGCACCATTGGCACCAGCCACCAGCCTCAGTGCCCACCCACGACGGACCCCAAGCGGCCAGCCAAAGCCAAGTCCGCGTGGATGGGCAGCCCACCAGAGTCGGTGCTCACCGAACTGAAGAAGAGTCAGGCAGCAGAGCCAGCGGTGCCGGAGAGTGAAGTCACTGGGACTACTGGGAATACTGGGGCTACTGGGGGTGGTACCCAGGCAGGGGGAGCTGCTGCGGAGGAGAGCCCAGCCCAGGGTGGCATGCGCTGGGGGAGGCTGTTTGGAGCTAGCATGGCCTCCACCACCAAATCCACCACGTTAGAGAGGTCGTCGGAGCAGAAATCCAGCAGGACTCAGAAGAACAGGTGTGTGAGATCCCCACCACTTGGTGGCGTAATGGGTTCTGTGTAGTGCCATTTTAGTGATCTTGACCACTACTATACCCATCTGTGCAGACATAGACCTTCACAAAAAAGACATGCAGGCCCAGGGACCCGGGTTCGATTCTGGCCCAGGGTCATTTTCCGATCATCCCCCATCTCTCTCTTCCACTCGCTTCTTGTCACCATCTCACACTGTCCTATCAAATAAAGGCATACAAGCCCCTAAAATATATTTAAAACAAGAAATGCACTCGGAGAGTGTAGACCTCGCCATGGAAGCTGTTGGATCGTAGAACATTTGGGTCATTTCACGTGAAATCAGACACTTTGGGACCCGACCGACCAGGATTTCAATCATACTTGGTGTGCCTTTTCAGTAGCAAGGTAGCACCCCAGAACTGCATTGGTTTGAATCTGACACTAATATTAAGGGAGAAACAGACTAGGAAAGGTTCACATGTGAGGGTAGGACACTATACATTCAGCCTTGAATATATCAGTCAGTGTTAGTCACAAAAAGATGCCTGTGGTGTTGTTTGAAAGCTCTTTTCTGGCTCTACATATTACACAATCACCTTGGAATACAACTACTCTCAGAATATGAATTATGATACATTGAAAAATTAAAAATTGAATATCTAAAAAAACTATATTTTAAAATGGCCAGTTCCTTGTCCAAACGTAGCCGGCAATGTCATGAGCAGCACCTAAAATGCTGGTGTTCGGTTTGTTATTCATTTCAGAGAGAATTTGACTCACAAATATGGCGTCATACAGACCACTTACTAATAATATGGTAATAACATAGTAGCATCACATGACAAAACAAAAACAAAACAAAAATGGTCAGTGTCCATGGTCCCAGGTTTCAGAAACTAAGGCAGATGTCCATTTATACACACCAAATGATGATATGTGAATGTTTGAACATTCCTTCTCTGTGTACCTGTGCCATCTTCCCTTTACCGTACTTTAAAGAGATAATCAATGGATACACTCTCATTTTGTACTCTACCAGTGTGTTTGAAGCAACAGCTGTGTCTTTTGTAGATAATGTATAAGTACGTCGCGTTGCAGTTACAGGTTCCTCTACCAGAATCACATCCTGATGATCCATGACAAGTCTATCTGGTCTGAAGGGAAAAGTGAAGGATGGAGATGGCCCATGAGGATGCAGGAAGTTCAGTTTCACCTCTCCAGTGCTCGGCATACATTCCTCAGCACATGCTAGCCACCAGTTGCCATCATATACAGCTACAACATACCCTTTGATGCTTGAAAATGTAACACATTCCTTTACTGAGCTCACTCTTTCAACTCTGCCTTCTCTGAATGCTCAAAATGGCCTAACTTCCACTGTGTCCATTGACAATGGGCAGAAGCTGTGTAGTTTTTGAGTACCTGGAATAGTTCTTGCAGATTCAAACCTTTTCAACAGGTTCTCAGCTTCATGATGGTACATCTCTGTTGTGGCAAACTGGGCAATGGATGTTCTTGACATTATCCTTGACAAATTCAAACAGTTGGTATGGCGTTACAATTTAATTGTCAATAGGACGTTGCAGACTTGCTCGTGCAGCAAGCCATTTAACTGTCCCTCCAACGCCATCACATGGACCTTTGCCATGTGATGTGGCAAAAAAGTGCCTCTCAGCAGGTATGTGAAAATCTGCCTTGTGGTGGCACAAATTTGTTGTGTTTTTAAGGTTCTTATATTGTGCAGCACAGCCATCAGAAAAAATATAGGATCTTCTTTGGATGTTCTGTCATTGATGAAGTGTCACTGAGGAACTGAATTAGGAGCTTCTGAAACAGATGTACAGCAATTGTATCATGAATGTTGCAGTCTGAAATAACAACAAAACAGATTTTTTCCCCAGTTTCAACTGATCTTGGTAGTAGCATACAAATGGATGGATTGTGGCCTGCACTGGTTGTTCCAGTGAAATGATTGAATAGCATCTTGAATTACAAAACTATAGTTTTAAAAACGTTCCTGGTTCAAGGGAGTCAGTCAAGGATAATGTCAAGAACATCCATTGCCAGTTTGCCACAACAGAGATGTACCATCATGAAGCTGAGAACCTGTTGAAAAGGTTTGAATCTGCAAGAACTATTCCAGGTACTCAAAAACTACACAGCTTCTGCCCATTGTCAATGGACACAGTGGAAGTTAGGCCATTTTGAGCATTCAGATAAGGCAGAGTTGAAAGAGTGAGCTCAGTAAAGGAATGTGTTACATTTTCAAGCATCAAAGGGTATCTGTAGCTGTATATGATGGCAACTGGTGGCTAGCATGTGCTGAGGAATGTATGCCGAGCACTGGAGAGGTGAAACTGAACTTCCTGCATCCTCATGGGCCATCTCCATTCTTCACGTTTCTCTTCAGACCAGATAGACTTGTCATGGATCATCAGGATGTGCTTCTGGTAGTGGAACCTGTAACTGCAACGGGACGTACTTATACATTATCTACAAAAGACACAGCTGCTGCTTCAAATGCACTGGTAGATTACAAAATGAGAGTGTAGCCATTGATTATCTCTTTAAAGTACGGTAAAGGGAAGATGGCACAGGTACACAGAGAAGGAATGTTCAAACATTCACATATCATCATTTGGTGTGTATAAATGGACATCTGCCTTAGTTTCTGAAACCTGGGACCATGGGAACTGACCAATTTTTGTTTTGTTTTTGTTTTTGTCATGTGATGCTACTATGGTATTACCATATTATTAGCAAGTGGTCTGTATGACGCATATTTGTGAGTCAAATTCTCTCTGAAATGAATAAACAAACCGAACACCAGCATTTTAGGTGCTGCTCATGACATTGCGGCTACGTTTGGACAAGGAACTGGCCATTTTAAAATATAAGTTTTTTAGATATTCAATTTTTAATTTTTCAATGTATCATAATTCATATTCTGAGAGTAGTTGTATTCCAAGGTGATTGTGTAATATGTAGAGCCAGAAAAGAGCTTTCAAACAACACCACAGGCATCTTTTTGTGACTAACACTGACTGATATATTCAAGGCTGAATGTATAGTGTCCTACCCTCACATGTGAACCTTTCCTAGTCTGTTTCTCCCTTAATATTAGTGTCAGATTCAAACCAATGCAGTTCTGTGGTGCTACCTTGCTACTGAAAAGGCACACCAAGTATGATTGAAATCCTGGTCGGTCGGGTCCCAAAGTGTCTGATTTCACGTGAAATGACCCATTTGACAATATTACACCCTATTTTATAGTCTTTCTGTCTTCTTTTTGTGTCAAAATTCGCCCTGTCCCGCAATTGAATTTGCGGTCACTAGGGGCGCCTAGATTTGAAGGCTACCAATCCAACAACTCCACAGAGTTTCATCCAAATCCGTTCATAACTTTTTGAGTTAGCCTGCTGACAAAAACGGACAGACAAACAGACAGACAGACAAAACAACACGACCGAAAGCCTAACCTCCTTGGTAGAGGTGAAAAGAAAAAGATGCATTATTCAGAAGTGAAGGCATAGCACGGTGCCTGAAATTAGGAATGAGGTAGGCTGCATTTAGCATACGGTACCTGTACCAGAAAATAAGCACAATAATATTGCAAAATTTTATTGCAAATGTATTGAGAAATTAATGTTATTATTTATTATCAATATAGTATAAAATACATGTATACTATATTAAGCAAAGAAGTGTTACTTATTCTGTTCTTGTAACCATCTGTTTTGCTTGCCCGTGTTTGAATTTGATGTGTGTGTTTTTTACCTCAGGCTGCCATCGGGCTGGCTAAGTCTGGATCGCTCGGTGCTGGGGCTGGTGGCCCAGACGGTCGGGGCGGTGAGACGGACCGACGCCCCCGCGGATACGTCCTCTACATTTCAGAGTGAAGGTCGCCCCGCAGCGCAGCAGACACAGCTGACACAAGCCCAAGCCCCATCCTCCGCCACCACCACCACCACCACCACCGCTGCTGAACACAAAGCTCCATGGTAACAGACAAAGCAGACTGTTTTCGCTCGGAGACAATCGTCCTTAATTGTTACCTTAATCTTACTCCATGACAGTAAAGCTTGGGGAATGTCAATGCGCCTGCAAACATCTCCTTTTGTCCTTTGTTCTTGTTTGTGTGAATTCTTTCAAGATGATTTTCCTGTCATGTTTATTATTAGCAGTATCTCCTTTCTGAGTTACTGTGTATTTTATTTCTCGTGCTTATTATTTTTAGTCTCGCCTTTTTGCCTTACAGTGTTTTGTCTTTTTAAAATTTCTGCTTATGCTTCTGTCTCATCTCTGTCTCTCTTCCCCTCTTATCTCTTTTCTGTCTTCTGTCTGTCTCTCTCTCTCACTCTCTCTCTCTCTCTCTCTCTCTCTCTCTCTCTCTCTCTCTCTCTCTCTCTCTCTCTCTCTCTCTCTCTCTCTCTCTCTCTCTCTCTGTTTATCTGTCTCTCTTGTTCCCTCTCTCATCGTTGTTTCTGTGTTTCTGTCTCTCTCTCTCTTCTGCTGCCTTCTCTCTTTTGCTGTCTCCATCCTCTGTCTCTCTCCCCCCTCCTCCCCCTCCTCTTCCTCCTCAGTGAGGTGCGTGCCCTGTGCCACCATGAGGCGTCCGAGCCTGGCCACCTGAGCTTCCAGAAGGGTGAGGTGCTGCGGGTGGTGCGGAGGGCCGACCCCGAGTGGCTGCTGTGCTCCCTGGGGCAGACGCAAGGCCTGGTGCCCATCATCTACGTCACCCTCCTCAACGACGACAGCCAGACCCAGAGCCAGATCCAGGGACGAGGGCAGGGGCACAGTCAGAGTGGAAGCCCCATCCAGGGTACCAGCCAGGGGCACAGTCAGAGTGGAAGCCCCAACCAGGGTACCAACCACCAGGGGCAAAGCCAGAGCAGTAGCCCCAACCAGAGAACCAGTCACAACCAGATCCAGAGCGACAGCCAGGGGGGGCATGGCACAGAGATGCCTCACTGAAAGCCTAGGAGCCCCTGGACCCCATGCCAGGGAGTGTGCGCTGTGTGTATGTGGGTGCCCTAGGACAGATGTGGAGTCAAATATAGATGGGACATACTGTATATGCACACACAAACACGTACACATACTGAAAAACACATGTAGACGTGTAGACACGTGTAGACACATAGACAGGAAGGATGTAGGTGGTGGAGGAGGAATTGTTGTTATACATAAGGTATGCATAGGTATACATAAGATCTCTCTTGCTCACACACAGAGACTACACTAACACACACACACACACACACACACACACTCGCACACAGACAGGCATACACAGAACTAAAACCTCTTACACCCCTATAAGTATTATCACACACTACAGTAACGGACCAGTCAAGAAAATAACTCTGGTCCATCTGTGTGTGCTTGTGTATGTATGTGTGTGTGTATGTGTGTGATTACCCTATGTATACGCAGAGGACCTAAGCACACTCCACAGATTACATTGCTGTAACATTGGCATCCTGCTATTGTCATGCTTTGTGTAAAAAACAAAATACATGTTCCGTATGTTCGTAGCTTTCACCGCCTCCCTGGTGTAGCTGTCTGAAGAATCTGAACAGCAGTACAGTAGAATCATCAAGAACCAGGAACTAAAAGCTGAACAAGTGCAGACCATTGAACTTGCATAGCGAAAACACCCCCCCTTCCCCTCCCCCCTCACCACTTGTAAAATACATGGATGTACATGGGTGTATAGATTGTACTGATTTGGAAGAAGGAAAGGCCTTTCATTTTATTTATTATGGACTGGACTGTATACACACGTTGATCGAATGCACAAGTAGAGACTAGACAAAAACACACGTACGTACAAATGTTGATGCATCGTAACATTTTCTGGCCCGTTAGAGTGTTCTGTGCATTGCTCATCACTCAGAGGATATTGCCACGTCACTGGGATCCCCCTCCATGCATGCCAACGCTGGATGACGGGACTGACCTCAGAACAGTTCAACAGTTCTACTGTTGGTGGACGATGGGGGTTGACACTCGGTCTGCTTAAGAGATGTGTGCTTATCAAACGTGCTCCTGTAATTCAAACTGGGACGTGACCTACTGTTGATTGATGGACGATGGTGTTGACACTGGTCTGTTTGAGAGATGTGTGCAATGTCTTGTATAAAAAAGTGATCCTGTGAGGGAATTAGTCCACACAACCACCATGACGAGAACACGCTACTACTACACGTGGGGGGGATATTGCGTTGCCATTTCATTGAGACATACAAACAGGGAAATGACAAGGTAGCATATACGTAAAACACACCTCCTCAGCCTTAAGACAACCCAACCGGACTCTCAAACCCTCCACTACCACTACACTACACTACACTACCACTTCCAACCTCTCTCCACCCTTCATCCGGGACCCTCAGCAACCACACACAATTCTTGGGCAGACTTGAGGAAAGCCATCTCTCACTGGACAGATGCACCAGACGCCCATCCCTATCTACCCTTTACCCCTTCTCTCTATTCCCTTCTCACAGGGTTCAGGTCCGCTCCGCATGTCAGGGTATCTACAGCACATCCTGCTGGTACAGTACATACATCAAGAGCGAAGCTGTATATGAATTATTATTTGAAATATTACCATTATTTATTTATTTATTTGTATGCATGTGACCCAATGCCTAAATCGTTTCCTTTTGACGCGTCCAGTCAGACACACACACCTTTCTAGATTCCTAAAAAGGCAACAGCACTCTGCTGTTCAGGAGTGGAAGTGCGAGAGATTTCTGCAGTTTGATGTATTATAATAGCACTACTATAACAAGGATACATGGCTGGAATAGAGAGGAAAGCAGTATTCATTTTCACTGGATAGAGTATAATAGTTTATCGCTATCGTTTGTGTGTGTGTGCGTGCGTGCGTGCGTGCGTGTGTGTGTGTGTGTGTGTGTGTGTGTGTGTGTGTGTGTGCGTGCGTGCGTGCGTGCGTGTGTGAATGGCCTTAACATGAGACCGCTCATCTGCCTTCTTCTTTAACACTCCCCCTCACATCACGTCATGTATAATGTGCTTCTATGGTCAGTGAATGTCTGGACCTTGCCCAGTCACGCAGGTTTCCTCATTGCCAGCCCAGCTTATGTAAGCACCACCCATCACACTACTGTACTATATGGCTTTTATTCATGGATAATGTAATTGTTCCTTTAATCACTGGTGTAGTAGGCAGTATCATCATGGTGATGTGCATAAGAGTCTACGTATGTACATATCCTGGGCCACGTTGCGACGTTGTACAGCACGAATGTCTGAAAGTTTTACGGTGTGGAGATGAGGTTAGACTGTAGGCTACAGTATGTAAATGCATTTGGTGGTCAAAGTCAGGAATGAACTTCGAGAGATATACGAGATATTTATTGATTTTTATCTGTTTGTTTTAATATTTTTGTTTGCGACCCCCTCTTATGTTGCCACCATCCTCCAAGAATGAACAGAGAAAGATAGAAAGAGAGGGAAGAAAAAAACAAACACAAATTTTTAAGCGGACAGGTGCCAATTGAAAGTATATTTATGCCACATTTACGTGGTGCTTCGTTTTGGCATTTTTCAGATCCACTTTTAGAGTATAAGGTATATAATGTACATTGATTTGACTGCAATGAGTGGCCTTAGATTTGGAATGTGTCTCAATATCTTCTGAAAACAGGAATGACGGTTTTATCACAGGATATAGTTTAGTCATCCTGTAAACAACAAAGCTTGACCAGAGGCTAAGCTAATATAAGTAATATATGTACTAATATATATTATATGTGACTACGTTTAACCACATTGAGTTGACTGTCATTTGGTTTCATTTCACTTTATTTTTTTGCTATGTTGTTGTACAGTTATATTATTTTTATATAATTTTAGTACGAACAAAATTTAATTTTGCTGCTGTAAGTGTGTGTTTTGTCCTCCCATGTTTAAAGTAAGAGCACCTGTACAGACAATGTCAATAATATGTCGTGTCAATAATGTATCACAAAGCATTGATGACATCCCCACTACTGAATATGTATCACATGAAGGCCACCAACTGGGAAAGGGAATTATGGGTAGAAAAAAGTGTCTGCACGGTGTGTAGACATTCTCCGTTGTTGTCCATCTCTTGTCCCTCTCTTTGTCTCTCTTTCTTCTCTCTCTCTCTCTCTCTCTCTCTCTCTCTCTCTCTCTCTCTCTCTCTCTATCTCTCTCTCTCTCTGTCTCTCTCCCTCCCTACCTCCCTTTTTCACCACAGACACATCCCTTTGTCTTCCGAACACGCTTTAGCAGTCCATGGGCATCCTCTAGGCTGACAGTCCGTCACTCAGATCATGTTGCCTAATGTGGTAGTGGTTGTATTCAAGAGGCATAAGAACGAAAGAGAGAGAGGGAGAGGAAAAGAGGAAGAAAAAAAAGAGGGGTGGGATTACGACCTGGGGGGAAATGGAAAGAATGTTAAAAGACTGACTGACTGGGTATTGAAAGTGAATATTTTTTTAAAGTGTAAAGGAAAGAAAGACAGAAAGATGGTGAGATATTACGGCGAGGGTTTTTGGGAAGATGCTTTGGCATCATTTGAATGCCTTTGACAAGGCAGATATGTATAAACAAAAAATCTTCATAGCTTTTGGAGAGGAGCTGATGTAAAGAAAAGCGCGCTAGTGCCTTTTTTCCGAAACAGAGAATATCGTTGCATGTGGACGGACCGTCCTTGTCTGTGTAGGATGGATTTTGTAAAGGACATAGCTAGCTGGTGGATCTCTACCCCTGGGGAAAAAAATATTTGAAAAGACTGACTGACATGATGATTTCCTCCCTCTCTCCTCCTCTCTTTGTTTTGCCTAACTAGGCTGGGGTGCATTTTTCGAAACCATAGTTGCTAACGACGTTAGCTACTTTGTTGTTTGCAATGCAATTTCCCATTGACATCTACCCAAGTTGCTAACCAGCTAATATCTACGCTTTCGAGAAACGCACCCCTGCAGAGGTGTCAAAAACCCGGTCCAGAAAGTCAAACGCCTGCCACAGTTTCCCTCCAACACAGTTCACTCAGCTTACGATCACCTTAATCAAAGCTGGTTGGATGAAATTTGTGTCAGGGATTTTTTTCTCGTTTCTGAACCCGGGCCTTGCCACCGCTGTTACTGTAGGTTGTAATTCCTGCTCCTGCTTGTAAATATACCTGTACCTCACGTGGCACCTCTGTTCTTTCCCCCCAACCCAACTCAACCCAATCATGCTCTATGATGATGTCTGATGGCATTGCCTACATTCTATGGATATTAATAACAAAGTGCTCATGTGGACACAGCTCTGGTGTGTGTGTGGTCTTTATTTCTTCCTCAGAACTGCACACACTTCACACTATCACACTTACACTCTGGTGTGTACATGTCTGTCTGTGTGTGTGCGTGTGTGTGTGTGTGTGTGTGTGTGTGTGTGTGTGTGTGTGTGTGTGTGTGTGTGTGTGTGTGTGTGTGTGTGTGTGTGTGTGTGTGGTCTTTGGTTCTTCTTATAATTCTTCCTTTGTATCATCATTGGGTGATATGGCACACAAAATGTTAACTGCAGACATTGCTACATGGGGATTGGGGTTTTACAAACTTAGCAAGGTGACTAAGAGTATTCTCTATAGAATTACAATGATATCAGTAATAAATGTAATAGTTACTTGTAAGGTAGTGTACAAGTTGTACGTTTTCGCATGGAATCCAATAAAATGTTGTACTGAAATGATCAGCCTCTAGAGGGAGTTGTAGTTAAACCTATGAAGCATCACCCTCTCTTCCTTGGTGGTGATGGCAAAGATTTTCTTAGTTCTCTCCCAATAGACCGTCTCTGGTGATACCAGCATATACTAGCATTGGGAATGACCTCAACTATTGGCCTAGTTAATATGAAGTTCAATCATTAAACCATATTCAACAAAAATTGTCATTAACGCAGCTAACTGTTGTTTGATATTACAATCGATTCTACGAAATGACAGGGCAAAGGTTTGTCATACTCACTTCAAAATACGAGTCTAGACCCAAAGGACGACATGTATCAGAAGCTTATTATTATTATTATTATGTACTGAGCAACCGTAAAAATACCCTTGGTAGACTTTCTGTCCATACTGTATATATATATCCCTCCCTCTTTCTCTCTCTCTCTCTCTCTGCCACTCTCTCGCGCGCATTCTCTCCTTCCTTTCTTTCTTTCTTTTCGCTCTCTTCATCTGGCTGTTCATACAAGGGGGTCATTGGTGTCCTCGGCTTTTCCCACACCTACTCCAGGTTCCCAGAGGTCATCCTCACCCACAGAGAGAGAGAGACGGAGACAGGGACAGAGAGAGTGCAAATCCAGAGGAGAAGAAACACACACACACACCCCTGTTGTCATCCCTCTCTTCAGTCTCCAAACACAACTGGCCTCTTGTGTCCTCCTGACACCCGGGATATGGAAGGTAATGTTCACATCCACATTATAAGACACCAGGGAATCAGCAAAGCTCTACAGCATGTCAAACTTTGGCCTGCTCTAGCCTGCCTGGTCATCCTTTCATGATAATGATCATTATAGTGGTAATGATATAGTATCCTTATCCGGAGGGCCGTTTAGGAAGGAAAGTGTGTGTCTTTGTTTCTTCCTCGGAACTACACACTTTATTTCCTCCTCAGAACTGCACACTATGACACTTACGCTCTGGGGTGTGTGTGTGCGTGTGTGTGTGAAAGAGAGAGAGACAGAGAGAGCATGTTTGCATGTGTGAGTATCCAAATTATTATTATTTGGCACTTGGCAGACTCCCAGGTGCCATTGGTGTCATTATCAACACTAGGTTAAGGGCCAATGGACGGCAGGGTCAGGTCCTCTCCTGCAGCGGAGTTGTAGTAGCGGCGGGGGATTTCTGACACTGCCTTATCTCCATTTCTATCATCATTTACAGTACACATATCAGCAGGGACAGTTTCCAGTTCCTCACTCTCACTTTTGGTTTGACTGATACAACAACATGGGACGGGCTTTTTTCACTCTGTGTGTGTGTGTGTGTGTGTGTTTGTGTGCGTGCGTGGTGCGTGCGTGCGTGCGTGCATGCATCTGGCTGACTTCTTCATTCTGTCCCAGTAGATACTGTACAGCCAACCAGCATGCACGCGGGACATGATGAGAATCATATAATTCATTTTTTTATGTATTTGGGGACTTTCCAGAAGCATCTTCTTGGAAGGCCAGAAATCAGGTCTAACCAGCTGTCTTACTGCCTTTCCCAGATATCTCTAAAGTGCACCCCTTGATCTAGTGTCCGGAACACTTACATGCAGAACAGTGTGCCAACTCCAACCAACCTGACACAGCCTAAACATTTCCTAATTGATGGGAAAATTGTTTTCCCTTTGTTGTGTAATGGTTTATAGGAAAGTGAAAGTTAAGTTGAAGGCTCATATTTGCATGCATTTGTGTGTGGGCAGGGGGATGGGAGCGGCAGACACAGAGTGTGTGTGTGCGTGTGTGTGGGGGGGGGGGGGGTTGGGGGGATGAGAAACAGAAAGTTGTCTTGTGCAGTACCATATGCCTGTGGGAATTGGGGTTGGAAATGCAGTATATTATTTCACAAGATGTGAGGAACTCTTTTTGTGTGGACTTTTATTGCTTGTTCTTGTGATATCAGGGGGCTAACTTGTACTGTAAAATAATTTGTTTTGATAGAGGGAGCCAAACACTATGATGCAAGGTGACTTAAACAGTCTGAATAGTTCAACCAAATCACACTGTGAATGTGAAACTCTTCCCCTCTCACTTAGGAGCAAAGAAACACAAAGCCAATTCCATTGTCTTTCTCATCTTTTTTTATTTTGACAAAACGTGACAACATTTGGATAATGTCTTGACACCAACATGCTACCATCATTCCAATGCCAATGCTGACATCAAAATGTGGGAACACCAGTCTATTCCTTATTTTTGTTTATATTAGTCTATAGGCTATAGTAAAAAAAAGAAAAAGAAAAGAAAGAGAAAACGGCATAAAAAAAATATATGTATTCCTATATCTCAAATTTAACACAAGGGTCAGTTTCATTTTAAAACAATTGTCCAATCACCTTAAACCTCTATTTAAGAATGCTATATATATGCCTAATCACAGAAAACCTTCACCCACTAAGACATGTCCCCTGTACTAAATTAGCTGTTAACAGAGTGGCAATGACCAAGTCGTAATGTATTACTAAAGGCCTTTTGGGCTGTCATAGCTGTGTAGTACTATGGAAGTTACGTTTTTTCAGTCACTATTACAGCGGCCCACTGGCGGAACGGTGTGCATTACAAATGGATGTGAAAGAAAAGAAAGATTTTCAGAGCACACAGATAAAGATCCCAAATGCTACGTGTTAACTTCCTAAACGTCTCCTAAGCCTCCTGTTGTCAGCTAGCTGCCATATTGTTGGTGATAGAAGAGTTGGTGATATAACTCATCTTCTCCACTTAGCGCATTCCTCTCCCTGCAAAAAAAAACACAAGGAAAAAAGACATGTTTTTAACCTACAATCACAGTAGTTGTATGCACCAGGGACAATTCATGTCCCCTGTGGAATCGCCACAGTATAAAAATGTCACAGTTTCTTGAAGCTTCAGTTGCCACTTCAGTTGACACCCCCCACCACACGCACACACACACACACACACACACACACACACACACACACACACACACACACACACACACACACACACACACACACACACACACACCACCACCACCATTGTCTTAGCCTAGAATGGATTTTTTTGCCAATATTAGCGGACATGGAAAATTTAGCAATATTAATGGACAAAAAAATTGCTTAGCCAATTGTTATGCCTTTAT
This sequence comes from Engraulis encrasicolus, assembly GCF_034702125.1. Lineage (NCBI taxonomy): Eukaryota > Metazoa > Chordata > Actinopteri > Clupeiformes > Engraulidae > Engraulis > Engraulis encrasicolus. Next base: position 26,489,209 of record NC_085859.1, on the reverse strand, counting down.
TTCTGACAGGACAGTAGAAAGGGAACAAGTAGGAGAGAGCTATCAGGAAGGACCGGGAAACGCCCTTGAGCTATAGGCTCGGACTCTGGTCCCCGCCCGGTTATATGATACAGCTCCTTAGCCACATGGGCCACGGTGCCCCTTTTTCATTTTGTACAGTGCATGGGGTGCGTTTCTCGAAAGCGTAGTAGTTAGCCAGTTAGCAACTTCAGTAGTTGGCAATGGGAAATTGCATTGTAAACAACAAAGTTGCTAACATAGTTCGCAACTGCGCTTTCGAGAAATGCATCCCAGGTGCGTAATAAGTAGGCCTATACCTGGAAGTTGCTCTCCTCGCACCACTTCTTCTGATCCAGCTTTTTCATCCTGTCCTTCACCCAATGCAGATCAGGCGGAGAGCAGAGCTGACGGTCTTTCACTGTGGTGAAGCTGTGGACATGCATCAGGAAAATAAGTAACGAGGGGGTGAGTCTGTGTGTGTGTGTGTGTGTGTGTGTGTGTGTGTGTGTGTGTGTGTGTGTGTGTGTGTGTGTGTGTGTGTGTGTGTGTGTGTGTGTGTGTGTGTGTGTGTGTGTGCGCGTGCGCGTCCGTGTGCTTGTGTGTGCATGCATGTGTGTGTGCATGTATGTGTTCATGCATGTGTGAACATACATGCATGTGTGTGTGCACTGCACATAGGCCTATGTGTTCATGCAGGTGTGTATGGAAGTAACTGCAATATGGGCATATATGTTTTTCCATGTACGTGTAGCAAGGTGTGAATCAAAAGAGACACTCACACCACTGCATGGATGCGGCACCCATCTGCCTTGTCCTGGACGCGGTAGCTGGCCAGCAGGCTCATGGGGATCTTCTTTGGCTTGACCTTCAGACAGCAGTCCAGAGCCTGCTCACCGCCATGAACTGCAGGGGGGGGAAACATAGCGGTGGGTGTCCAGAGTTATATAAAGCAGAAGTATAAGTGAAGACGAGCTTCATCACAAAATGACGTATATCCATTTTGGAACATTTTGGGAAATTGACATTTTTGTATTGGGTATTGTATTGCATTGCATTGCAAAATACATTTTATATAGGCTTAAAATTTGGAAAATATTTGATTGACAAGAATTCACACATAGATGATAGGACTTCTGAACAGTCCGTTTCCAATAGTAAAATGCAAATGGTGCAAATGGTGGATACCTCATTTTGCAACGGAACTCAAGTGCTCTACAGATGTAATTTCAACACGGGTGGCATGATACATACGACACAAAAGGACTTAATTGTCAGTTTTCACTGATATTCAGTTTGCATCCTTGAACAAGACTAATTGAAGACAGGACATACGCAGAACATCACAAGACCATGCATGTTGAGCAGAAGCACCACAGCAGCATAGGCATGCACATGCTAAAGCCCCTGCCCCTTTGCCCTACTGGACAAAACATGCCCCTTTTGTTTTTTGGGACATTTTTGTCAATGCCCCGATGTAATATCCCAGAACGTTATCTGTTCCACATGCCCCCAACGCCAATGAAGAAGAAGAAGAAGAAAAAGAAGATGATTATGAGGAGAAGGAGAAGGAGGAGATGGGTGATGATGATGATGATGATGATGATGATGGTGATGGTGATGATGATGATGATGGTGATGGTGATGATGATGATGAAACCATCATTTGAAGTGCACTACTGCAAACTGTGGTAAATCGAAGTACTACACACTATTCTCCTGAAGTCGCCCAGCAGGATAAGTTGCTTTTAAGGGGATTTCCAGAGATGGTCACGCTCAGTTAAACGCCTCTTCAACCGAATCTCATTCAGCTATTGACTGAGTGAGTATAACCACAACCCAGGGAAAGGGCTCTCAACAGGTGTCTGTTAGCGTGGGTTGTGTTGCCTTTGATTCACAACAGCCAATGCCAGTGGGAGGGCAACCGCCCGAGGCCATGGAATACAATAGTGTCTCCTCTTCATGTGAGGTTGGCAATATTGTAGCAACATTTGGGGCAAAATTTCATGATATTAACTGTAACGACTGTCTTAGTGTTTGCTTATATACACTCTTACGCACCCACGCACGCACGCACGCACACACGCACGCACGCACGCACACACACACACACACACACACACACACAGACACACACACACACACACACGAACACACACACACACACGCACGCACACACACACACACACACACACACACACACACACACACACACACACACACACACACACACAACCTGACTGATTTGTTTTGCTCTTGGCTTGTCTCGGCCCACATGTGAATGGAATATAAAGTCGACCTTTGGAGGCTACTGCATTCACAGGCTCTCTACAGGACACTTAAAGGGACACTGTGTGAGATTTTTAGTTGTTTATTTCCAGAATTCATGCTGCCCATTCACTAATGTTACCTTTTTCATGAATACTTACCACCACCATCAAATTCAAAGTATTCATTATGACTGGAACAATTGCACTTTTCATACATGAAAAGGGGGATCTTCTCCATGGTCCGCCATTTTGAATTTCCAGAAATAGCCATTTTTAGCTGCAAAAATGACTGTACTTGGACCATAGTAGAAAATATGTGTTTATTACTTAGTAAACTTTCATGTTAAGATCAAATTTGGCAATAGGCAGCCCAGTTTCAATGAGCAGCATAGTTGCAGTACCTTTTTTGACCATTTCCTGCACAGTGTCCCTTTAAGGACTCAATGAAATTCTCTACTCCTCCTTTTCAGCATGTCTCAAAACAAAATTTTGCCAAAACTCACAAAAACAGATGTATGTGACGCGCATTTACAGAGAAGGAAAAAGGACGAACAGGGAGTTGGAAGGGGAAGGAATGAAATGGACCGACAGTAGTGTGAAACTTTGTTTTACACGCAGAGCACATTAATAATAATTAACCGCTAAATAAATAATTAACCGCTTCAGTTTTGCATTCTTGTCTCTGTCGCTAGCTCTCTCTTTCCCTGTGTGTGTGTGTGTGTGTGTGTGTGTGTGTGTGTGTGTGTGTGTGTGTGTGTGTGTGTGTGTGTGTGTGTGTGTGTGTGTGTGTGTGTGTGTGTGTGTGTGTGTGTGTGTGTGAGAGTGAGTGTGTGTGTGTGAGAGTGAGAGTGAGTGTGCTTGTGTGTGTCTGAAAGAAAGTGAGACAGACAGACTGACAGACAGACAGACAGACAGGCAGCCAGACAGACAGACAGACAGACAGACAGACAGACAGAGAGGGTAGAGAAGCCAGTTGTTGTTGTCCCCAGCTGACTGCTATGGCCTGTGTGGAAGTCCCTTGTGGGAATTTCCTCTCTCGGGGGCGAAGGTTACTCCCTCTGACCCGCCCACATCTCTGCTGCAATGAATTAACACCTTACAGTCTACTACAACACCTCTTAAGTCAGCATAATACACTCTACAAAGTCAAAAAATGCTGTCAATTTGATGCTTGGAGAGTTGATTTAACACAGAAATGGGGAACCTTTTTCATTCGAGGGGTCATTTCAAATTCCTCAAAGGGCCGTAAAGTTCTCCAAGGGCCGTGAATGCAAACCAGGATTTCCCCCTGCATTTATGGCATATATTGAAGGCAGACACCTTTATAACAGACCCGCCTTCTCTAGGCCTCCTGAATATAACTTAGTTGTATTGCAAATTTCATTTCTAGGAATTCTTCACAAAATGTGTCATATTTCATTTAAAAATGCATAACATTAAAATTATATCGGGGCCGGATAAAATGGCCTCAAGGGCTGTAAACAGCCCTCAAGACATAGGCTCCCCACCCCTGATTTAACACCTTCTAGATTGTATTTGGTCCCACACTATAACACTGCATGTTATTGTTTGGGTTATATTTCCACCATCCGCATGAGGGTGACTTGTATGATCTCTCTTGTAATTCTCTATATAGCTCACATTGTGTGAGTGCTGTAATGAATAATTACAATAATACATAAATGCAAGGTTATTCATGTACGTATAGTGCATTTCATACACAGAAGCAGCTCAATGTACTTAAAAAAGCATACATGATGTACGTTTTTGGGTGCTGTTTGATCAAATGAAATACAGTAGTGACATTAGATGCTCCCTAAAATATCTATGCAGCAAGACTTTAAGACAAGATTTATTTTGGGAAACATCTCACACTTAACAGTGTATTGGCTTAAAATGCTACACAGCAGTTGATAAAAAGATAAGTGATGTATTGTACACCTTGAACAATGCATTACACAGGTCTGCCTATGTGACACCTACTGATGTCAGTATCTGTAAATTCCTTCCTTCGGATATCACTGAATTAATAGCTCTTCAGCATCACACGCTACAGATCATCTCCATGACAACTCCATCACAACATTTCTGTTCTTCTTTGACTTACCAACATAGCAGAGGCACAGGAGGAGAAGGGCAGCACAGCACAGAAGCTTCACACCCGTAGCCATCACTGAGGAGTAGAGAAACAGCAAGAAGACGCTCCAGAGGTTTCCTCCAAGCAAGGACCAAGATGTTCTCAGCAGGTGAAGATGTTTCCAAAAAGAGCAGAGTCTGTCTCCTGCCTCTCTCTTGTCTCCTCACTGGTCCTTGCAGACACTGCAGCCTTTCTGGTCCATGTTGCAGGACTTATAGTAACTGCCTCAGTTTCATTTTGAGACATGCACACAAACACAGACAGACATATATACACACACACACACACACACGGTCCCTCCCCTCTCTCTGCAGTGGCCGTCGAGTTCAGGGCAGCTGGTGTGCTCGCATTCAGGATGAGAGAGAAAGAGAGAGAGAGATGGGAGGTAGAGAGAGAGAGATGGGAGGTAGGGAGAAAGGGAGAGATGGCCAGCTGGAGTGACAGACAGACAGAGATACAGGGGGAAGTAGCAGATGTTTACTGATAATCAGGATGAGTCTAATACGAAAGTGGAAGCATGAATCTGTGTGTCACACCGATATAATACTGATGAGTTACAGAGTAGGGAAGCCAGTGAAGTTTAATGGCAAGAATCTGGCCAAGAAATGTCCCTGTTACATGACGCGAACGCTTGCATGCGTGTCTGCGTTTGTGCATGCATGGACAAGCAAATAATGTGAACCCTCATGTATATCTGTGTGTGTTTATGACTGTATGATTGTTTATCTCTGTGTGAGAGGCCACAAAGGAATAAGCGGTCCATTGCACCTCTGGCACTGCCAATATCCTCCTCAGCACAAGTCATCAATTCCAGAATAAATGGCACCTTGACAATACTGTTGCCATGCATACTACATCCCATAATGCCAATGATGCCCAGCCCAAGGTCTTTATTGAAGTTTCCTTTTTCCTGATATGTCTTTGATGTTTTTCAGAGTTTGTGATGAAGCCCTTTACGGTTTACCACAAATTGGCTATTTGCCAGAAAGCAGAACAAAGAAAGTTCCCTATTCCTCTTATGTGTTTACTGTCCAGGTTCAAGCTAAGGTTTTCTCATTTAGGTGCCATTCTCTGCCTTTTTCCCAGAACATGTGAGGAAGTGTGTCCTTCCAGATATTACAATGTGTTTACAGTATAGGCAATATTATTCATCAAGAGTTTTATTCAGGCATTGGTTTGTCACTATTCTTATTCATTTTGAGATAATCCACAGGACAACTATGTTAAAGCAAATGCAATTTTTATTGTAAAAAAAAAACAGGATCACTTAAAAAGCTACAAAAAAAATAGAAAAAAAATCAACAGAGCACACTTGTAAAATACAATTGAAGAAACACAAAATACATCATTTGATCCCTGAGAAAACATGCATTGTTTCACAAATGATTTATTGTTTTCTCTTCCCCAGAAACCTGAATAAATAAACACAATAATTAACAAAATATGAACAATAAAACATCCTGAAAAGACACTGAAGAATGAAGAAGAAAAATGAAAAAGAGGTCATCGTCACAAGGTCACAAGGGAATCATAGTGTGAAACAAATTAATTTTACATTTACAAGAGTGTGCAAGTTTGAGTCTTCCTTGACATTGTGAACAGTAATGCCATGATGAACGTGCTGGGTTTCCCCTGTGTTTAACACAGTATCACCTGAGTGCTTCCTGTTTCTCCCTGCCACGTCGTCGCCCAAAAGGAAACACACTGAACCTGTGGGCCACATAAAGAGGAAGTGATGACATCAGTGTGGGTATGATTGATGGGTAAAGGGGGGCAGATGAGACATAGTTCTGATGAAAAACCATGAAAATGGAAAACATGAAATCACACAATGTCAACAAGTGTATAGTGGTGGTACAACAAATGAAAGGTTAGGGGAGATTGCACAGCAAATCTGTGAGATCGTCTCTGTGTGTGTTACATGACATTGAGTTACACACATGTAACCTTGTATGGGGGTCAGTTTAATCACCAGCACCAACAACATTCTAAACTAAAATCTGGTATTATTTTACCTTTTTATTGTTTATCCAGCAGAGCAATCAGCTTGCGCACCCATTCGCTGTCCTCAGGTAGTGGGGCGCAGACATGTTTCCCCTTCCTGGTGGTAAATCTGTACAAGAGTTGCGACACTTAAATACACTAGTACAAAAAATGACATTACATGACACTTATTTTTTTATCCAATACTGTAGTGGCTTACAAAAGAGGGAATTAAAAATCACTGGTGAATAATTCACTAAGAGCCTATATCCAGTTGTAATGTTACATTATGTAGTATTAAAGAGTGGGTCTTTTTCTTGCCTCTCAGTTTTGGCTGTTTCCTTAGATACAATAACGAATGTTTTTAAACATTTTAATTCTCCCAATGAATGTTCTACGAAGTCTCATCATGCACACTGTCATGCCAGTGGAACATTGTACCACTGAAAAAAACACGTGGGCCTTGTCTTAAGATTTGAAAATACTGAAAGTGAGACTTACACAGTGGCCTTGAGGTTGCATCCTGGGTCGGACAGCTTATACGAGGCCGCCAGCCTTCGGGGTAGGGGCAGTGGATTGATGGACAAGCAACAGTCTCGTGCAATGTCCCCAGTTCCTACAAGGACACAACATGGAAAAGTGTTGTTGATAAATGACATAGCCTTCAAAGAAAATATGTAATTATAAACAGTTAAAAATGTAAAATATGAAAACAAACAAGGCAGCTTATGGACAACAGTTTCATGTTTCCTGTGGTGCTGGGCATGCATGTCGTCACTGGTAACACACACTACATGCCGAGTAGTGACCTCTGATCAAACTGTACTGTTTGACTAGCTTCCATGGCAGAGAACAGCACAAATCAAACAAAAGCTCTCGCTTTCTCTTTTGTGTTATCTGTTTGCAAACATGCTGGCCTATATAAAGAGCTCTGGCACTATGGGACACAGATTTCCTGGAAATGTCCTAACTTAGAGTAGAGCAGAGCGGAGAAAGTTCCCAGTGTCTGGACTAGAGCCACAGAATCCTTGAACTCTGCACTCTTAGCTTTTGTCCAAAATAAATCACCTTCTAAAGCGCCTCCCCCGGCCTGCATCCCCTCAACCCATTCAGACACAGTATTAAAAAAATGCTGTTACCAGAATGGCAATGACCAAGTCATAGTGCATTACTAAAGGCCAAGCGTTATGTTATACATGTAGTAGCGTATTAGCCTACTAGTTAACTTTTCAATTTCAATGCATTATGGGGCTACGGATATGCCAACAATCAGTTGCTATTGGTCATTCTCAAGACATTTAGCAGGGGTGTCATTATTTTTGGTCAAAAATAGGACTACTGTTTAAGGATCCTGTCTCACCATTAGTGTTGTTGTTCATAACATTGCATATACCCCCACGTGGCCCTTGCAAAATGAAATGCAAAAAAAAGAAAAAAAAGAATTGCAAAGGTGTTTAATAAAGGAGCTATTTCAAAGATATAACTTGTAAAGTCATGCCTTTGTCTTCATCTTACCTGCAGTGACGGTGCAGTAGAGGGATGCTGCAATAAGAAGGAGAAGTGCGATGCGAGTCATCATGTTGACTGGATTAAGGTGTGAGGAGGAGGCGTCTGAAGAGGGGATGGAGGGAGATGCAGACGCTCTTCTGAAGATGAAGGAATGAACTGAGATGTTCTTTGGAGAATGAGCGGAAAGATGGTCTTCTTTGGAGGATGGATGCTGGAGATGGTCTTCTTCGGAGGATGGATGAAGATTGCCTTCGTAGGATGTTCTCCTGGATGGTGTTGATTGTCTTCAGAGGATCAATGAATGGATGGAGAAGCTTTCTTCTGGAGCAGTGTTGAAAAGTGAGAGTGTGAGCGATTGCATGATCAGGTGTACCTGTCCGTGTGCTATATAGCAGCAATTGTTTACTTTCACTTTCAGGATGATGCTGCAGTCTTGTCCAGACAAGTCCTTTGTCTAAATCTTCTTCTTCTTCAAAGTCGGCCCACACGTTTTCGCTGCCATTCACTTTAAACTCTCCATTTCTCTCCTAACAATTAAGCCTAGAGGAATCTTCTCACCCGTAAACAAGATGGGAATGATAACTACTTTTCCCCGAAGAAGAGATCTGGAGAGATAGCATGATGATGATACTAAGAGATAGGCTATTGAGTGTTGTAAGCTTCTGGGAAAGGTGCCATATCACTTCATTAGGCTATATCTGGAAATCCCTGATGGTTTTTTTAATTATTTTCAGGCAGTTGATTTGATTGACATTTAACAAAACCACAATTACTGTGCAGAACAATGCATAATGTTGCGCAAGATCAGACACTGTTGTACTGCATCCACACTTGCAACACTTGTAGTGAATTTGTAGATTGAGCAATAACATTGTAGTCAATATATTTCCAATTGTACTCTAAAAAGTGAAATGCCAATATGTTGTAAGCCGAGAATATATAGAATGATTGTTGCCAAATCTTTTTTTTGATCAACTTTTTTATTGCTTTTAGTTTGGGGGGGGGGGGGGGTAGACAGGTGATAGTAGACGGTTACACGTTACATTCATAACAAGCTCTGGTTCATGTGAATAACGGCTAGTCCCTTGAATCCATACAGTCTTTTGAGTCCATCATTTGAGTCCAAATGCCAAGGTTTGGAGGTTGGGAGAGAGGGAGAGCTGCTGAGTCTAGCTCCAGTGACAGAAAGACAACAAGCAAATATGCACTCATATACCGTATGTGTCTGCGTGTATTTATGAGTGTATGATTGTTTATCTGTGTGTGAGAGGCCACAATGGAATACGTGGTTCACTGCACCTCTGGCACTGTCATGATACATTACATTACATTGCACTTAGCTGACGCTTTCATTTTATTCAAAGCGACTTACAACTATTATTTTTCAGGGTATTGGTTACAGTCCCTGGATCAATGTGGGGTTAGGTGCCTTGCTCAAGGGCACTTCAGCCATGGATGGAGATGTAGGGAGAGGTCAGGGGGGATTCGAACCAGCAACCCCTAGATTGAAAGACCAACTCTCTAACCACTAGGCCACGGCTGCCCCTGAATACAATTGCCAGATTCAATATCCTCTTTAGCAGAAGTCATCAATTCCTCTCCATCATCATTTCACACTTCTCCCATCCGGACGGAGGTACAGAACCCTCAGGTGGGGACAAGCACGTTTTAACAAAAGCTGTACTCCATCTGTCATCACAGCACTGAACAACAACCTACCACAATAACCTGGTATGGTCCCCCCCTGGATATAGTATGTGATTGTTGGTATGGCTGTATGTTTTTTTGTGTGAGTAAGTGTTTATGTTGTCTAAAGTTAGTATCTGTATTGAAGTATGCATGTATGAGTGGGTGTGTGTGTGTGTATGTTGAGAGTAGGCTTGTGTGTTTTATTGACAGTATTTGTGCATGACCATATATTGCACTTGATGTCCTGATGTTGTCCTTGTGTACTCTATTGTGTATGTGTTTTTGGTTTTCTGTCTTTATTTTTGGCTGTAAATATGTTTGATGGTGGTGGAAACAAATTTCCCCTTGGGCACAATAAAGGCATCTAATCTAAATCGAAATAGATTGGTTGCCAAATCTTTACAATGGAATGGACAACCTCACAAGCAATGGAGGCTGACCTTTTCTGCACCACCAAAACCAAATAGTCACATTCCACAATTCACACTGCAATTTAGAGAGAGAGAGAGAGAGAGAAAGAGAGAGAGAGAGAGAGAGAGAGAGAGAGAGATGGGAGGTAGGGAGAGAGGGTGGTGGGTCTAGCTACAGTGACAGACAGAGACACAGAGCAGTAATAACGGATGATTGTTGATAATCAGACTGAATCTACTAATACAAAAGTGAATGAATCTGTGTCAAACTGATGTAATATTATTATTGATGAGTCATGCAACAGAGTAGGAAATCCAGTGAAGTTTAATGGCAAGAATCTGACCAAGAAATGTCACACACGCATGTGTGTGTGTATCAGTGGTGTAGTCTACGTACACAGTAAAAAAAGAACTGTTGTTTTTACGGTACATTGCTGGCAGCAGTGGTTGCCAAAGTCTACCCTTAAATAAATAACGGTTTATTTCCTTTTTACATTTTACGGTAAAATTATGGCAGCAGTGGTTGCCAAAGCCTACCGTTAAATAAATAACGGTATTATTTTTTTACATTTTACGGTAAAATTATGGCAGCAGTGGTTGGATGGATTATATTCAGGTGAGTTCAATTACAATCAAGAGTTACAATCAGACAACTGATTGGACTGATTATACAAAGGTGAGTCCAATTATAGAGCTGCAATCACAGACAGCTGATTGGACTGATTCTACTCACTGGAGTCCGATAAACATCAACCTAATTAGATACCTAAATAAATGCCCAATTGCCAGATTGTCTAGTGCAGGGAGGTGGACCAGTCTAGTATCATCAATGAAGGGTATGCAAATGCATTCTTTATTTAAAAAAAGGCCTGAAAATAACCTTAAGGAAAATGAAGGCCAAAGCTAGCAGGGCAAGCAAGCTAACAAACAAGCTAGTTAGCAAGCCATGCAGCCACCCTTACAACGTGACCTGCTAGCCGGCCAGGCCCGGCCAGGCCCGGCCCGGCCAGGCCAGGCCAGGCCAGGCCAGGCCAGGCCAGGCCAGGCCAGGCCAGCCGGCCGGCCAGCCTTACAGCCAGCCAGCCACCTAGCTAGCTAGCAACCAGTGAGCAGTACAATGCAACAGTCCCTGTTTAAATACATGTTCAAGTGAACCATGTGACCCGAGTGATTAAGCATTTGGCAGGTGCAGGCAGTTAATCATTTTTTAAAGGTTTTTTTTTACCTTTCAATATCAATGTTAAAAATAATGATCTGTACATATTTCCTGAAAAGATATTGAATAAAAAAAGTATCCTATCCTATCCTATCCTATCCTAATCATTGCATGACAGCCCTTAGCACTCAGGTGAGGTCAGGAATTGATTGACAGATTGATTTGGATGGGTTAGAATGACAGTTTCAAATAGACTGGGCTACTTCTAAGAGACTGAATCAAGGGATTACTGTCCCAGGTAGACTTTTTCAGATTACTGTGAAGATACAGATACACTGTGTAGTGTTGCTGCAACTCTTGATGTTTAGATTTTGTCTGAACACCAGTCTAACTCTGATCAATCTAACTCTGACAAATTTGCTGTGCACATATGTGTACACCAGTGAAAAATAAAGTCATGTACCGTTTCTTGACTACTTCATCTTCACTTAACGGTATTTTCCAATATTTTCTTTTCAGTGAACAGTTCAGTATTTTCTACATATTGACACCAGTGAAAAATAAAGTTATGTACCGTTTCTTGACTAGTTCATCTCACTTAACGGTATTTTCCAATATTTTCGTTTACAGAGAACAGTCCAGTATTTTCTACATATGACACTTGTCAAAAATAAAGTTATGTAGCGCTTTTTGACTCAATAGTAGCTTGCCGTATTTAGTACAGAGATAAACTGTTTTACATTTTACGGTCACTGACTGTTGCAATTTGACAGTTTTTTGCCGTAATTTCAACGGGCATTTTTTACAGTGTAGAACGCGGGTATACGGAGTATACCCACTTCTAAATTTCAGGGATTTCAGTATACCCACTTAAAATTGATTGATCCATTGTTTTGAATAGCACAAATATACAGTATACCCACTTAAAAAAAATGCTCAAATATACAGTATACCCACTTCAAAAAAGTAGACTACACCGCTGGTGTGTATGTGTGTGTGCAAGCACGAGCAAGCAAATATATGCACGCTCATATACTGTACCGTATATGTCTGTGTGTATTTATGAGTGTATGATTGTTTATCTGTGTGTGAGAGGCCACAATGGACACCTCTGGCACTGTCACGATACATTACGATTGCCAAATTCAATATCCTCTTTACCACAAGTCATCAATTCCAGAATAAATGACACCTTGACAATACTGTTGCCACTACATCCCATAATGCCAACGATGCCCAGCCCACGAGCCTTATTGAATTTTCATTTTCCTGATATGTCTTTGATGTTGCTCAGCTTTTGTGGTGAAACCATTTACTGTTTACCACAAGTTGGCTATTTGGCAGAAAGCAGAACAAAGAAAGTTCTCTCTTCCTGTTTTGTGCTTATTGTCCAAGTTCAAGCGAAGGGTGTCATTCTGTGTTTTTTTCCCCTGGATTATGCAGGGAAGTGTATACGTTCGTCCAGATATTACAATGTCTTCACAGTAGGTGTTATATTATTCATCAAGAGCAGGGATGGGCAACTGGAGGTCAGGGGGCGGCATGAGGCCCACCTCCTCGCTCAGTGCAGAGATAAAACACAATATTCATAAAATCATGACCAGAAACCATAAATAATGACCAGATTTTTTAACCCACTGCTGAATCAGTCTGTTGTACCAGAGATTCTAGAGATATGCCAATGTAATAGGTTGCTATGGGTACCTAACATGACCAGGTTCCGGTCTGCCTAAAGGGGCGTGTCATAATACTCTAAACATTGAATAGAACAGTCCCTAGGTCTGCCAAAAGGGGGATCCCCCCCCCCCTTCCCCCTTGCAATAGAACCCGGAAACAATGGGCCAACGGAACCTCTCTCTCTCTCTACTCTCTCTGGTTGTAGGCCTACTGTTGGCTGATAGAGAAAACTCCTATTCCTTACAATACTGGCAGTCAGCGTGCAACCAAACACACTTTGAACATCTATGGCTGTATTGGTCACCAGAGGGGATTAATGCACACCACCCCATACTTGTTGTCGAAACATACTAATTCCTACGTCTAGTTCACAATAAGACATTGCTGCAAAGTTTCTCATGGGTGTTTTTCAGAGGCCATCTTGGAAAATGTGCAATAGCGATTAGTTCTGTGGTCATGTGGCCCTCTGATGGTGTCGATGAAAAAACGTGGCCCTCCTTATCAAGAAAGTTGCCCATCCCTGAATATGGCTTTTATTCAGGTATTGGTCTGTCACTGTGTTTTCTTATTCGTTGTGAGATGATTCAAAGGACGACTACTGTATGTTATAGAAAATGACAATTTTATTGTAAAAAAAAGGATCACATAAAAGTGCTACAAAAATTTGAAAAAAATCAGCAGGGCACACTTGTAACATACAATTGAAGACATACAAAATACATAATTTGATCCCTGAGAAAACATTCCCATATTTCCCACGTGATTTATTCTTTTCTCTTCCTGAAAAACCTGCACTATAACTATACAAATAAAATACGTACAATAAGACATGAATAAAACATACTGAAAAATACAAGACAATGTATGAAGAAAAATGCATCATCACAAGGGCATCATAGTTAAACGAATTCATTTTACATTTACAATGGTGTGCAAATTTGAGTCCTCCTGGACTGTGTGAACGTGCTGGGTTTCCGTGGTAACACCGTGGCACCTGAGTCCTTCCTTTTTCTTCTCTGCGCCTCATCGCCCGAAAAGAAGCACACTCAGTGTGTGAACCTGTGGGCCACAAAAGAGGAAGTGATGACATCAGTATGATGGCTAAAGGGGGGCAGACGAGACATAGCTCTGATGAAAATCAAAAATGGAAAACATGATATCACACAATGTCAACAAGTGTATAGTGGTGGTATGACAAATGAAAGGGTAGGGGAATTGTGAAGATAATCTATGAGATTCTCTGTGACTCTGTGTGAGTTCCATGTAACATTGTATGGGGAAAGGGCCACCTGAATGACCAACAGCATTTTAAATGCTGGTATTTTTTACCTTTTTATTGTCTATCCAGCCAAGCGATCAGCTTGCTCACCCATTCACTTTCCTCAGGTGGAGGGGCGCACACATGTACTCCCTTCTTGGTCGTAAACCTGCATAAGAGAGTTGGCACACTTTAATACACTACGAGAAACTTAGCCTACATTACATGACATTGCACTTGGCAAACATTTTTATCCAATATGGCTACAAAAGAGGGCATGAAAATCACTGGTGAATAAACACTGACAAAACTGAGAATAAAAACAGAAAAAGTCTTCTACTTGGTCATAGCGATTTGTGGTATGTATTTAGGATATGTTAGTGGCCTTGTCTTAAGATTTGAAAATACTGAAAGTGAGACTTACACAGTGGCCTTGAGGTTGCATCCTGGGTCGGACAGCATGTACGAGGCCGCCAGCTTTCGGGGTAGAACTTTTGGATTGATGGACAAGCAACAGTCGCGTGCAATGCCAGACCCAGTTCCTACAAGGACACAAAATGGAAAATTGTTATTGATAAAAGACATAGCCTTCCAAGAAAATATGGAATTATAAATAAAACAGTTAAAAATGGGCAAAATGTCCAAAATAAAATATGAAAACAAACAAGGCAGCTTATGGACATAGCCTTCCAAGAAAATATGGAATTATAAATAAAACAGTTAAGATTACATTTAAAATAAAACATTTTAATTTTTTAAAAATGAAAACAGACAAGACAGCAATACAGTACTTTTTCCCCCTAGGTTGTTTCCTAGTGCGGGCAATGCATGTCATCTCTGACAGCAGACACTACATGCTCAGTGGTGACCCCTGATCAAACATTTACTGTTTGACATATGGAGCTTCCATGGCAGAGAAATTCACTTCCTGTTCTGTGTGAACTGTTCTGTGTGAACTGGCCCACATACAGGGCTCTGGCACTATAGTGGGATTTATGCTTTCTCGGAAACGTTGTGACTTAGAGTAGAGCGGAGCAGTGAAGACTCCCAGTGTCTGGACAAGGGCCAGTTTAGCTGGGATGTCATTACAATTTTGGTCAAAAATACTGTTTAAGAATCCTGTCTCACCATTGTTATTGTTCTTAAAAGAATAACATTGCATATACCCCCACATGTAACTCTTGCAAGATGAAATGCAAAAAAAAAGAAAAAAAGAAATGCAAATGTGTGTAATAAATTAGCTCTTTCAAAGATATAACTTGTAAAGTCATGCCTTTGTCTTCATCTTACCTGCAGTGACGGTGCAGTAGAGGGATGCTGCAATAAGAAGGAGAAGTGCGATGCGAGTCATCATGTTGACTGGATTAAGGTGTGAGGAGGGGTCTGAAGAGGGGATGGAGGGAGATGCAGACGCTCTTCTGAAGATGAAGGAATGAACTGAGATGTTCTTTGGAGAATGAGCGGAAAGATGGTCTTCTGAGGATGGATGCTGGAGATGGTCTTCTGAGGATGGATGAAGATTGCCTTCCTAGGACGTTCTGCTGGACAGTAGTGGTGGTCTTCAGAGAATAGATGAATGGATGGAGAAGCTTTCTTGTGGAGAAGTGCTGAAAAGTGAGAGTGAGAGCGATTGCATGATCAGGTGTACCTGTCCGTGTGCTATATATACAGTAGCAGCACCTGTTTACTTTCACTTTCAGGATGATGAAAGTGGCTGCAGTCTTGTCCAGACAAGTCCTTCTCTAAATCCTCTTCTTCTTCAAAGTCGGCCCACACGTTTCCGCTACTATTCACTTGAAATGTTATTTACCTCCTAACACTTAAGTCTGAAGCAATCTGTTCACCTGTAACGGAGATGGGAATGATAACTACTTTTCCTCGATAAAGAAACCTGGAGAGATAGCATGCATGATGATGCTATGAGATATTGAGAGCTGTAAGCTTCTGGGAAAGGTGCCATATCACTTCATTATATCTGGAAATCCCTGACATGGTTTTAATTAATTCCAGGTAGTTAATTTGATTGACATGTAACAAAACCACAATTCTGCACACAGCATCATATTGCACACTGTTGTATTGCATCCACATTTGCAAGATTGAGCAATAATACATCATCTAAAGACAAAAGAATCATTGTTGCCAAATCTTTACAATGGAATGGTCAAAGTCAAGCCTTGGAGGCTGACCTTTTCTGTACCAATAAAACCAAAGAGTCACATTTCACAATTCACACTACAATTTATGGTGTAACAACAAAAGATTATGTGTCAGAAACTGAACCGTTGATTGTGATCCTCAAAAATGTCACGCGTGCTTGCGTGCATGCGTGCATGCGTGCCTGCGTGCATGTGTGTGTACGCTCATGCGTGCGTGCTCATGCGTGCATATGTGTGTTCTTTCATTCATGTATGTGAGGGTGCGTGTGTTAGGACACACTGTGATAGAGCATGAAATGAAAATGAAGACATTTTTAAAAAGGATATTGTGGACAAAACAACACATACAGATATGTCAGAGAACACAATGACATAAATAAGCCTGATGTAGAATCATTTTCATATACAGTAGCCATGAAATCCTCATGGCTCAAGGCCTGGCAAAATCGGATGGCAAAGCTTGTAAGTGTGGCTGTTATGAGAGGCCAATTTGATGGTACAGCCATAGATTCTCTAAGTATGTAGATATATGCCAATGTAATAGGTTGCTATGGGCACCTAACATGACCAGGTTCCGGTCTGCCTAAAGGGGCATGTCATAATACTCCTAGCATTGAATAGAACAGTCCTTAGGTCTGCCCCCCTCCCCACCGCAATAATAGAACCCGGAAACAATGGGCCAATGGAACCTCTCTCTCTCTCTACTCTCTCTGGTACACTGCCCTACAATCTAAGAACGCAGTAACTCTGAAAACAGCAAACTGAGAAAAAAGGCTTCAAAGTTTCCCATATGGCGCGACAACTGTGTTGTCGGTAAATTGGTGGTGACACTTCCTGGTAATGCTTGTTTAGGATAGAAATTTAATGCACACAAAAAAACCCAAAAAACAACATTTATGTGTCTTTTTGCCACAAAAAACAGAGTTACTGCGTTCTTGGCTGGTATTACTGTCTACTCCCAAACCAGTCCCATTGGAACGTGCAGCAGTAACTCGCCGACTTACTGCGTTTTTGTTTTGTACGACATAACCTTTAAATACAACAAGCAGTAACTTTTTTTTGGTAATTTTTGCACTTTCAAAATGAGTTTTCTCCAAAACGGGACGGTGTTGGACCACCATTTTTTGACACAAGACAAATGAGGTAGTTTAAAACCCATTTCCGATATAAAAAAAAATCGACCATTTTGAGTTACTGCGTTCTTGTTTTGCACGGCAGTACAGCTATCCAGAGAAAGATGGAGTAGAATAAGCTCACTATGTGTGAACAGAGCAAAGGGCAGAGGGGGCAGAGGGGACAAATGTCAGGTCAAGGGGCAGTGGGATGGAATGAAAGAGATTCGTTATGTCATTGCAGGAAATCCCCCTGATGAAGCGATGCACAGTACATGTTGAAGTGTTAATTCAACACTTAGAGAGTCGAATTTAACATTCATCAAGCTGTTCATACACTGTGGAGAGTAGAAGCTATAGCATGGCTGAAGGTCACACCAGTCATAGAGAGGACGTGGCAGAGGACGCTCACTGGTCATTCACTCCTCCTTCAGAGCTGGTGTGGGGAGTGTTGTTGAGTGTTGTAGTGTGAGTTGAGTGTTGTAGTGCTATATCTATCGAAGACTTGCAATGGAGAGTGAGCATGATATTTTTTTGCCAACATGAAACATGAACACAATTGATAAAACAGATGTATATCATTCCAAACATTTCTTTACCTCCGCCCAGGACGTTATGTTTTGGTCACGTTATTTAGTTTGATCGAACCGGATCCAGGAATTTCTAAAAAGTTTCCTCACCATTGTGTTTTGTCTAACTTGACAAAAAAGGCAGAAAGACTTGAAATGAAAAAAAAAACAATGGTGTAACCCCATGGCCTTGCCGGAGGTTTGCATTCTCTGAGTGCTTAGAATTTTAGTCTGTAAATAAATGTATTACAATCACATTTAGACATACCTGTAGGAGAGGAGTATCTATTATACAATGTATAAAGGTGTACAGACCATCAAGTTACTTCAAAGCTATTCTATTTAGATGTAACTTTTAAAATTCAACATTACATTATATCAGGTGTCTCTGGAGTGCCTTCCCGTGTAAGATAAAATAGACAAAAAGAAGAGGCAAAGCCCTTTAATTGTTGATCCTGAACACACCTTTATAGATGGCACCCTTACACACACAGGTTTTTTTCCACCACAAATGTATTGTGAAGAGGGAGTGCCATTCAGGGAAGCACACTCTTCTATAGAAGCAGACAGTGAGGCAAATACCAACAAGCAAACAAAACAATGCGGGTTTTTGTCTGAGCCTTTTGGAAAGTCCCCCGTCATATCACAGCTGTGGGTATAGCATGCTATGCTGAGAACACTGATAACATGCTTTTACGGGAAATCGGAAGCATTTCTCTGGCAAGAACTTGTGTCCACTGTTCATGGCAGCCCTCTGACCCTGGAGGTGATAGGAATGCTCATGAAGCATGTCCACTTCCTGCCTCTGTCCCAGTGTGAGGTGCATCCCGAGCAGCAAATAGAAAGTTCTGGATTTTCATAGTTTATGTCAGATTCACAGCCGGTATTTATCTCTTGAGTTTCCACGCGCTATTCTGCACGTCGTCTGGTTTCATACTTTAGCGTGAAATTGAAATATCCACAGTCAACTAGCAGAAGAAGAAATCACTTGTGTATTCAGAACTATTTTGGAATGACATGCATTAATAACACAACATGTTTCATTCTTCCTTTTTTGAAAAAAAAGTAGCCAACTGTATGTACAGTAAACAGGGATATTATGTTCCACAAGCAATGAAAAAAGCGGCATGGATGAGAAAACACAGCTTTGGACAGACAAATGTTTTTTTTTTTATTGCATGGCAGTTTTCACACTACTTGCCATAAAACAAGTCCAAACGTCTTGCCTCATCATTAAATGGTGCAGAAGGCGCCTCTCACCCACCTTATTCTCACAGGCCTGTGGGTAGAATAAATAATGTGGAGGAGACATCAACACTAATGGAAAAAATTAAAGGGTGGAAGCTTCCTTTCAATCTACCACTAACCCCTAGGCCTCAATTTGGCCTCACCCGACAACTGACCTACTTGTTTTATTTCACCATAACTAACGTAACGTAACGTTTTATTATTATTATTATTATTATTATTAAATTCAGAGAAAATGTGACTGGAATTTGTTGAAGGTGGGTCGCGCTCAGGTTCCTTTCTTTTTTGTTTTTTGTTTTTACATAGCAGCCTAAAAAAACATTTCAGCATCTCATTCTTGTGCATGATGCCATCTGACATCGTCATGTATAATTTCACCTGCACGTGAGTGCCTGCTGTACAGCTTAACGCTCTCCCACTTGCCAGCTACTATGGTGAGAACAAGTCTCTACAGGCCTCACAGACTGGAAATGCTAACTTTCGGTTTCTTGGAGGCGTCTTCAGTTTCGTTTCCACAATTCCGCAATTCCAAAGAGTCAAAAGAGATCAGAAGTGAAGAAAATCCTTCCTCAAAGCCCTCAGTGCCCTTTTGTTCGACCGGGGTACTATTTGTGTGTGTGTGTGTGTGTGTGTGTGTGTGTGTGTGTGTGTGTGTGTGTGTGTGTGTGTGTGTTTACACTTTCTCACGTGAACCCCGGACAGTCGTGTGGACAAATGTGAGAATGTGAGAGTGTGTATATAGTGTCTGTGTACTGTGTATGTGTGTATGTTTATGTGCATTTTGAAAGCGCTTTGAGGAAACTTCATAGTTGTGATACTGCGCTATATAAATACATGCTGTAGGCCTATTGCATTGTATTGTATCAGAGCGAAAATGAGGAGGATTCTGGGCCTCAAACATACAGTAATTCTGACCTCAAGTCAGTCTATTTATGTCATTCACATAGTTCTCATTAGCAGCTATAGCGACAATAAACTGCATAATATTCTTTTTTTGGGTCTTTTTTTAAACTTTATTGATGACAGGATAGTATGAGAGGTGGACAGGAAGCGAATGGGGAGAGAGACAGGGAGGGGTCGGGCCGGTAATTGAACCCAGGTCGTCCGCATAGCAGACGAATGCCCCACCATTAGGCCACGACAGGGCCAAAACTGCAAATATTCCATTCTGTATTATCCTGCTCTGCTCTCTTCTATTATATTCAGTTCTATTCTATTCTATTCTGTTATGAACAAGTCCAAAGTTTTGACCTCACTCAGGGTCATTCCAGGATTCTGTATTAGGTTGCCAAAATATTCAAGGTCCCCTCTCTTCTAAATTACTGCATGTTCCAACCTCTGGCCTCTAAAACTCACTTTAGGTCCATACATACAGAGACAGCATCAGCACTGACAGAGAGTTACCTCCTTTCAACTATCAGGCTAATGCGAAACATGCACGCACAGTGTGTGTGTGTGTGTGTGTGTGTGTGTGTGTGTGTGTGTGTGTGTGTGAGCATGGGTGTGCGACGCACACACACACACACACACACACACACACACACACACACACACACACACACACACACACACACACACACACACACACACACACACCTCTGTCTCTGTTTCCACAGGCGGTTTTCCGGTATGGCCATAGTTCGACAAAGCGCAACTCGGCCGCTACTTTTTGCTTTTCAATTGGGCACGACACTGCTCAATCAAACTTTCTCATGGCACTGTATGTGTACTGTCCATGTCTAACTGTCTATGTCCACACCTTAAGCCTATGTCTATGTCTGCATGGGAAAGTAAGAAACGTAATTTCAATTCTTTGTATGTAAAGAAATTGACAATAAAACCGACTTGACTTGACTTGACTCAAAGAGCAAAAAGTGGCGGCTGGGTCCTGCTGCGTCGAGCTGTAGGCCTTCCAGAAAACCGCCAGTGGAAAAGAGGCATTTGTGCCACTCTCTCATGTATGCATGCACACTATAACTCACAGCTCAAGACTGTCCTCCTGTGGTCATGATACACCACTTACTCTTGTTTTCTCAAGCCTGCTTGATCATCATGTTTTTTTCTTTTCTTTTCTTTTTGCATGTCTTTCATATCTGTTCATGTCTCAATGCAAATCTGTCAAAAACTGTCCAAAATCAAACAGTCAGTTACAGACTGTCATCATCTGTGCCGTCAAAACTCTCAAGTAACTTAACCCTGTGAAACCTGAACCATGAAAGCAATGAGAGAAAATTATATTTTTTTGGAATTTGCTTCAATATTGGTCCCTTATAAGAAATGTAAAAAAGAAATTTCTAAATTCTGTTAAGGTCACTGAGATATTTGATGCATCATATATGATGCATCAGGCTTTAAAGGGAATGAAAATTCCAATTTCATGACCATTGAAAAATGACTTTTAATGCATTTGCATCTTTTTTTTAATTTAAAAAAGTTGTCAGACAATTTAATTTGAGGATTATCTTTAAATATTTAGTGAGATCCTGCCATTTTTTTAAGCCTATCCTTGTTTTAGCAGGACCATATTTTACATTTCCCACAGCCTGGTTGGGTAATTTTTTAAAATCTATGTAAAAACATAGCTGACCGAATGCTTAACAACCTATTTATGAGTGTAATATAGATCATTATTCATTTTTGATGTGTAATTTGAATATATGGGTCCATTACTACAATTGGACCATTTCTCCATTCACTTCAATGCATTTTTTACGAGATCATAATTTCAACATTTTGCATTACATTTCCAAAATCGCAAGTAAAACGTGTTTCTTAAGGCAATATCTTTGTCTTGAAGTAAAACAACTTGTGTGTTTTGTTAAACGATCGTCGTGGTATGCTTTGTAAGTTTCCCTATGGAGCAAATGCATTGATGGCTGACTTCCTGCCACCGCCGGATGGTGCTTATATGTCTCATCAGTTTTAGCACGATCTCTCTGCAACACGGTGTAAAAATATAAACTCTTCCTTGATTAATTGCACAAAGCAAATGTTCAAATTAAAGGATGTAGAGTTATATTTCGGAAATTTGTACACAAACCTTTTGCAATTTGTCGATATCTCAGCGTCAGTCAGGGAAACCGCTTCTACTCCATTTTTGCATTTTTCGCCGAGCTGTGATCAACTTGTTGTTGACCGCTGCTCTCTTGTGGCGGTTTCCGCGTACTGCAGGACGTTTGGAAATGACACGCAGGTTTTTTTTAGATGGATTTTTTTTTGTGTCAGCGTGGAGAGGGCTTTGAATTTGATGCATCATAGATGATGCATCCGGCGCGATAGGGTTATTAGGATGCAAAACCACATCGCACTGTTGATAATGGTAAACTGTTCTAACATTCTATTTAAAAACGTCTCCACTGAGGCATCTTAAAGCAATGCCATTTCTTTTTTTATTTATAGCTAAAATATGACGCCAAGTGAATTAAGTAACATCTGGTGACTGAAAATGTAGATACGAAAAGTTAGATGCAAGACGTGTGCAAAATCAAGTGTAGCCCACTATTGCTGTACACGAGGTGTGATTTGAAGGGTCTGATTACCTAGCCAGGCCTTGCCTTCCTAGTGAAACAACACCTTCAATGTTGCTTCTAGTCAGGCCAAGAGCAATACAAATATCATTTCTGAGCTCCCGAAAAATCAGGAACCCCTCCCACTTTGTCAGGAAGCTACAGTCATTAGCAAACCAAGGAAGGTGGACCATGCCGTTTGGGAAATGTTAATTGTTATGCTCTTGGTCAGATCAAGTCTCGATAATGATGATAATCAGGCTACAGATTACCCCCTTTCGATTCGTTTTGATTGCTGTATGTAACTCAATTGATATAGCTTAACATCTGAAACGTATCCCTCCTTTTTTTCCCTTTTCTTTGCACCCCGGTTATACATGCAAAACAGTTATAGCATTCATGACTGGGGAAGACTTTTGCTTCCACCAGGCCAGGCAACCAGTACCTGTGTCTCCACCAAGATATAAAGAGGTAGATTATCATTATCTAACCTCCCGTCCTTGCCTTGTGCTTGTGGCCTCGTCATGCGAGGGAAGGCGTCATTGACAATAGACGTTTTATTCAATATCTCACAAAAGCACAATTAAAGGGCCATTTTTGTCATTCGCAATCGGGATGATACATTACATTACACTTAGCTGATGCTTTTATCCAAAGCAACTTACAGTTATTTACAGGGTGTTGGTTACAGTGCTTTTTCTCAGTGTGTTTTCTCCACAGAGGTAAGGCATCAACAGCAAAGGAGC
This sequence comes from Engraulis encrasicolus, assembly GCF_034702125.1. Classification (NCBI taxonomy): domain Eukaryota; kingdom Metazoa; phylum Chordata; class Actinopteri; order Clupeiformes; family Engraulidae; genus Engraulis; species Engraulis encrasicolus. Next base: position 26,465,783 of record NC_085859.1, on the reverse strand, counting down.
TCATAAGCACAAGGCGAGGAGTCAGATAGGGCCTAATGAGCTGGCACCTCAGTACACAGGTATAATAACGCAGGCATGGCCTTTGACTATGATTCCCACATCTACATGTATGTCATTTAGGTTTGTCTGGTTTTGTATTTTAGTCATTTAGAAATAGTAGACTAAGACTACTCTAGATAGTAGTCATCCAGTGTCAAACATAAGCCCCGGAGGCCGGATGCAGCCCACCAGTATCCGTATCAAGCTGAAACGGGACACAGGACGTTAAACCACTTATACTACTTAATATAGTCTAGTAGTCTACTCTCATTATTGTCTATAGGCCTACATTTTGGAGAAGAACCAGGGGAGGAGAGTGCTGAACTGCAAGGTCAAAGGTCCAGGTACTAGACAGGACAAGGCCAACTGACATGAGGGGACTTGATCAGCTAAATTAGAAGTCGAAGCCGTGGTATACACGTATGTACACTAATAATCTGTTCAGAAAAATACTGACACATTATATTTGTTGGCTAAAAAATGGTCTGGGTTTCATGCAGTGCCTGACTCAGTCATGGGGTGTAGCAGGCTATGCACTCATTCACATTATGCAGTCTTGCATGCTCTCGCTGTGTACTCTGGGAACAGAACGATCCAAGATGGCGGCGAGTAGGAGACTGCTCAAGGTAGAATTCACACCTCATTCTTTAAAATTCACTTTTAAAAATCGTTCCAGGCCAAGGCTCATCAAATGAAAAGACTTTCAAGTAAAGGGTGTACGGTCTGTCTTATAGTGGTCGTATACGTCGATTCAGCGATGGTTTCATCCAGAGAAAGCGCCCGAGCTCACTCGCAAGCTAAACATTTCTAATCTGAGGAAAAGGGAAGCACCGGTACAGAAGGCCAGGGTACAGGAACCCGGTCTGGGCATTTTATAGGTCGCTAGCTTGTTAGCTTGATGACGAGTCACTGTGTTATCAGAAGGAGTCACATTGTTCTCAAAATCCATAACTTTAACCATTAAGCTGGCTAACTGACCACCACGAACGCCCTTCCTCGTTCAGTTGAGTCCCATATGATCAGAAATCGTTCGCTATCTCCCTCTATCTCGTTAGCTATCTAACATGCTAGCTGGCTAGGATAACTAGCCAGAACTCAGCAAAGAAAGGACGCCAGGGTTTATTTCATTTGTACAACGGGTACTGCCCACCAGGAGACATTTCGACAGTGTTTCCTTGTATGTATTGATCTTAAGCTTACTCGATCTCCCGATTATCCCTTAATTTAGTCCAATGTTATTCAAAGGCGGCACGCTTCCCTTACATGGCTAAGTGAAGTCAACTGTGCATGGCTGACTCATAGAGTCACCAACAAACAGGGCAGCCTGTTGGTAAGAAGATAGCACTCAATTTAGGGATCATCGGTTGACACCGAAACTGCGTCTTGCCTGTGAACAAGGCAATGTTTGGGTGTGCCACTTGTTTATATTGCTACGGAATGACTGAAGTGCTGGTCACATGGACAGTCATGTTGGACGGTGAAAGACCATGTACAATAAAGTGGATTTGGGTGTCAGCTAGTTTGACGCATGGCATGGGTGGGTTGTAGATTATTGCCTACCTAGACAACCCCCTTCGTTTGGTGGGTGGGTGTTGAATATTTTCTTATGGCCAGTTATTTCATGTGGTAATGTTATTTTTGGATAGGATTTACCAAAAGTCTAATGTCATTGTTGCTGCAAAACACACACACAACAAGCACACAAAAACTGTTAGTGAGAATTTGCTACTTGTGTCTACTTGCTGGATGGATTATATGTTGCGTCTGCCCAATGTGCTCAGCGCTGTCAATGTTTTCAGCATTGTGTTTGTTGACTGAGGTGTCCATGCATTGTCCACACTCCACACAAACACAATGGTGCCTCAAATAATTCCGAACATGTCTCCTCCCCCACAGGAACTTGAAGAAATCCGCAAGTCTGGAATGAAAAATTTCCGTAACATTCAAGTTGATGAATCAAACATATTGACTTGGCAAGGACTGATTGTGCCTGTGAGTACTGTTTTCAAAAGTTCATTTTTTTCCTCCCCAGTTTTCCCCTTGTGCTCAGCCACGCAGGGCCACTGCCTGTGCTTGTGTAGCCTTGCTCTGGCACTGACCGATAAACTCTGACTTTGTTTAGAATGGTGAAGATGTTAAGCCTGTGCAAGCCAATAGCCTTACTTTCAGGGACACGGCACAGCATTTTGTGAACCAACCAAGACGGTCTGGCCATCTACATATTCCAAGTTCCCCCCGTTTGGCCGCCTGTAAAAACCTGTTACTACCAACTGCTGCTCAATGGGGTAGCTGGATTTGCCTGATTATCTTTTCTGTTCGATACTTGGTCTCGTTTTTGATGAAGTGGTGATGCTTTTGCTATGCAGAGCCCATGCACACTTCAATGCATTCTGGTTAGAATGTTCTTAGTAAAAAACATTGAAATGGCAAAGTTCGCATGGGCTCTGCATAAAGCATCCCTGCTTCATCAAAAACGAGCCCAACGGTTAACGTTTCCCAAACGCATGGTTGACCCGCCTCCTTCGGTTTGCTGTTGGTCGGGGCAAGAAAAGGCTGTGCCGATGCTTAAACCGAAGATTTTCATAAGAGAATGTCCCAATACAATGCGTCTGCTTAAACCACATCACTGCCTTGAACACGCCTCTTCCCAGAGCCGTTGGAGTTGACTGGTTCCCTACCAAGTGGATGGTTGCTCATTTATCTGGAGCTCAAACGATATGTATATTGCTCGTGGCCTGACTAGAAGCAACACCCAAGGTGTTGCGTCACTAGGAGGTCGTGGCCTGGCTATGGCAGGATACTTCTTGTGACGGCCGCCACACAAAATTGTTATCGTTACTCTGGCCAAGCTGGCTATCTCTTCAGTTTCAAAATTTCCCTTGGAGCCAGTCAAAATCGAGTACTTCAACGGTACCAGTTCTGTCATGGGCTGGTAAGTTGAGCCCGAGGAAATAGCTGTCCAATTGATTGGTGCTTTCAAACAGTAGCATACTGAGACAATTGAAATATATGTGGGTTTAGTCTGTCCTCTCAAAATTGTGAAATCACAGCAGTTTGGCCAGACTAGAGGATCAGAAGAACTTAATATTCACGATAGCCAGGCTAGAATGTATTTGCTGGATGGTAAAACTATTATTTAGAGAAATGGGGGAATAGTCAGATAATAAAAGTATCAAGCCTGGTTGTCTGTCGCAATAAGCTTGTAGACAGTGTCTGAGAAACATCTCACCAACATAAACAAGGCAGTATCAACAGGCATCAAGTGTCGTAATGTAGCACGAGACTAAACGACCTATCAGACCTATGATTATGCCCTCCTTATTTATTGGTGGGCGAATGATCAGCCAAGAATAGCCCGGTTGGTCAGAATGATGTTAAAGGATAAGTTCAGCCAATTTCAACATGCAATTGTAAGGCTCACACTACCCTGGACTTGTCAGTACCAGAGATTTGTTTTTTCTTCAGCCTTTTCCGAGATCCTGGTCATTGTAATGGGGGCAGGTGTTTGTTTACATTTCAAAGAAACATCTTGAGTTATTCCCAATAACATCCAAAAGGTTATGCAACATTAGTAGACAACTAGCAAACAGTGATACCTTATGGGAAAATATTTGGAGTAGGCCTATGTTAACACATTGAATACCGGCGGTGCTCACGGAATTATGTCGTAGAATACCAGCGTTCTAAGCCCTTTTTTACGTTTTTTTGTAGACTCACAGCTTATTATGTGATAGGGCCACTGAAATATGTTATGACTCGTTTGAAAGTGGAGACGCTGCCCTCTTAGTAGGTGAAAACTGTGTGTCTCTACGAGCTTTTATTGCCGAGTAAACCCACGCTAAACCGAAGTGGGTATCCATGGAATTCAGCTACAATCGGAGATATTGAGGTTTTTGTGAAGGGTGCGCTTCTTCAGAATGTGACGAGTTTGAAAGGGGATGAGTTGGTTTTAATCACAATTTGGTGCAAGGTTAGCTCTGACACACATCTTCCTGCACGTCAAGACACTAAACCACTACGACACCGGCAATCAATGCCCTTCGAAATCCACGTTTTTCACACAGACTGAACACAAGCTCTTTGCACACATGCAGAAGGTCGGACATTTGCTAAAATAGTTCCCGATGACTCCCGAAATAATAGCCCAACATTGACAACAAATCCCAATGATATGATGCTTAGATGTAGCCCATCCGATCCATATGTAGCCATCTATGCTAGCTTCTGGCTTTTCACATACAGGAAGACAGTTCAACATAGGGGTGAATAATCAAATAAACTTATCTGGTTGGCGATCAAACTTCTAAATCGGAGCGCATTACTCCAATTACAATTCGGGTGCCATTTTGATCCAAGGAGCTGGTAAAGGTCTAGGTAGCAAGCCCAGAAAGTTCAAGATACTCCTGGCACGATATACAATGGTCTCTGTGTTTACCTATTGCGTGAAGTCAGACACAATACACGCTACCGATCGTAGGCTACTAGGGAAACAACAACATAGCACGATTCACGAATACGGCAGCACACCTCCTGCTCTGTCACACTACGACACCAGCAATCGATGCCCTTTGAAATCCCCGTTTTTCACGTGGACTGATCATAAACTCTTTGCACACATGCAGAGGGTGAGACATTTGCTAAAATAGCTCCCGATGACTCCCGAAATAATAGCCCAACATTGACAACAAATCCAAATGATATGATGCTTAGATGTAGCCTAGCCCATCCGACCCGAATCATATGCGGTGGCAGATGGACACTCCCAGCTGAGATCGCTCCCGGACGTGTAGTCCCAGGTGTTTCTATCACTCCCGGACGTGTAGTCCCACCCGGATCGATAGTCTGGCTAGTGGGAGCGAGCCGACAGGGGAGCGTCCTGCGTTGGGAGCGACAATCAGGGAATCATGATATGTAGCCATGCTAGCTTCTGGCTTCTCACATACAGGAAGACACAGAAACTTATCTTTTTGGCGATCAAACGTCCAAATCGGAGCGCATTACTGCAATTACATATCGGGTGCCATTTGGATCCAAGGATCTGGTAAAGGTCTAGCAAGTCCAGAAAGTTCAAGACACTCCAGGCACTATACAATGGTGTTTACCTATTGCGTGAAGTCAGAGACAACAGATGCTACAGTGACCGTACTAGGGAAATCAATGCAGGCAGCGCGATAGGCGACATGGGTTGGCTTCCAGACATCTTGGTAAGTTAAATTAAAATATCCAAATCATAACACTCAAACATCATAACAATCAAACAACTTTGGACTGCAAATGTTGTCATTTATGTCCATCACAGAGCTACCAAAATCACATATATTGTCCATTGAAGGGTGTAGATTCAAAATATGATATTTAAATGCAAAAACGTATTTTTGCGTTTTGGTATACAACGCATGGGCGTGAAAAACGCATTATTACGTCGTCGGTACTCAATGTGTTAAGAATTTTTAAAATGTAAACAAAATCTGCCACCATTAGAATAGCTCAGATCTCGGAAAAGGCTGAGCCGAAAAATGCAGCATCACCGGGTACTGACAAGTCAAGGGTAGCGTGAGCAATACAACAGCATATTGAAATAGGCAGAACTACAGCTAAAACGAGGTTAAGTTAACCTAGAGGTATTGGCAAATTCAAAAATTGTGTACACAATTACACAGGTTGGCCATGGATTTTACAAATGGACTGCATTTTTACAGCGCTTTTCCACTCTTTCAAGTAGTCAATGTACAATTACACAAATGAACAATTCATGTCTCACATTCACCCATGCTTCTTTGGTGTCATCCCCCTTCATACAACAGGACAACCCCCCATACGACAAAGGAGCGTTCAGGATCGAGATCATCTTCCCAGCCGAGTACCCCTTCAAACCTCCCAAGATCACCTTCAAAACAAAGATCTACCACCCAAACATCGACGAGAAGGGGCAGGTGTGTCTGCCAGTCATCAGCGCAGAAAACTGGAAACCAGCAACCAAAACTGACCAAGGTAAACCAATGTACCCATTTACCTACTTGTCTAGTCTGGTCTGTTAATGTTAACCTTGTTTAATTCCAGTCATTATACTCAAAATCTCATCTTTGTTCGCATAATTAAAACAATTATAAAACTTCCTATGTATCAGCTAAAATTTGATTTGGTTGAATAAAGGCGATTTATGCATCAAATTAATGGAGTTTTGATCTCACCCTAATCTTAAACCCTATTCCGACAGGACTAGTTTAATGTGGGGACCTGGGGTAAATTAATAATGACCGGTATATTTAGTCCCGTCCGAATGCGCCATGTCATGTAAAAATAGCGTATGTCGGTAAACTTTACCGCGAGTTTTACCTACTGTGAAACCGTCCGGGGACATTACCCTCGGTAATTCTAATCCCGTCCGAATCCGACCCCATGTAAAGATGTCTGGTTAAGTGCGAGAAACGCACAATATATCCAATCTCTCCGCGGGCTTACAAACATTACAGCCTTGCAGTAAACCGCTGTGTTCGCTGTCAAAATCAGACAGCATGGTCAAACACTCTCTCCAAATGAAAAAACACGCATGCAGACGCATTAGAATGGACTTTGATGGGTTAGTAAACCAACAGGCAATTATTAAAATTGTTCCACGGGACCAAAAGCCTCCATGGATGCACAATAATGTGCTCAAAAATCAATAATGTATTGTGGAGTTGGCACGGTGCATGACGACAAGGGCAGTCACAGGTGCGTGATGAGTAACCCCTCCTACTTTCTGTTCGTTTACTGAGATATTTCAATCCAGCCCGAATCGACCTTTTCTTTTACCGACGTCCTGAGAAAAAAATCACATTACCCAATGTCCATATATAAAACTAGTCCCGTTGGAATAGTGCTTTAGAGACAGTTAAGTCCATGAGCCCACAGGTCCATGAGCCTCCTGGTGATTTGCCATCGACCTTGTGTACTCCCTGGCCCATGTCTGTAATAGCAATTTGATTCTTCGCCCATGTTAACCAGCTGATTTAAGTAAACGCATAGGAAGTGGAACTCCAAAGAAAGAGATGTGCTGACTTCCTGTCGTATTGATTGGCCATTCTTACTCTGGGTCGATTTATTTCCTAGAAACAAACCGTTTTCACCCTATGAGAACTAAGAGTTTGGCCTTTCAAATGAGCCATAGTATGTCTCTAGTTTTAACACTGAATGCAAGCTTTACAAACATCAAACATGGTCTGAATTGCTGGCATCAACGGCAAAATTCAGAAAACATTGTTGCAGTCAGTTTAGCTGATCCTGTTTAGGGATAAGAAGCAGGGATACTACCTTGTTTACTTAGGAAATCAAGGCATAGGAATCATGTAAAACTCAACGCTGAGCCATAATAATGCCAGTGATGCACACATCCAATGTTTCATATATTGTTAGATTGCAATTGTGAATTGACGAGTCAATAGTGAGTCAATCAACTTGTTTTTTTATTGTTATTTCAACCATACGCACCAAACAGTGAAATAACAGAAATGGTTCATTATGCACAACAATTAGGTTTACTTCTCTCACAATCTGTTACAACAGACAACTGCAAAAGACAACCCCTTGCCTGTGTGCCTGTGCGCCTGTGTGTGTCATCCACAATAGACCGTAGAATACAAATAAACTCATGGACTTATTTTTGTGTGTGTCGGCCTTCATTATACGCAGTTACATCGACGTCTCTGTTACTATTTTTAAATCATTCAGAAGGAACTAGCTGACAGGAAATGCTGTGGGAGTACGACAAAAAACATTGGAATTGTATGGGCTAATAATGAGATGTACACTTGACTATGTGCTGAGTTGTGATCTTTGTTTCTGTTGGGTTTTTTTTTCTTCTTCTCCTGTTCCAGTGATCCAGTCCCTCATCGCGCTGGTGAACGACCCCCAGCCCGAGCACCCGCTCCGGGCCGACCTAGCAGAGGAATACTCAAAGGACCGTAAAAAATTCTTTAAGAACGCAGAAGAGTTTACAAAGAAACATGGCGAGAAGCGGCCAGTGGACTAATACCTGACCAGCGTGTAGTCCCCCTCCCCGCCCTCCTCCTCTCACCCTCACTCCGTTTTCAAATTCAAACACCCCTCCTCACCTTCCCACCTCACCTCCTCTCCTCTCCTTCCCCTCCTTCACCCCACCCTCTCACTTCTTTACCTTGTATGTCCTCGGTTGCTCCTCTTCCTCCACACTCTGTGTGTGTTGTCTCCCCCTCGTCCTCTCTCTCTCTCTCTCGCTCTCCCCCTGTAGTAGACCCAGAGAGCCGCCTGCTCCTCCGCGCTCCACGCTCCGCGGTGAATGAAGCAGGACTCAGATGGACCCATCCCACAAAGATCTCTTCTCTTCTCTCTGCCTGATATTAGTTTGAGGCCATAACTAACTTTCTACTATTTTCTTAAGTTAAACAAAAACGACAAAAAACTGAAAATAAAGAACTAAAAAAAATAAACAGTGATTAGGTTTCTAAGATAGGGAAATACACCATGAAGTCTTTCTTTCTTTTCTTTTATTCTTTATTCTTTTGTTTTCTTTTTGTGAGGAAAGAAGGTAGGAAAATATATTCTGTGCCCACACTGAAGTTTTGGATATGAAATATCCAATAGAAGGTGGAAAAAGTGTTTGTTATTATTCAGCTCCTTGAGGTTCACTCTTTAACTGTTTTGACACCCGCCCCCCCTCTCTCCAAATAATAGAATGTCTCCATTGACATTAGTGGTATATATATATTGGACATGAGGTTTAAAACGAGTTCATAAAGGCTAATAGTTTTTTTTATTGTCTTTCATTTTTTTGCATTTTGGTTGCTCTGCACTGTGTTGGTTGAAATCCCATCCTATGTCTCATTACCCACAATTCACTGCTGCATCACCAGGTACCAATTTTGTTATCGGTAACATTTCAGAAATCTAAAGGAAGGAAATAGAGATTCGAGTGTGTGTGCGTGTGCGTGTGCATGTGTGTGCTTGAGTGAGTAAGAGTGCAACAGAACATAATTTTTATGGAAAATTTTGAAGAAAAAAAAAGTGAGACACTGATTTAACAGATATCATATGCAATTGTATTTTTTTCACTTTTTGTTTTTCTTTCTTTTTTTGGCTCCAAGTATCCTGACATGGTTTGAGTGAACAACAACAACCTGTTGAAATTTAGAAGTCAAACAAAGTGCATATATACATTTTGGAGTCCTTTTTTTTCTTTGACCAAAATAAACTTAGTTTTAATCTATGGCACTTCAAAGAACATACGCCTTTCCATTGACTTTTCCCCCCCCCCTTAAATCCCTTAGTACTAATGGACGCCCAGCTTTTGTAGTTATAAACCCTACTACCAGTGTTGTTTGCTGCCACTTTTAGACATAAGGATGGTGTAAATTGATATCAGGTTTGATAAAAGACTGGTTTCACATTGGTGTATCAAATGAGTTTGTGTACAGTAACTTGCAGTACTCCCTGCCCCACCATGGCCTCACAAACTAATTTAGCCAGGCTCCCTTGTCGCAGTTTGCACAGTTGGTATACTCTTTCAGCCAAGGGGCACGGTGGTAAAGGGAACTGTTGGTGGTATATTGACCAATAAAATGCTGTAACCATACTTCCGTGTCGAGGACTAAACTACTGGTAGTCACATGATCAAACCTGAGGGGAAAGGGAAACCTAAAATGAGTGATTTCAATCTTGCTTTCAGAACGCAAAGTCCATGCCACGATTCCCTTCTGACATGGGTAACTTCATCAAATAGCTGATCTACCTGTTCTGAGTGTTCATTACCACCAGTGATGGGCAAAATGGATGAATTAGTTACAGTCTATTCCAAATAACCTTGTTTTACCTGTCTATTTCAACCAAGTGATCATTCAACCTGCCAATCATCTGGCTGAATTGGACAGGTAAAAATCAAGTCATTCAATCCATTTTACCCATCACAGATGACTGTTCAAAGCTTGTTCTACTGTGGCAGTTTTTCCTTTTTCAACTTCATTGGCACTTCTGTCAAACATAACACACTCAGCTGGGCCTGCGAAGGAAACAGTGGTTGGCCAGGCCTTGTGTGGACACCCACAGCAAAGGTTGCAGGAAATGGGGCCTCATCACAACTGTAATTTGGGTTTCACTAAGTGACGTGGAATGCAGTTGATGAAGCATTTTTGTCAGCTCAGAGGTAATGCCTCGCTGTGATTTTGCCAAGAGCCACCAGGGGGAACTAACTTCCTGGAGTCAAAGCTGAGTTATTGGAAGAGTTAGAAGAGATGTCAACAAACTGTAGTGAGTGCTGTGTAAACAGTATGCAAAGTGGCAGAGTATTCAAACTCTTGAACAGGCTATTTTGCTCAGCTACAAAACATTTACCGTCACTTTATTGACCGCAAATAAGTGCTGGAAACTGAGCAATATCCTGTTCTGATCATTAGTAGAGTATCATTTATTGATCCCAGGGGGAAATTAAGGTGTGAAGTAGCATACGTACTGTACATACATAAATACAGAAGACAAACACTTTACACATTATGCTGCTAGGTCAAGTATGTTGCGTTATAATAGGCCCATTGTTATATCACTGTTCTCTTAGGCCTATTCTTCATGAAAATCACAGATGCCTAAGTAACAACTTGCTGATGGGAAATCCCACACAACCCTGCAACAATCAACCCCAATTATTTTATGAATATTACCATTGTTATTGTAAAACACACAACTTACCTGCATTAATAATATGTCTTGGCATGAGATTGTCTTCCGTAAATCAGGTTTTGGCACTCCTTTGCCTTTAATAATCTGGAAGGAACACAGTCTGTTAAATAATTAAGTATAAATTCTGGATTGGCAGTCTCACTGAGTAACAGGCAACAACACATTAGATCAGGTAAATTGGAACATCGGGTACAATTAGACCAATAATGTTATGTTATGTTTTCTGTCTAAATATTAGCAGCCAATCACAAAATGTGAGAGAATATTGTTACTGCAGGCATCCTGTATAAGGAACAATATTAGTTTTGATTGGTCTGAAGTATCATAAAAGGGAGGACCAAAGGTTTGAAGCGACAATGGACCCAACACTTGAGTCCCCTGACATGTTGATTATGCTATCGTGATCATAAGGATATTATGGCTGAACCAGTCATTATATGGAACAAATTATGATTGAAATATATGATGTTTCATTAAAGGACTAAGTCAATATCAAAACATTAGGACAATGATCTTTGCTATATTGAGGAGGAGTTATTTAATATAGTGTGTGTCTGGTTAAATTGGGACAAAATATTCAGATAGTATTGGACAGTTTTCTCAGCATATGAATGGGCTTATGTTGTCTGATAGCATAGCATTAGCAAGCCATAAACCTGAGCTCTCACATACACATATACACTCAATTGACATGGTCACAGTCACACATGCCTTAATCATTCAATATTGTCTTGAAAAGGACATGTTTTAGCAACGTTATGTATATTATTAAATACTTAAGATCCCAGTCTAATCCTCCAGCAGTTTTATTCTTAATTGTATCCAAAAATAATGATTATCAAACTGACTGTCCCATTTTACCAGAAGGGGTTTCCCAATTTAGTGTACCTGACCACCTTCTCACACCGAAGTATGGTGTCTTGTTGTCTATATTTTAATTTAAATATTATACTTGGGTCATTTCAAGTGAAATCAGACACCTTGGGACCCGACCGACACAGATTTCAATCATTCTTAAAGGGGTATGCCACTATTTTGGGGCTTAATACAGTTAAAATCGTTGGCTGTTGTTTATAAAGGTGGTAAAGTGTCTTATTTTTCATGTAAGCCGTTGTCTTGCTTTAAGACAAGTTAAAAGAGGGAATATGTCGCTAAGCTAGTGAAAGTCAATGGATCCATGTAGCATGCTGCAATGCTACACGGATACATTGACTTTCACTAGCTTAGCGACATAATCCCTCTTTTAACTTGTCTTAAAGCAAGACAACGCTTAACATGAAAAATAAGACACTTTACCACCTTTATAAACCCCAGCCAACGATTTTAACTGTATAGAGTTCTTCAGCGGAAGCGGAAGCATGTAGTAGATTGTAGTCTTTCATGTTAGCATTTAAGGACGTCCTGGTTCCTATCGGCTTCCGGCCTCCATTGGGAATGAATAGGGGTAAATTTCAAATAAGCTCCGAGTGCAAGCACGCGCTTAGCGAACCCCCGCAAACTGTCGAGGGTGTTAAAAATAGGCTGTAGGTATGACATGGTTGATCATTTTGTGTCAAACTTCGACATAAATACGATGTTGCGTCCATATGCTAAACCCGGAAGCTTTTGGCGACTACAGAAACGGCGCCAGTATCTAACGGCATGTACGTGCGGAAGGTTGTACCCATGGCAACCAAAGGAAAGTATGTAGTTCGGAAGTTTTAATGATCAGAAAGGGGTTAGCAATATTGAATTATAATCGTCATGATTTAACATGTGAATACACCAACATGATGATACGATCCGTTCCACTAATGAGAAAGGGATGCGGGGACACGCTAATGTTCTTTGTTGCCGTGCAACTTATATTTTTGCCAAACCTGAATCTCTATGGCGTTTTGCAATGTAAAAAATCGCCATGGAACCGGTAGTCCAAACGCCGCATACAAGTTGACGTCAACGCTGAAGAGCTCTATTAAGCCCCAAAATAGTGGCATACCCCTTTAATGTGCCTGTGTAGTAGCAAGGTAGCACCCCATCCCAGAACTGCATTTGTGTGAATCTGACACCAATATTAAGGGAGAAACAGACTAGGAAAGGTTTACATGTGAGGGTAGAACACTATACATTCAGCATTGATTATATCGGTCAGTGTAAGTCACAAAAAGATGTCTGTGGTGTTATTTGAAAGCTATTTTCTGGCTCTACAAACTACACAAACAGCATGAAATACAACAACCCTCAGAGTATGATGATAAATTGAAAAATTAAAAATTGAATATCAAAAAAACTCATATTTTAAAATGGCCAGTTCCTTGTCTAAACGTAGCCTGCAATGTCATGAACAACACCTGAAATGCTGGTGTTTGGTTCTTCATTCATTTCAGAGATAATGAATGGGACTCGAAAATATGGCATCATACAGATCATCTAGTAATAATATGGTAATACCATAGTAATATCACATGACTGCATGTCTATCGGAATATGTGAAGGATGGAGATGGTCCATGAGGATGCAGGAAGTTCATTTTCACCTTTCCAGTGCTCGGCATACATTCCTCAAAACATGCTAGCCATTAGTTGCCATCATATACAGCTACAACATACCTTTTGATGTTTGAACATTTGAACTATTCTTATTCTTTCAACCCTGCCTTCTCTGAATGCTGAAAATGGTCTAGCTTCCACTGTGTCCATTGACAATGGGAGTGTAGTTTTTGAGTACCTAGAATAGGGACTGACGAGGGTGCAGGGCCCACAGGGAAAATGCCCGTTATGCCAGATGGCCAGTCCAGTCCAGTCCTGTCCTGTCCCTGACACTACCCTATTACTACCTTATTACAACTCATTTAAACCTTTATGTCCCATTATCTCTGAAATGAATAAAGAACCAAACACCCCATTTTCAGGTGTTTACAGGCTATGCGACCTTGCAACTAAACAGGCACAGCAAGTATGATTGAAATCTGTGTCGGTCGGGTCCCAAAGTGTCTGATTTCACGTGAAATGACCCACTTGACAAAATCATTTCTGTGCAGAAATGTAGCAAAGGTCCATCTGAAGACATAAAGTGAATGCATATCAGTGTCTTTATGATCTGAAGTGTTACTTACAATTTACCTGATGTGAGTTGTGACGAGAGGGAACACAGATTTGCTTGCACACAAGAAATCTGAAGCTCCATAACAATAAAATGGCTCAGCTGCATCTTTTTTGGCTGCAAGGTGCCAGCTCAAATTTCCACTCTCACAGTCTTCTCACGGTGTTACATTTCTATTCAAGTGGAACTCATCTGATTTTCTTTTGGATATCTTCTTGGATCCTTTCCTATTATAGACCCGATGTACTTGTCTTGTTTTCTTTCGATACCATTTTGAAATGATTGAATATTGAACTGGAGATCATCACACACACACATTCAAGTCCATTCATATTTCAACAAGAATTAATTTATTCAACTTCTAACTGTGACAGTTTAAAATCTCTGAAATAATATAAATACATTGTTTTTGAACACTAAAAAATACATATAAAATTATCAGACAAGGACATTTCATGGCCCTACCTTCATTCCATTTGGATGCACTAGTCTCACTAGCAGGCCTTCAAAAGTGAAATGGCTTCATCATGGCAAGTGTTCCTCTATCTACTGTACACTTGGCATCACGGAGGCCTCTACATGGCTCAAGATTTGGCTTACAGCATGAGGTTACAGTAGTGTCAGGTGCCTAGCTAGCACCTCATGTCTTACTATGGTATACTAAGGGATTCAAAATGTGCTCAACAAACAGTAGAAACAACTGAGGTGTTTTTTTCACTTAGTTTTTTGGTCAGTATGTTACTTATTTGGTGTGTTTCAACGTGAGCAGCATTATTTTAAAGGTAGAGGGTTTTTTAGAAGTTTATTTCCAGAATTCATGCTGCCCATTCACGAATGTTAACTTCTTCATAAATATTTACCATCATTTGTATTCATTGTGCGTGGGAAAATGACACGTTTCTTACATGAAAAGGTAAATCTTTTCTGTGTCTGCCATTTTGAATTTCCAGTAAATTGAAGAAGAAAAAAACACACATTTGGCTGCATGACTTGAGAACTGAAGGCAGACCAGTAAATATTAGATGATTACTTAGTAAATACTCATGAAAAGATCAAATTTGTGAATGGACAGCATACATGTTGAAAACGAACGACTAAAAAACACATACTATACCTCTAAAGATCCCTGAAGGCACAAAGCTGAATGCTCTCTTGCTTGAAGTAGGCCAGCAGGGTGGGGTCAGTCAGAGTGTCCAGTTCCTGTTGCCGGTCCTCAGACTGGGAGAAGTCATCGGGGCCCTGGCCACAGCCCCCCTCTGGAGGCTGGCTCGGGTGTCCCGGATGGACCATCAGCTCAGCTGTGATTGGACGGTCAGTCTTTGGCACGGGCGGCGTTTCCTCGGTTGCTGCACCCGTGCCTAAGGGTGTGGTGAAGGCGCTCGTTAGGCCGTTGGCTCCCAGTGCGTAGCTCAGAGCCTGCTTGATGTTGGGCACTGACATGTTTTGGCCCATGGTCGTCAAGCCCAGGTAGACATCGGGCCACCTACAGAACCATCGGGCCACCAAAAAAACAAAAAAACAAAAACAAAACAATGAGTCAACCAAGGAGGCCAATAGGGGGGACAAAGGGGTAAAGTGGTCCCGGGTACGAGGGCAGAATTGAGTCCTCATTACATTGTATTGTATGTCAACTCGCATGCAG
Organism: Engraulis encrasicolus; assembly: GCF_034702125.1. NCBI lineage: Eukaryota > Metazoa > Chordata > Actinopteri > Clupeiformes > Engraulidae > Engraulis > Engraulis encrasicolus. Next base: position 26,450,335 of record NC_085859.1, on the reverse strand, counting down.
GTGGAGGTGGAGGTGCAGGAGGAGCACTGAAAGAACACTGTACAATGAGCTTCAGTAGGTCACTGATGTGCCATCAAATGGTGAGGAACAGACTCCATGAGAAGGAGCGTATGGGGGCCTGATGTCCAAACGTTCAATGTCCAACACTGTGGAGCGTGATTGGCATATTGGCCAATGGTGCCATCTAACTGGTCAAGCTGATTTCACAGACGTATGACTGACTTGTCATTGCATTGCACAGCTTTGATGTTCCCTTTCTTTGAGTAGTGTAGAAAAACAGGTTCCACCGTAGGTGAAAACCTAACCTAACCCTGCTCATCTCCACTATCCCAGCCTGGCGTTTCTATTCTACATTTATCCACATGTTGTATGCAGATGATAATGTTCCAGTTTTGTAAGTCGATTTGGACAAAAGTGTCTTGCAAAAGGTAATGTACAGTAGTAATAGATGCAAAGCAGTGTGAACAGGGTGCTGTGGGCCAGCATCCATAAACAGATTCACCTATGGCAGGGGTGCTCAACTGGCGGACCCAGGTCCGGATGCGGACCCAAATGCAATGTCATCCGGACCAAGACAAAATCCATCTGTATTTAATATGTATAAATTATACATGAGATTTCGCTGCCATGCGATCTATAGGTGTATTTCTGCGAAGCCAGTCTTATGACAAATAAAAGTATCATCACTATGACAACTCAGTGAGTGAGCAAGAGGCCAGTGCGGCCAGCGAGTGAGGCTATTTTCTGCATCGGTCCGTAGCGACTTTTTTGGACCCTGGAAACATACGAAATTTGGCGAGTGGACCTTTTCAGTTTCTAGTTGAGCACCCCTGACCTATGGGGACCCAGGTTCGAATCCTGCCTTGGTCATTTCCCAGCCCTGCTCATCATTCTCTCCCACGTGTTCCCCATAACTTCCTCACGGGTCTTAGGAAAGGAGGTCACTTGCGCTCTAGCCTTTTTGGTGCTCACAGTCTGGGACTGTATTCAGTTGAAAGCAAGCTGGTCCACTTCAAAGGAGACTGGGCCAAGGATGATTGGAGCACACAGGATACGTTTTGCTGTTATTTAGTTGCACCACAATAAATAACAGCAAAACGTATCCTGTGCGCTCCAGTCATCCTTGGCCCAGTCTCCTTTGAAGTGGACCAGCTTGTTTTCATTCCTCAGTCACTGGTCTATCGAATATATATATATATATTAAAAAAAAAAAAAAAAAAAAACAAGAAAGAAAGAAAGAAAGAGAGAAGCACCTGATGCCATGGCGTTGGAACACCTCCACGGACGACAGAGCATCGTTCTGCACCTGGATGTAGAAGTCCCGCAGGTGAGGGGGGATGAGGGGGCAGGTGTGAAGGCCGGGCTCCACTGGGATGCGGGTGTACTGGATGCCAAAGTCGGCAACCACCTGCGCAAACACCTCTCTCACCTCTGCATCAAGTAAACATGGAGAGAAAGAGAAGAAAAACACGAAAAAAAAATATGATAGGAATTTTATTGCAGTCTGCCTGGTTTAAATATTATACCACTGATATGGTAGGGCACACGTTTACCACTCAGCTGACCCGGGTTCGATTCCCGGTCCTGGTCCTTTGCCGGTCCTTAAATATCTCTCTCTCTCAGCTCACTTCCTGTCTCTCCTCCACTATCCTGTCTCACAAAAACCAATAAAATGGCTGAAAAGCCCCCCCCAAAAAAAATTTAAAAAAAAAAAAAAAAAAAAAAAAAAAAATCTAATTTATACCATCACTGTCCCATCATACAGAAGTATGGTTTATTTAGTCTGGACAATTTGATTTATTTTTCAAACTGCTGTTCATTTATTAAAATTGTAAATTATCTTGGTCCCCCTCCCCTTCAGAAATGTGTGAGTCTGAGTAAAGCAGAAAACAACACAAGAGCATCATCTAGAGGGGACTCATCAAGTGTGTTTAGAAGTACCACTTTTGGTCAAAGTGCCTTTTCTGTAAAAACAACAGGACTTTGGAACAGTATTCCTGTAGGTATTAGGCAAAGCAACACTCTCAGTAGTTTTAAATCAGGTCTCACGAAATGGCATAAAAGAACGTAAAACATTTTCAGTCATTTATCTTATGTTTGGTGTTTTATGTTTACTTCATCATACATCATGTTTTTTTTGTTTGATTCTTTGGTGTATTCTTTTAACTAGATATGCCTTCTTGGCCATGTAATGTTGTGGGCCTATATTTTCACATCGGGCATCTTTTAATTGTAGCATCAAATTCTTGTATTATTATTCATTTTAATCCTTTTTGTTTTTCGCTTAACTCCAATTGCTGTCCAGGGACTACAGATGAAAATTAGCCGTGTGGCTATAATCTGGCTCAATTGTATGTTGTACACTGTCCCTGCTAAATAAACAATACATGAAAAAATAGTTTGTGCAAAGGATGGAAAGTAAGGGTGCGTCCAGTGGAGGTGGGATGTAGGGGGTTTGTGGCCGGCACGGTGGCAAAGCTCCTCCGGGAAGTTGGAGTAAGGGGTCGGACTCACAGACAGGCCATTAAAGAACTGGCCAATACAGCGGAAACAACAAGCCATTGGCTGTGGCTCAAGAGAAGCGACATCACCTGGGCTGCTAGAAACAGCTAACAGCGGGACACACACCCAGGCCTGATCAGCCTGTGGTGGGCCAGCCTCAGCAGAGGGTGTATTGTGTTAAGTGGCCGAAACATCCAGTGACGCTCAGGTACACAACTGATGATATGTCCCGCTGTAAACGCTGTATAGCGCCTACCGTCGTAATGGTGCAATACTAGGGATGCTTAACACCAAATCCTTTCAGCGAATCTGTGTGTGATGTTGTATTGGCCAACATTATTCTACTCTGAAGTCATTGATAAAGTACCATTAGTGATGTAACAAAAGATGGGGGTCCCACTAGAGATTGAACAATCACTCAAAAAGATGTGAGCATCTCGCCTCAGCAGACACACACAGGCAACAATGATCAAGCAAGCTTTGCAAAATTGGCCAACATTTGGCAATCCCATCCCATTCACATTACATTGGGTGACATCACTTGCTCCTGCACTCAATTGTGGCTCCATTGCAAAGTGTCGAATGCCACACCCTCTGTCAAAAAAGTTGCACAATACTTGTGTGGTTATGAAATGTGCTATATACATCCATATTAATTGATTTATTGATCGATTGATTAAATAAGGTGCTTGCTACTGAACACATTGAAAATGGGCAAGAGCCAAAATGTTTAATGTTCTTGTCTATGTCTGTGGAGTTTTTTGTCATCTTGTCTGCTTTCAACATTATTTCGTGTCAGGCTTGTGTGAGCCTAATTTTTAGTAGTTCTAGCCTTTTTGAGTTGATGCACCAAGCGAGACACCGTTCACATACATCTAAATAGCTCCTCCTTGTAAATCACCTTGGTCAAAAGCGTCTGCTAAATGTAATGTAATGTAAATGTTATTGAACTGTTTTCTACCAGGTAGAATAGAGGGAGAGGAATGTAAGATTCCTTTGCTAAAACTGGTGATGTGCTGGATTGGAGGAAACCTTTCCCTCAATAGACCAATGCACAGTAACACCACGGGACAGGTGGTGCTTACAGTATATATTGTAGAGCCTCGGTTGGACTTTGGAGCCGCAACTCACCTGGCAGGACGTGCACGTGCTGGTGTCCGTCCATGTGGAAGGGCAGGTGGCCCACCAACTCACAGAAACGCTTCACCTGCGCACGCAACTCCTGCTCCACCTGTCGTCAGCCACGGGGAACCAACACACACACACACACACACACACACACACACACACACACACACACACACACACACACACAAAGACACACAGCTTAGTCTGTTGGTCCCCTCTCTGTCTCGCGCGCGCTCTCTGTCACACACACACACACACATTCTCTCTCTCTCTCTCACACACACACACACACACACACACACACACACACACACACACACACACACACACACACACACACACACACACACACACACACACACACACACACACACACAGCTGTCATTTTAGCTGAGCCACCACTCTCGCTCACACACGTTGACAACCTTGTGGGTCTGTGTAACTATTTGATTACACAGCTGTGGCTCTGCAATGCCGTGCTAAAGGGTAAACATTCCTCTTATCATCTCAAACTATTTGTGTTGGTGTGAAGCGGTGTGCCTACCACGTACAGTGCATTACCCCCGCGAATTTACAGTGAAGTGACTTTATGGCTCACTTCAAGCATAATTTGTTTAAACGGCAGCTATTGAAGCCCACTGGCCAATCTACATTACTGTTTCATTCAATGTGCAATAATGTTTATTATGTCTTTGTGCATGTTTTGTATCTGGTAAGAATGTCAGACACCTTAATTTCCATCAGGATTAATAACAGTACTCTATTCTGCATTCTTGTAGATGTTTGACAGCCTATCTACAGAAATAAGGGACCAGCAACTAGTTATTACAACTTTACGACTACACTAAAGGGTCTGATCAACTCAATCCAGAGTCAGGATTCCTAAACACATTCTACCTTATCTTTCCTAGGTGTCCAGATGTTACTTTTTGTAACTAGGATTTACGAGCCAGAAAAAAACACTGGGTTCATATGGTGTAACACTCAGGCCTACTTCCTCGTGATGTTCACTTTTACAGCCTTTTTTAGTGTCAACGACAGCTGTCAGTGAGCCTTGTGACTGTTTCACAACTAACTCCTCTTGGTAACATGGTGGCATCATTACTCAGAAACCACATAAGATAAACCGTAAGTCTGAGTCATAAACTCCCTAAACCATCTCAGTACCATGATGATCAATTGTGTCAACAGCTGTCAATGTGACTATTTCATAACTCCCTCTTGGTGACATGAGACACAAGAAGTCTATCCTGATTAAATCTCTCATCCATCTCACTTTCATGGTCATATTTGAGTTTATAATATTAAAACTGATTTGAAAAGTAAGGAAAACATACTTGTTATTGTTTACTACCTCAGTCATGTTGAGTTGCCCACTTAGTAGGGCCTTCCGGAATCCAGTTTTCCCATGGAAATAGCCCTCCTCGTTCAGGAGCGAAGAGCCTTTCAGGCACAAAGACACTGGGGAACCTTCAGAGAGATTCGCATGGAGTCCAATGGGTATGTGATGTCTTCAATAACCGAAACAGGGTAGAGAATACACAGTGATCAACAAGAAACCATGTTTGTGGATCAGCTAATCCACTCTCTTGAGACAGATGTGCCTGTCTGACTAACTTTGTCTTACTTACCTCTTCGCCAACTCTGCGGCATCCATCGCCGATGTGGCATTGACCAACAGCGACACGTTGGACACACCGCCTTTCAGGAAACATTCCACTATCCCGCGATTTCTTCTCGGACAGTACCCAAAATCGTCTCCCGTCACCACCAGTTTGACTTTGGGCTGCGGCATGTTGACGCTGTTCGTTCGACTTGGCTGCAAGCGACAAGCAGTGAGTGGACACTGTCCATTAAAAAGGGCGGTCAACTCAGGCCACAGCAGTTCAAGGTTAATCACACATTATGATACAACAGTGATTGTATCGCCCAACCAATGACAAGATAGCATTCATCGAGAAGCCCACAGTCAAGCCCGTCGTACAGTGTACCAATGCCTCATTCGCTACTTTATTTCTCTACTGGATTAACATTTTGAGGTGGAGGGCTCTCTGACAGGTGGGTGGTGGTGTGATGAAGAATACGTGGCTTCAATGTCACTGCTATCTACATTACCAGAACAGATTAGCTAACCAGCTGATTGTACAGCGCAGCTCTACAATTCACACTAGCAACTACAATTCACACTAGCAACTGCCCGCTAACTACCGATCGATTAAACTTTAACAGGTGTCAGGCAAAAACAAATGAGCCATGTTTCCCGTCTGTCGAGAATTACTGTTTTCATCTCAGTATGTTTATAAGCTCGAGAATGTCTATCACTTGTTTATGTTCGAGATGAAGTGGGGTGGTCTATTAATGGAACAGCGAGACAGTTATCTTCGGGGAAAACAGCCTAAATCAGACCCAAACTTGCCATAAAAACCCCCACATAGCTTTCCGAAAGAGTTGGTTAGTAGAAGTAAGCGGTATTAAAAAAACTTACCCATTTTAACAGATGCGGGCCATAAGAACATCAACCCTCTATCCAAGCCGAGGGCGAATGAATGATGTGTTTCACTTCCTTCCCCTTTTCCCAGTATTAACGCCCTCCTGTGGACAAAGGTTTTTTCACAGATGAATGTCACTGGGTTTTTTTTGCCTGTAGACAGAGGATGGAGCAGTTGTGTGTGTATGCTTGTATCTTTTTTCAACAGGTGTTCCATGGGCATTAATCTATGACGTAACAATTACTGCAACATTCTGATGCACAAACATTTGCATTAATCTATGACGTAACAATTACTGCAACATTCTGATGCACAAACAACACTCCCAGCACAAACAGCAACAAGGAATACCTGTGGACTACTGTCTGAAGGGGAAAGGGATCATGGTAGCTTTGTTGCACCACCTATAAAATGAAATGACTTATTATTACCTTGCCTGAGTGAGAGGCATTTGGCCAGACCATCACTGGGGAATTAAAAAAAAAAAGAAAAAAAGATGGAGTTCAGGGGTGCCAGCGACTTTATCACACCCAACAGTAACTCGCTTACAGTTGAGGTGTCTGGGAGCAGTTCTCTCACCACACCAAAGGCCTTGGACGACCAAGAGTGGACTGACATCGAGGGCGACGTGTCAAGCTCGGCTGATGCGCACGACAACGGATTTTCCTCCATTAGCATCGACACACTGGCAGCCCACCTGGAGGAGGAGTTCAGGCAGTATTTAGTGGAGAGGGGCGTCTACAAGGAGCTGGAGGACACTGCCTCAAGAGTCCTCGAGAAGCTCCTGCAGTCCAAGAGGGCCGATGGGACCCCGCTCCTGCTGCTGAACACGGGAGACGTTCCACCCAAGGACAGCAGCACATCTAAGGCTTCTGGTTCAACAGATAATAAGGCCAAGGATGACAAGGCGTCCAAGGAGGCCTCAGCTCCACCACCATCTACTAAAAAGCCAGCCAACAACAGGACTCGACAGTCCCTATGTAATAACACTAAGCCAGAACCATCTAATTGGAGGAGGTCTTCTGCTGTTGACAAGAGGAAGGAGTCATGTGCTCAAAACAATTCTCAGCGATCAGAGCGGCGAGCAACAATAGCGACCCCCAAGAAAAAGCCTGACCAGGTGGAGTTCAAACCTCATATCTCATCTTTTTTTCTTTCTTTCTTTCTTTCTTTCTTTCTTTCTTTCTTTCTTTCTTTCTTTCGTTCTTTCTTTCTTTCTGTCTGTCTCTCTTTCTGTCTTGCTTTCTTTCTATCTATCTTTATTTCTTTCTTTCTTTTCTGCTTGTTTATTTGCATGCTTCCTACCTATGTGTAAGTTGTTTCTCAGCATAAGACAGTGTGTTTACATCTTCATGTCTGTTGCTAGACATCATCAGGTCAAGGATCCTCAAAGTCCCCTGGGAGTGCACAGGCAGAGAAGAAGACTCAGTCAGAGGCTGCCAAGACCTTGTCAGATATCCTGCAGGATGCACTCATCAGCCTAAACCACAGGGCCAAGATTGGAATCCATCTCTCCAACCAGCTGGGCATGATAGTCACACGTCTCAATGACACAGGCAAAAAATGAGCTGCTTTGCATTGAGTGTCCAACATAATTGCTGCTCCAATAAATAACACCAGAAAATCACATTTTGTTGGTTAATTTGTAACTGTTTCTGTGCTGGCTGTACATGCTGTTCTGTGATCCCTAGGTTTCTTTTAATGGGAAGTATCCTGTCTTTCATTTTTTTGAAGTGTATTTCCTTTTGTTTTTACTACAGTGAGAAAAAAACATGACAGTAGCCAGAAATGCAACTTTGTAACAGAATCATGATGTCACTGAACAGTGGCCAATGACTTCATTCCGGGTAAGTACATTGTTTCCGGGTTGTGGGACTTGTCAAGCTGTGATTGGTCACTGTGCGGGCCGGTGTCTCGTCTGTGCTGTTTCCATTCATCTTACCTTGTTGGGGTGATGTGGCTAGCCTGCAAGCTAGCAGTCAAACCAGTCGTACAGCGTTGATAGAATGGAAACCTCTCAGGTTTTTCGCGTCTTTGTGAATCTGATTTGGCTCTTATTTATTTTTTCTAAAACGGAAGGCCGTGAATCAGAAGCACAGTTTGTTACATGCGGATCTCTCGTGAAGCTACTCAACACCAGACACAACGTCAGGCTCCACTCCCACGATGTGAAATACGGATCAGGTAAAGAAACCAGCGTTGTTTAATTAACAGCTGAGCCAAGTGGTCCACCAATGGGCACAAATGTGTTCTTTGCAGACTTACTTTAAGTCCTTCTGGTCTTTGCTGAATGGATACTACAGCGCTTCTAGCGAAGCCTTTGTACAGTAAGCTAGTGCTTAGCTTCACGACCTAGCTTGGTCCAGGAGGCGCTAATGTCCAATGTTTAGTAAAGATGCAAAGCATTATTTCGTTACAGAAACGTAACCTGGTTAGACAGAGACATCATTTAAGATGTAGCCACTAAGACATAGCAATCAGTTTCCATTTGGTATTGCGTTGTGTGGCTGAACTCTTGTCGGCGCTAAACTTCAGGTGTTGAGTGACGTTGTTTCAATTCTCAATCAATGATGACCGTATAGGCTAGTAGGCCACTGCTGTTTTGACAGCTGGACCAGTACTAGCGAATAAGTTGAATTTAAATGTTCACAGACATCTGTTTTGATTTTTGATCCGCTCTAGCTGGCCAGAGTAACTGGTGTTGAACGGTGGATCTGATTCTGACAGCTTTCCAATTTCCAGTGGGCTTTCTTCACTCACCATGCATTTAAATGTTCTCCATGTCTGTGTTATTATCAAAGCACGTTGATGTGTTTGAGAATGAAAACGTCCTGTGGAAACCAAACAGGTAGCGGCCAGCAGTCTGTGACCGGGGTGGACAGCGCAGACGACTCCAACAGCTACTGGAGGATCCGAGGGAAGCCAAGTGTCATCTGTCAAAGAGGTGTCCCCATCAAGTGCGGTCAGCATGTCCGAATCACCCACATGACAACCGGCCGCAACCTCCATTCACACCACTTCAGCTCTCCCCTGTCAAACAACCAGGTGAGAGCACACACACACACACACACACACACACACACACACACACACACACACACACACACACACACACACAAAGATCCGAGTCCTTTCTCTGTGTTCATTTAATACTCTAGCATATGATTGGCCTACTTACTACATCAAGAAAGCAATGAAGACCTGAAATAAGTTGTGCTTTGGTCCACTCTGTTGTCATCTTTGAAGTAGCTTCCAAACCTTCAACAGCTTAAAAAGTCTAAAAATGGTGATTTGGTGAACAATGGTTTACGGGCAAAAGGAGTTGGTACTAAACACAGTGAACAACAATACAGAGCTGAACTGGAATGGTGGGGTTTACAATGGGAGACCTTCAAATGAGCCAGATGAAATGTCATGAGCTGTGGCGGGAGGGATGGGCCAAACACTGCTAGGGCCATTGATGTGCACTGCACAGATAGGGACGAGGAGGTGCTAAAGCACCTGCCCCTTTGCCCTACTTACTGGTAATGCCCCTTAAGATACCTTTTTGGGATTTTTTTGTGGTCATATTCGACATGACCTTCTCCAAATGCTTGACGAGTAAAAGCATGTGACAATAATACACCGATATAATACAACCCTTATTGCCCAGTAAGGCAGCTGGAAGTTTGACATGTTCAATGCCCCCCCTCGAGCACCTGCCCCCCCCCCCCCCCCCCAAAAAAAAGTCTGTGCATGCCACTGGCAAGGACATTGTGTGCATGGAGCTATCACAAACATTTACATCAACGCGAGAGCAATCATGGACGGTGGCTACCTGGCCCTCGGCCCAGTACGTACAACGTACTGTATGTATGTGGTGTGGTGTGTATGGCTCTACCTGCAGGCAATCCTGAACACTGCAGACAGACAGACAGACAGACAGACAGACAGACAGACAGACAGACAGACAGACAGACAGACAGACAGACAGACAGACAGACGAATTGCAATACCCAACCTCGGGGTCCAGTCATCAATGGTTTACAGAACAAATGTTGGAATTTTGCATATTCACAATAAATCAATCAATCAGGGTCTTCTACACTACGCTACAGTGAGGCACAGTTCTAGATTGTTCAAAGGGGTAAATTCAGGTAATGTCAGTGGTTAATCAAAACATCCTCTTCACAGAGAGAGGGCATCTGCCCTGTGGTCCAAGGGTGCAATCCAATATGCACACTCCTGTCCTCCACTTGTGCTTGTGGCCTCGCATTTTGCTGACGCCCCGCCTCTGTGGAGAAAACAATAAAGTTTCCCCACTGTCAGCCTAGCTACAACAATTTTTGGGGGACTGCTTTTTTTTTATTCACCATCCCGATTGCAATTGAGGAAATTGCCTTAGAATTGTGCTTTTGCAAGATATTGGATTCATTTTTTGTCATGTCATCAGTGATGTCATCATGAGGTCACAAGATGGCAAGTGAGCAAGGGAGGGAGGACAGAAGTCTGCATATCCACCCCTAATTTGCAAGACAAATGGAACATATGGTAATCTTCTGTCTCTCATGCTTGCATTACCTATGATTCCATAGCCTCTCAATTTGGCATGAAACTCGCTGTGATCCATTTCCTCATAGGCTAATGACTACATGGTTGCCGTCCTTCACAATCACATTCTACAATCTAGAACGTCTGTGTGTTCCACTGGCCTACTTCAGAGAGAATCCAGGAGGAGGAGGAGAGAATGTCCAATCTTTGTTCCCGTTCCCGCCAAACATTATATTATATTACATCACATTTAATAGACATTATCCAAAGCAACTTAAACAACATAAACAGGGCATACCCCGAACATATGTGGGGGAAAAGGCAGGCATAACATTAGTGCGTTACATAGATGGCCAAAGCTACACTTTCAGATGAATTGGTTCTTTTTGTTCAGTGGATCTTCAATTTTTACCTGGGTGCATGGTACTTCTGAATTTGCTTTGCTGTCCTCTATAAACATAATAAAGCAGTTCTGTGATTTTTCATTTGAATATTTCCCCTCCATCAGTGTTTGTTTCTAACTCTGTGCTACTTGTTGCACGTGGTGTAGGAAGTGAGTTTTGGAGAACAGCACATCTGAAATTGTTCTGCGGCTCCATGACTTGATAACCCAAACGCAAAAATTGCAGTAGAAAACACGTCAAACTTCTATTCTTTCCCCACGTTCATTTAAAATCCTGCTTGCCTCTTCTCATTGTTCTTGTCAAGAGAGAAGTGAGTGCATTCAGAGCAGAACTGCGAGCTGCCATGACAAAGCAGCACAGGCCGTGGCACACACTCTTTTTTTTCTGTTAACACCAGTTGTGGTTGACTTTCTGTCTTCATTTGTTTTTATTTGTTGTTTGTTTTAACACCAATTCTTTTCATCTCTAGCCCTCATCTCTGCAGCTTTGTGCTTCCTGGTGTTTGTTGAGAATGATTGGAGGAGGAGCTAATGAAAAAGTTATTCATTGTTAACCCCTGTTCATTAGTGTATGTACTTATTCATTTATTTATTGCTGTTAATTAATATGTTTTCAAATGCCAGTAGTTCACTTCTACCTGCTTGTCCTTCCTCATGTAACAGGAAGTGAGCGTGTGATAAAAAAGCAATGCAGGCCGCACTGCACATTTTCACTAGATGTTTTTGTTGTCCATTCTTAACCCTTTTCTCTCTCTGCTTCTTCTGTGACAGGAAGTGAGCGCGTTCGGCGAGAACGGCGAGGGCGACGACCTGGACGTGTGGTCGGTGCAGTGCGGCGGCGGCTACTGGGACCGCGAGGAGGCCGTGCGCTTCAAGCACGTGGGCACCGACGCCTTCCTGAGCGTGACGGGCGAGCAGTACGGCCACCCCATCCGCGGGCAGCGCGAGGTGCACGGCATGCACTCGGCCAACCACCACAACTACTGGAAGGTCATGGAGGGAGTCTTCATCCAGCCCAGCAACGACCCACTCAGACACGACGAGCTCTAAGGAAACACACACACACGCACGCGTACAGTACAAACCTCATCACAGACTAAAAAAAAAACATAAAAACACACACACACACACACACATGTGAAGTGGAGCTGTACGTCAAGATCTACGTGTGGATGGATGACTTTTTCCACTTTTGTCTGTGAAGATTCTATGTTTCACCTGTGTCAATGAAGACACTTTTCGTGTGTTTGTGTGTGGGTACGTGTTGGGTGTGTTTCTGCACTTACAATGAGAGGACTTTGTGTGTGTGTGTGAGAGAGTTTCTAATTGCAAAAGACTAAATGAAATTGTGTGTGTGTGTGTGTGTGTGTGTGTGTGTAAGACCGACAAAGTGTGTGTGTGTGGGCTTGTCCAAAGTTCTGTTGAGATGATGTGTCTTGCCTACTTTTATATGTCAGAATGTATCATTTTGGTAATATTTGAAGTAATTTAAGTTTTTCATTGATGCGGATCTTGCTGTAGGTGAGAATGGAGAAAAAAAAGGTCAAAGTTCAGGACAGACCTCCGACACAGACCTACAACCATCAGGATAAACAAAAGGGAAGTTGTTTCAGATGGGTTTGTTGGTAAAGACCCTTTTAAACAGCAACTTTGTCTTTCCTCGTGGTTCACAGATACAATAAATACTGAAATAAATGCCATGTCCTTAGTCTTTGTTTTGTCAAAAAGTCAAAAATGAGTACATAGTTCTTATCCATCGTTCTGGGGTTTTTGATTATCATGAATGCTTTATACAAAGTGTCAGTATCCCCATAGAATATCATTATTTTTGGTGATAAAAAATATGAATGTGAAAATTAGTATTATTTTAAGTCTGTTAAAGGGACACTGTGCGAGATTTTTAGTTGTTTATTTCCAGAATTCATGCTGCCCATTCACTAAATAATGTTACCTTTTTCATGAATACTTACCACCACCATCAAATTCTAAGTATTCCTTATGACTGGAAAAATTGCACTTTTCATACATGAAAAGGGGGATCTTCTCCATGGTCCGCCCTTTTGAATTTCCAAAAATAGCCATTTTTAGCTGCAAAAATGACTGTACTTGGACCATACTAGAAAATATTTGTTTATTACAGGTAGTTTCATATAAAGATCAAATTTGGCAATGGGCAGCCCAGTTTCAATGAGCAGCATAGTTGCAGTACCTTTTTTGACCATTTCCTGCACAGTGTACCTTTTAAAGTCCATGTAATATACTGGTTTAACAACATGGGTCTATAGAGCATTTGGGTTTTGGCCTAGATGCTTTTCCACTCTTTTTCTTTACCATATTTATTCTTGGAATGTACTTCAGTTGATGCTTCAGTGATCCAAAAATAGGAACTCTTGCATGACAATGTGTTACAGATACATGTGTTCTGTCTACAGATACATTATTTATTTATTTGTTCTTGAGTCTGCATCTCCAGAGAGAGAGGAAGTAGAGACGGCTTAAGGTGCTGATTACACGTATGTGCATATTTTTAAATGCGGATGTACTGTAGATGTATTTTTATCCGTTTGCATATAAACACATGGATAAAATACAACACTCCAATGTGACGGGTGCGTTTTAGCCCCCAAATGTGATGTTTTTAAAACATTTTTGAAATATGTGTTCTAAAACTCTGTTTACGTGGAAAGGGGAGGCCAAAACCAGAGCATTTTCAAACATATCCATGTATGTCTACACATCTTGTCAGATGTTTCTTTTTCTATTAGTCTGTCTGTTACATGTAGCCACAAAACCACTGTTTTATATCTGAAATTGTTCAATGATCCTCTTACATGAAGTTTTACCAATATACAGTACACAACTGATTCTTTCTATGATCTGGAACTATTAGTGGTGATAAGGGAAAAGAGTGTGGACATTTTAATTGCCAATCAGTTACTGTATTTCACGAAAGTGAGTACACCCCTCTAAGTTTTTGCAGATTTGTGAGAATATCTTTTCATAGGAAAGCATTACAGAAATTTCACTTTGACACAATGATTAGTGACCTTTTAACAACATATTTGAGAGCTATTGAAAGGATAAACTTTTTTGTATAACTCATTTGTTTACCACTGCACATGCTTGACACCATCTAAAGTAAATTTGTTTATCTTGGTCTCTTCAGATCACACGACATGGTTCCAGTGATCCATATCCTCGGTCTGTTCATCTCTCTTGAGACCAAGATGAACAAACTTGCTTTAGATGGTGTCAAGCATGTGTGGTTGAACAAGTGAGTTTTACAAAAAAGTTTATCCTCTCAATAACCAAGCATGGTATTGGGACTGACACGGTTTGAGGATGCTTGAATGCTGTCAACATTGGCAATCTGAAATACACCTAAAAGAAACACGCATGTCAACATGCACTGTGGCTACTGAAGCAGATCATTGTATTCTCCATGGGATTGCATTCAAATCTCACAACAATCTATTTAAGCCAGGTGCACACTCAGGTGCTGTTTCCACGTAGCTGGATATTTTTATATGTGGATATTTTTTTCTCCTGGTTTCATTGATTTTGCATTGGTTTTGGCTTTCTGTTTCCACGTAGCAGATATTTAAAATCCAGGTATAAAAAGCAGGAGAAAAAAATATCCTGTTAAGGGGGCTGAAACGCATTGGTTACAATGGAGGATTTATTTTTATCCACATGTTGCGTTTACAACTAACCAGAAGAAAAAAATACCCTGCTACGTGGACACAGCACCTCAAACTGTAAAAGTTCAATACAAAGAAAGGTTGAGACGCACACTGATGACCTCCCTTTTAATCCCTTTGCATTTCGAGACGATTCAAGCCAACACAGCCCCTTCTCTATCAGATTTTAATCTGGGGTGTACTCACTTTTGTGAATACATGTTCAAACATTAATGGCTGTATTTTGTTCTTTTCTGAGTGAACAAGAAATTAATCATTGTATCAAAGTGAAATTTCTGTAATGCTTTCCTATGAAAAGATATTCTCACAAATCTGCATAAACTGTGAGGGGTGTACTCCCTTTCGTGATATACTACCTTGCTTGCATTTTTATTTTATTTTTTGCATTTCACACATTACCAAACACTAGGAAAAGGCAGTGCCTAAAATCCTAGAAACAAGTGTCTGACTCTTACACACCATGTTCTGAGGTTTCCACTATAGGCTATAGCCTATGTAAGCACAGTACATACATCAGAGGAACAAATGACAAAAAAGCCCCACATGGCATGCACATACCATACTGACACGTTTGAGAGACAGCTGAAATCTGAGGTGCAAGTTCAGCCATGAGCACCAGGATGTGTGGTGAGTGGTGACATAACAACTTAGAAAACTAGATGAATGGGAAAAAAGGGTAAATAAAAAGGTTTTGTTTAGCAAAACAATAATTAGTACTGCATACTAACAACTAGTATGGACTAGCTGGGGTGGGTGCTTGGGGAGCATTAGTCTATTTTATTTTTCAATACTGAGGGGGCTGTTGACACTGCCAACTTGGCAAACGTATGATGAGGTCAAGAGGGTGTTTGTTCAAAAAAGGTTGATAACCACTGCCATACAGTGTCATGACTGACTTAATTACACTGCTGTTTCTTTTACCCCTACAGGAAATTACTCGACCGACAATAGTCTGTTCCAAGACGAGAAATATGTCACTGTCATTCCCGTTCACCCACCGCACCGGAGCTACCCTTACAAAACACTGTCTTAGGAATGCTTGCAAACAGGGAAGCCGACAGTTGAGTTATCCTGGGCAAAAGGGCCACAGGGGGCCCAGAGTTGGGTCCTCATTACATTGTATGCATTGGGTGGTGAGCTCTTTCAGAAGACTTTGTCCTGGGCCTAACCAAAGCCCTGCCTGCAAACCTGTTGATGCCTTTACCATCAGTCCTATTGTCTGACTACAGTGCCATTATGCATATACAAATACCGATCACAAGACTGGGTTATTTCTGCCAGCCCTGATGGGATCATTGGTGCTTAAAGGTGCACTGTGTAACTGTGTAAGACTGTGGCCAGAGTAGGTATTGCAACTATGCTGCTCATTGACACTGAGCTGCCTATAGCCAAATTTGATCTTTTCATGAATACTACTAAAGTTTTGCAGCTAAAAATGTATATTTCTGGAAATTCAAAATGGCGGACCATGGAGAAGATCACCCTTTTCATGTATGCAAAATGCAATTTTTCTCATTCATCATGAATACTTAGAATTTAATGGAAGTGGTAAGTATTTGTTAAAAAGGTAGCGTTTGTGAATGGGCAGCATGAATTCTGGAAATGAACTACTGAAAACGTTATACAGTGCAGTTATACAGTCTGGTTTGATTTGACTACATCTGTAATAGCTGATCTGCTACTCATACAACAGAAACATTAATCATCCAGTAGATGGAAAATGACATTCAAGACACTCTTCAAAATGAAGTTTAAAAAGCTAATAATAATAGTAATAGGCTAGTAATAATAGGCTAAATCTAGATGCATGTATAAGCCAACCCTACTAAATAAGAACAGGCTGTCCAGAGTGGTACAAATGGCTAGCCTGATAAACCAGACTAAATGTGGATGTCTAATTTAGTCTGGCCTCGATGCATAATAAATCCGAAGATTGTTGATGAGAACAACCTTCCCTCAAAACCCTGCCCGCTTTGATTCAAAACACATCTTTGCGTTGTAATTGGTTTGCCAGATTCATGGCATTCTGGCTTCATTAGCCTTGGTCTCATTAGCCGCGCTTCAGCGGCCCGGGGCCGCCCGGGGCTCAGGAGAGTGGCCGGCTCGGAGCTGCCGGCCCCGGGCCATTTTTTGCCTGATCGGACTCATAGCCGACCCCAGGCACATTCAGGTACACGCCTTGTTTGTGAAACGTCAGTCGGGCACAGCCCACTTTCGCCCCGCATCAGCATATAGATAGTATTATGTGTGTAGTGTTTGCCAGTAGTCTAGGCTATGCTCGTAAACATGGCTGAATGCTAGCTGAATGCTGAATGCTAGCAGGCTAGGTTTGGAATTAAGTAGGTAACTGACCCGGCGAACTGAGTAGCATAACGTCGCTAACCAAACCCCGGACACTGGTCGACTGACACAAAGTCAAGAGCTGTACAACAAGAGGACAAGCCGTGCCCGCTGTGTTGTTGAGCATGCCTTTGGGCGGTTAAAAGGAAGATGGAGGTGTCTGGGCAAAAAAAATGAATGCAGTGTCACAGTTGTTGAGGACATGGTGCTGGCTTGCTGTACACTGCACAATCTTTGCGAGCAAAACCTGGACGCATTCCTTGCAGAGTGGGACGTTCCGTCACAACTTGCTCAACCTCTCCGCGTGGCAGAGGAAGGGGAAAATGCCGACGCTGGAGCTGTCGTAAGACGTGCATTGGAACAGTGGTTCGCTGAACAGCAGTAGCCTAAAGCTTAGCTGCTATGGAAACAGCAGATTGATGGGCAACACAAAATGAACGTCCTCTTCGTTAGCGACAGCTGTTTTTCTGACCTTATGTGTGTTTGATGTTGCCTATGTTGGCGTGCTTAGCCACCGTTATGACTTTTGTGCCTACAAATAAAGGAACGAATGTATCGAAGACACGTCTCTGTCCTTTCTATCCGAACATGTGGTTTTGATAGTTGTCTGCTGGGTAGACAAATGTCTTCCCAAATAACCTACAGCAGGCATAACCTCCCAGTAGGATGATGGGAATACAGGTTATTTATTTCATGTCCACTTTGTCCAGCACATGAAGCCTTTTTTAAATAAGCTGTGACGCAAACAGTAATCTCAAACGTATGCACAAGCGCGCACAACGACATACCCCCCCTGCCAATGGTACTTTTATAGGTTGACTCCGAGCCTCGTTGGTGCTTGATGGCCCATCGAATTCGACGGGCTAGGAAAAGCGGCCCTAAGCCCCACAACCTGGCCCGGCGGCCATCTTTAGCACCTAGCCCCCTTTTGATGAGATCACCGTCAGCCCCCTTTTGTCCGGGCCAGCCCGGGGCTGGCCCTGCAATGAGACTGAGGCTACTGAATCATTATGCGAGGCCAGACCCACCCGTAGACAAAACATTTTGCCGTCCAGCGGGTGGCGCTGGTTCACCAGGCTAACAAATGGCAGGAAAGTCAGGACGACCCCAAAAACCACTGGGCAGTCTATACAGGACTGCAGTTGACAGGAAATCTTTGAACATTTAAATCAGTGTTTCCCAACCTTTTTTGTCTCATGTACCCCCTAAGCCTCTAAGTTGTGCCATGAGTACCCCCTAATTAATGTTCTATATCACTTTCTCTGTCCTAATGTGACTGCTCCATACATTTGTCATAGTAGTAACATTTTTCCAAGTACCCCCTGCAGTGTGCTCGCGTACCCCTAGTGGTACACGTACCCCTGGTTGGGAAACACTGATTTAGATGATTGCACTCATCCTCTTTACTCTGAATTTGAACTGCTGCCCTGAGGGAGGCGCTACAGATCACTCATTGCAAGGAGAAACATCACAAACATTCTTTCATACCAAATGCAATTTCCATGGTCAATAAGTAATAGAAAAGCTAGAGGTCTGGAACTTCTACCTGACTTTTATATGATGTGTATGCTTGGAGGGGGGTGGATGAAACAATTTGTATATGTGTTTTGTCTGTTTGTGTTTTTATTCAGTGAGATTAAAGGGAATTTTCATGCTGGCATGACAATAAAGTCTATTCCATTCTATGTTTCAGCCATAGTTTGGTCAATCGACAAACCATTATGCTGTGGCCTGATGGTGAAACCCATTCAGTGGTGGACTGGGGAGTAAGGTTACAGAACAGTGTTTTCAACCTTTTACACTCAAGGTTAACTTCTCTCAATGGAAACAATCTCAAGGCACATCACAAATTGGAAATGCTAAAATAATGATAATGCAGCTTATCATAAACAGTCTTCTTATCAAAGTGTTTTCAATAGCGTTTAAAGAAACACATAAAAATATCTTTTAATGTCATACTAATTTTAAAAAGTGTTTTGAGGGGGGTGCTGTGGCGCAGCACGCTAAGCCCCCCACATTTGGGCTAACATTGCCCACGGGGACCCCGGTTTGAGTTCAGTGGGGAGTCATTGCCCTGCCCCATTTCTCTCTCCCAATCATTTCCTGTCTACTCTCACACTGTCCTGTAGCAATAAAGGCCTAAAAAGTGTTTTAAAACCCTTTCGGTCCCATTGAATAATTTCCCAAGGCACACCTGACAATCTCTCATGGCACACTAGTGTGGCATGGCACAGTGGTTGAAAAACACGTACAAAATTTGTTATCAAGGGGTTGTCGGATTAATTCCCCACAAATGTGCTACTAGTATGCCAAAAAAGACAATACCACTCTGAAAAAAGAATGCACAGCTTTCAAAGTTTTGAGAACACAAATCAAATAGGCTATGTAACTTTCAATTTAGGTCCTATATTTACTTGGGCCTACTCTACATCTAAAACTTGAAAGAGGAAATGTGTTTGCCTTTTTTAATTCACTTGAGGCAATAGGTTTCCACAAACTGGTCAAGTCCATGCGGGTTTTTTTTTTTTTTTTTTTTCAAGTTTGTAATGTGCTATACTCAGTATCTTTCAACAGGGGGCAGGCGAAAACATGTTCTGTCTCCTAGTGTCTGAAGCAGTACAGCACAGAAAGCTTGGGATCAAACATGTTTATAAAGGCCACATACTCCATCAGCCTTTTCACATTTTGGTTGAACAAACACAATTTTACCAAACTAGACAAACCGCCTTGCGACAGAACATACAACCTCACTTGCCAGACTATTATTTTAGTATACTTCTATGATACTTGGAAATGATTACCAAAAGAGGTCAAGTCAGCACAGAGCAGTCAAAACACCAGCCAACCGGCCAAATAAAATTAAATTTGGCTGGTAGAAAAGGGAACTGACTACCCACTTTGACTGGTATTAAGTGTATGTGTGGCTAGTACTTTGTAAGACTTGGCATCGACAAGTCAAATTTGGCTAGTGATGAAAAATGTATAGCCCTGCTCATGAGTTGCCTTGCATGTCACCTTGTTCTATGCTTCACTTTTTATTCCATTTGATTTAAGAACAACCCTTTAACCATGTGGAAGAGATAAAAGTATAATGGAATCACATGTAAATAAATGACGTGGAGAGTAGGCTATAGTTTTAAGTTGAAGCCTCTGAATCCAGACTGCCATCACTTGGCTCCCTACTCTTGGGGTACCTTCTCAGCTTCAAAAGATACATTCTCAAGACAAAGGGGGTAATTCTCATCAATTACACCCAGAGATCAGGGTCAGATTAATGCAGAGGTTAGATAGGATGTAGCCTAGGGACCTCCACCAGTCAGAGGGCCCCTGATTGACCAAAGAGGGGAACACAAAATGTACTGGATTGCAAATGCGGTATTGAAAACTTAATCTCTTAACACTCCTTTCCGCAGTTGGCAGACATGTTAGTCTTGATTACTCAGAAGTAATTGTGAACGTTGCCTTCAAGGGGAGTTGTACAGCATCCTGTAGCCTACAGACCATCTTAAAGGACCAGTTTGGTCAATTTCAACAGTTGAGCAGTTGTAATGCTCACACTACCCTGGACTTGTCAGTACCTGAGGTTTTTTTCCTTCTTCTTCAGCCTTTTCCGAGATTTTTATTTATTCCCAAAAACATCCGAAAGGTTATACAACATCAGCAGACAACTAGCAAACAGCGGTACCTTATGGGAAAATATTTGGAGTAGGCCTATGTTAATTTAAATTTGTTTTTAAACAAACGCTGCCCCCATTAGAATAGCTCATATCTTGGAAAGGGCTTAGCCGAAAAATGTGGGATCACCGGGTACTGACAAGTCAAGGGTAGCATGAGCAATACAACAGCATATTGAAATTGACTGAACTGGTCCTTTAATCCGGCCTTGACAGGGATGACCGGAGCACTCATTTTAAAAGTTTTGGTGCACGGACAGTATTTCTTTTTTTTTTTGACTCTGATGGAGATGCAGGTCCGTCAAAACGTCAGTCACTTTGTACTCCAAAATATATATGAACTTTTAAAAGTATGCTCAGCATAGTATTATGCTGAGTGTTTAGGTCATCCCTGTCAAGTCAATGAGAAGCAGCCCAGTCTGTTGAGCACCACAGAGGTTGAAGTCTTACTAGCCACACATATGCCTCTTTTCCACTGCCGGTTTTCTAGTAGGCCTACAGCTGGACACAGCGCAACTCGGCCACCACTTTTTGCTTTACGATTGAGCTGTGTCGTGCCTATTGGAAAAGCAAAAAGTGGTGGCCAAGTCACGCTGTGTCGAGATATAGGCCTACCAGAAAAACGTCCGTGGAAAAGAGGCAATACACTACTACTTGTCAAAGTGGGTAGTAGTTAGTTTCCTTTCCTACCAGACAAATTTCACCAGCATTTTATTTGGCCGGTTGGATGGTCTTTTGACTGCTCTGTGCTGACATGACTTCTTTTAGTAATAATGTTCTTCCAAGATAGTAAATGTTATTACGCAGGGTTGTTTGGCAGCCACCTGTAGACGACAATAAGCTTTTTTCTCACTGTGATACCAGACAAGTTCCATTTTCAAGCAAGGTGGTTTCAGGCAGAAAACAGTGGCATCCAAAATGTATATACCATATGTGTGTGCCACCAAAGGCAACTCATACCGGCTCTGAATGTACTGGAAGGTTCAAAGTTCAACAGTATTTGACATCACATAAAAAAGGTCCATCCCTTCTCCAGCAAAAGCCCTATCCACAGATTTGATCTAATCATCTGATTTCAAGACAGCTACTTGGTGGTCACATGCAAAAGGGAAATGCAACATGTTTTTTTGCATTTTGAAACCACGACTTACTTTTGCAAATAACCACTACAGAGGCAGCAGATTGGTTTGTATTTGGTGGCTGTTCTTTGCCTGCATTGTTGAGTTTCTGACCTGCACGAGGTTTATAAAGGAATCTGATAACAAAACAAACAAACAAAAAAGAATGACATGGAAAGTCCTGCTTGTATTTCTTTATTTGATCACAATCTGAAATGCTATTAAGACATTGGTAAAAGAAGACATTTCTGATTTGGAATTCTACTGGTTAGACTACACCATAATTAGTGATTCCACTCTTTTTTTCTTTCTTTCTGAAATGTGGACCCAATGCCTCTGAAAGGGTGTTCTTCTTCACACAGAAAAGCCAAGGCCTAATTGCACAACATCATGTATTGTAGAAATGTCACATTGAAAAAAGAAAAAGGGCTGCGTATCCATTTACACATGCATATAACAAAACAGTGCCCATAAAATATGAATTTTCTGAATACATTAGGCCTATATGAAGTCCTGGCAAGTCCCTTATTCACACAGCACGCTCATTACAACTTGAGCGTCGAGCTTTGTCCTGCAATCACCAAAAGATGGCGACAAATACCCAGGAATGTATCTGAGGGGAGAAAATTACTAATGCAAACGCCTACAGTGCAGTTGAAATTTCAACTAGATGAAATGCATGACCACGTCATCCTTACACACCTGTTGTTAATTGCTAAATATGGGTAGCGGGTCTAACTACTAGGCCTTTGACACTATTATCAAACGGTCCAACTACTTTGTCGCCGATATCTCTTGCGAGAACAGGCATAGCCTACATGGGTGCGGTGTGTGTTTTTATTAGGCAGGTAGGCCTAATGTCCCCTTGTATCAGGTAATGTAGCCTACACATAACTAATTTCACTTACATTTCACACATTTAAATATAGGCCTATATATTTTTTAAATTGTGCACCATTACAAATTGTGCACTGATTACAATAGCTTTTGTCAATTCCGACTAGTTGGCCCTTTAGCTCTGGTGAGAAATGAGAATTAAGGAGACGCCGTCCACTGAAGTGCAGGCCTGCAGTCTTCAGTGTTTTGGGGGCCCCGTCTCCCTGGCCTTCTGGTTTAGTTGGTTTAACCAGAATATCTCCAATTATAACAAAAATGCGCTATCTAATTTTATTTCGCCAACCATTTTAGCCGTAAGTGCCTGCAAATGTAACGCCCAATGGCCTACGAGTATCGTATCAGGCTCGCCAATGTTTTATCGAGGTTATTCACTATGGCGAAATTCACGAGCACGTTGATATGGTGGCTACGGTGTCTTAAGCTGGTAGGCCTACATGAAATTCACTTAAACACTTTTATTTAAACGACATGTGAGACACTGAACATACAAATGGACAAACACACCCATGTTGTCTGTCACACTTCATTATGAGATGGTATGACCCGTTTGCACCTTTCTCGTTCTTTTCTTCTTGTTTTTACTATGGTGACAGTATGGTGGCTCAGGCTGTTTCCATATTGATCTAATGCAGGCCTTCTTCGCCCATAGACAGACCATTGCGTAAAGCTAAGCTAACTGACCACATGTTTGTCCATTTTGAACACCCCGTTGTGCCATATTCAACCAATGGACCAAGTGCGTAATGTTTAACCCCCATCTTTGGTTTTGGCCTAACCGGAGGTCGCTTGAAGCCAGAAGGCAGCAAACTAGAGCGTTAACTAGTTAAAAAAAACATATAAATATCAATCTAAATGTATGTCTGTTCGTCTGCCAGTTAAGGAGTGGGAGTGGTTAATCTGAACATGGATGCTTTACCGCTGACGCCATACCCGGAGGTCTCTCAAAAGCCTATGACTAATATATCAAAACCAACTGCTATCACAAAATGCAACTGTGCATCATGGTAGCATGCAGTTACATGTGTAGCGCACGCAGAAGACGACGCAAATCAGTTCAAACCGTCTGGCATATATTCTTAAATGGTCCTACTGATGTTCGCCCTACTAAATACAAGGATCCAACCCTTCTCCAAATAGACACCGTGCATGGACACGTGGCCATATTCAGAACATCTGTAGTCGTACCAAGATGGCAATGAGAGCATATTAACATCGCCTCTCCAACCATGCTTTTGAGTGTCATGGCTAAACATTTATTTTTAAAAATCATCTGTACCTATACCCTATGGTAATATTTAGCCTTTACATGAAGATGACCGCCAACTAAATCCAGGTATGATACACAAACATTATTAAGTGTGAGCCTTTCATCATTGCAAGGCCCAGGGCACCCATAGGAGTGTCTAGACCACCTTGGCATAGGTATTTAGCACAACCCCATTCATAGTGTTACTTGGCAAAAAAAGAGAAAAAGATCACTTTCCCCCAAGAAAATAGATAGTCGTCTTACTGTTTTATTTTGTTCATGAATTACTGTGTAGTTGAACCTGATTGACTGATGCCCTTTCATTATTGCACTGCTTGCTGCTGCTCCCACAGTAGTGCAACAGGGAAAGAGTGTCAGGCAGCAGGTCGGAGTTGTTTTCTGGATTCTTTTTTGCCCTCTCTTTCCCCTTCCCTCCACACCCCACAGCTTTAACAGGGCCGCAGTCTCACACCGACCTAAAAGTGATTGTGTGTGTGTGTGTGTGTGTGTGTGTGTGTGTGTGTGTGTGTGTGTGTGTGTGTGTGTGTGTGTGTGTGTGTGATTAATATGCATGTAAAACAGTCAGCTCTGAATGTTGTTAAACACTGAGGTGCTGTTGTTGCTGTTTAGCAGCATCAGTCCACAGAGCAGATGATGATGATGATGATGATGATGATGAGGTACACAAGAGGAGAGTGGCAAGTTCAATCAGACATGTGATAGGCTAATGTAGCTAGTTTCATCTCTACGCCTCTACAAGACTAGAGAATACCTGATGAATGCATTGTATTCTTTTCAAATTCATGTTTATGTGAACTAAAAAAATGTTAGCTTAAAGTCTGTGGATGTGGTTGGAAGAAGTCAAAGGCTGAGAACACTGTGTCCAATAGGATCATGGGTTGACATGTTTACTAAACCTTACCAGGGAGGGGGTGTGTGTGTGTGTGTGTGTGTGTGTGTGTGTGACCCCCTCAGTGAAGGAGAGGCAGGCGGGCCACCCATGCCCTCTGACCCCTTTTAGAAGTCACACTCCGAACTTCGCTCGTTTTGAAACTCAGACTTTGGTATTTATGACCTCCAGGATACACGTACAGGCGTACAGCAATCATTAGCAGCACAAGCACAATAGGGAAAAATACATTTAGCCAAACCACTGATTTTTGGGTTTAGTGGAGGGAATACTACAACAAATCAACAAATTCTCCATTGTTGAACCTACATTAAACTATTGGCTTCTCTGATATTAATCAGGAAACTGGTTATAGTTAAAAAACAAAAAAAAAACACAGGCTTAAAAAGTTACCAGTGCATTTTTAAAAAAAATAATACAATTGAGAATGTTGTGCTTTTGTAAATGACCTATAATGCTTTATGTTGTATAGCAATTATTATCATTAACTTACAAGTGGAACAGGTATTGTTTCAGTGGACTCTCCAACTCTTCACTCCTCTTAAGTTTTGCAGTCATCCCTCAAAGTCAAGACCCTATAAGCAATATTGCACTACTCCGTTCACATTTTAAAAAGCAGAGGCAATATTGATAGGGTCTTGTCTGTAAGGAAGCAGACAGCAATGGGCTTTTTTTTTAAAAAAATATACAAAATTATATTTATTTCCCCCTTGAAACACAAATTCAACCATTGTCTCAGACAAACACATGTCCATAGACACTAAAAAGGAGAACTACGGAAACCCTGTGGTGATCACCTATCTCGAAGAATGGAAGCCCTGAATTTCCTGTAGCCTGTAATTCTTTGGGGCATCTACAGACCTATCCACAGGCCCTGGAAAGTTAAGACTGAGTCACTCCCTTATGCTCGACAACACTTCATTACAAATTGGAATATTAAGTGGCAGGGAACCATAGGTAAGGTGAGGTGTGCTAACAAGACGGGGTTGGGGAACATGGCGCA
Source organism: Engraulis encrasicolus (assembly GCF_034702125.1). Classification (NCBI taxonomy): domain Eukaryota; kingdom Metazoa; phylum Chordata; class Actinopteri; order Clupeiformes; family Engraulidae; genus Engraulis; species Engraulis encrasicolus. The sequence continues at coordinate 26,424,394 of NC_085859.1, read as the reverse complement.
ATAGCATAAGGGCGAACCCTTCCTTCTTCAGTCGAGCTTTAGACTACGCAAGACAGGCGTATGACTGACATGAAGTAGCCATATTTGTTTGGAGCGCAGAAAAATGTCTACCAAGCTCTTATTAATGTCAATAAACCGTCAGCAACCCCTCAGTCGTCGAAAATAGTTAGGAACTTTTCACGTCGAACATAGCCTGTTTTGCGTCTCGGGTGATTTTGATTTCGGTAGGCCTACATACCCCGTCGTGCTTTTTCTAAAACTATGCAATTGTGACAATGTAAAATGTTTCTGACCTAACCCTTCTTTTGGAGACGCCAAACGCATGTCTGCAGCATATGGTAGCAGAGGTTGGCTATATATTCTTCACTCCACACACTAGGTATAGGCTACCCCCACCTCGCTGTGGCCACTAATGGCAAACGGCAATTCCATGCATTCCAACTTTTGCCTTGAAGCATGCGACAAGCTTCTACACGATATTTTTTTCTTTCTTGGGGGATTCCATAGCCTATTTAGAACTATTGCATGAATTTACTTGCCACCCCCTCTTTTCGGTGAAACCGGATCTGGAATTAAAAGGAAGCCGGGGGAGGGCATGCGAAGCATAGTAAGCCACCCCGAAATAAAACCACACTTCCCCTGTTAACGTGGTCCTGCAACATTAACTTACTACCCAATTCACAAGGCTACCTTTTTACTTTACAGATGTTAAGTTTACTCCTGAGTGTTTGGCGACAGAAAGGGTCAGTCCAGATCCTGAAAGGGCCGCAACAATATTAGGCGTCTCGTAATGATTTAACGAAGCTTTAAATAGAATAGACTATGTCCTCCTGTATGTGTCCACTGTGTCAGTTAACGTAATACTTGGCAAACATAATGCCATGAAGTGTGTAAAAATACTTTACGATGCATGGCTGTACTGATTCTGAGGTTGATTTGACCGAATAAAGGCGTGGGTGTCTATTCGTCTGCTGTGATTTGGTCATTTAACAATACCCAGTACTTAAGAAGATGGTTTCATGGTGGAGGCCTGGGCATAAATAGCAATGATTTCCAGAGCAAGTGACTCACCAAACACGCACACATACACACACATAGGCTATAGATATAGATATTATAGACTACAGATACGTGCTCTCTATCTGAACACACACCCAAAGATTCTAACACACTTCCAATTTCGTTGTGGTCATAATTCTGATCATTTCAGTTGAAGCATAATGCTCGGCTAGGGCCACCAGGCCTCCCTGACAGGGAGAACAGAATTTACCCAAGACGCTATTTTCCTTCCTTCCCAACCGAGGGAGGAACCTGCCCCCTGCATTCCACGTATAGTCCCATCCCCCACAGACCTCCACAAATAGGAAATCCATCCCCACCCCCCGCACCAATACCATGACTTCTTAAAATTTTATTGACTGGTGAAACTCAGAAAAAGATCTAATAATCCCCCATAAGAACCCACGCAAGATGAAGGGCATAAACACAATTACTTTTTGGTGATCTATTATTCTAAAACGCATAGTCTGTAATGCATAGCGAATCAGCAAATGTGTTAGTTTGGTGTGCGTGCCACAATTCTGTGGCATTTAATCCTTATAGATGCTTAAGATCTATTAAGATCTATTCACATGCCACAGTAGGCATATAGGTGCATATTAGCAGTTATTTTGATACTAAGGCGTAGAGGAGTTGTGTTATTATCCTGTGCGTAAAAACGTTTTGTAATAACTACGGTAATGACATGTGCCTTCTATAGGTACGTCTGCTGAATTGCACTTTTGTGTTTCAGACTGGAGAAGTACTAGGCCAACTGGTTTTACTGGCAGGCCTATCTTCACGTAACACTTTACTTTACTTTAACAGGGCGAAAAGAGGCCCAAAACAGGCGCCCTCGGTCTTTTTTTAATTGATTAATTCGCGACTGTTAAGGTGTTTCCCCCAAAGTATTTACCTATTAACATTTATTATTATTTAGTATTTAACTATTACCGACTATTACTATGTAGACCTATCAACACCACTAACTATACCATACCTGGCCACTATATGCTGTCTACGTCTAGCCCGAGATACACCGAGAGCTCCAGAGAAGCTTTCTGTGTTACTTAACCTCACACGTGTCTTTTGCACTATATGCTCTATATGCACTATATGCTGTCTACGTCTAGCCCGAGATACACCGAGAGCTCCAGAGAAGCTTTCTGTGTTACTTAACCTCACACGTGTCTTTTGCAGTGAAAACGAAGATGACCTCTGAAGTTCAATTGAACAAAATGTTCCTTTCAAAGAGGCGTGGTCTGACGACCATTCCTAGTTAAGAAAAATACGGCAACTACTGTGGTCGAACTGTACTCAAGAGTCAACGCCGATGTAGGCCCATGGCTGTTACGCAAGGCGACAAAGCTACATAGCATACATACATGATCTAACTGGTTAGCAACGTTGGTACAAAAAAATCCTCAGCACCACACAATGGTAGGCTGATTTGGTAAGTGTAAGAAGATAGCCTACACTTCAGCCATTCAAAATGAACGTCAGAACGTATACTCCAGTGCTTTGAAAAAAGTAGAACTGGCCAAGGCCGAATGCCATGACAATACCATTGCACTGCTTGAGTGAATGGAACAGTAGTGCAACACCGTCAAAGCAGCAGACCTCAGCTGGGCAAAAGGGGTTTTCGTTTAGGCCTACTTAATAGTTGCAAACTATGGCCTAAGATCCAATATATATATATATAGTTTCTATTTGTATAGACGGTCCAACCTCCCTTCAAGCCATTAACGACTAATGTGTAAATTGTGGAGGAGGTGAGACTCTAAATCTTCGTGTAGGCCTATCTTTACGCCATCTTTGATTATGCCGTGATACAAATTTGGGCCTAATCATAGAGGCCTGTCAGTAAATTTGACCAAGGCTACTGACTTGGTCGTGCGTAATCTACCACATTTTTACGTTGTTCTAAAGGCATTAAATTCGTATTAGATAACATCTACCACTATTGCACCAAGAACAAAAGTCCTCGGTAACGGCATGAGAATTATCATGACAGTCTAACACAGATATAAATACCCATAGCTTCCAAGAACACGCACAACGTTTAACATAAGCTGTAGCTTTTACACCACAATGAATTAAGATGTACAAAACACAATGTAACATTGTTGGTGACATACGTTAGTGTATGCATTCGTTGAGGTTATTGTCAGCCAATGCCCTTTTAATATTGCACTGCTCAACTGATTTCACAGTAGTACAACAGAAAAAGGGCCATGGACAACATTGGATCAGTAGCCAAGGCAAGGTACAGGGAAGTCGTAAACATTTTTTGCAACCTTAGATCATGAAATGGTCATAGCAAAATATTGTGAAATCGTAAAGCAAAAACGACACGCTCTTCCTGCAAACATGGTCCTGTCTGCACAGCCAGATTTAACAATTGTTTTAACATAATTTACTCAACATCTTGACGGCAAAGGAAGTGATGAGGCAGGCTAATAGCCTAGTCTATATTTCAGGATTCCACACGAATCATTTAATTATTTTTAAACCGTCGCAGCTGGCTCAAAACCTTGCAAAAGCATAACAATAATTCAAAACAATTGTATATCACAATGAAAAAACACGCTCGATTTAATCTGACAAACTATTCGTTATTCAATAATAAAAACGCGGCGTTTTGTTTTGAAAAATTAATGGTGTAGCCCATTAGACTCCCAAGACGGGGAGCCTCCTCCAAGGAGACGGCGGAAGAGAAAAAAATATATAGGGCAAAGAGCACATACCGCCATAGCAGCCTATACCAAAAGGCTCATTTAATACACACACTATTCCTGTCCCCTCTGCCAAAGTGGCAATTTGAAACCCCGCTCCTCGCAGGCAGACGGACCGAGGGGGCGGGGGCTTGTAGGAGATGTTATTTTCAATGTTTAATACATCTCTGTCGTGAAAAAAAATCAATCACACCAAAGGTAAGACCACTGATCGCAGACGTCCTATTAGACTTCACACACCAACAGCTGCTTCAGAAGTAGGCTGTACGGGGTTTTCTTTGCTATTTAACTGAGACTAAACTGAAGGATCCCCGACTTTAATTTAACCTGTTTCACAATGTTGCGGGACCTAATACGAATACAGGTTCGAAACAATTCTTTGCGCACAGCCAAGCACGGGACCTGTTCAAAAAGTGAACAGTGAACACACACAAATTCACAGAGAGAGAGAGACATACACACACATACACACACACACTCTCACTCTCTCTCTCTCTCTCTCTCTGTGAGAGAGCAAGAGAGAGGCATGCGCGCGTGTTCAAGCACGCAACTACGTTCGCTCTCACACACGTATGGAGAGTCAAATAAGTCATAAGCATCCAAAATTGGCCTATGCATGTTATATTAAGTGCAATGCCGTATTAAAATGACAATAACTATAGGTTGGAAGCACAGAAACAAGACGATAGCCCATCATCGGTGTTTTCTCTTCGGCGTTCTGCGGGCACCACTGTCTGAGGGACAACTGTAATGCCTCCCTCACGAGCGATGTGTCCCCAACACCAAAAACTGTACCTCCGACAATTGCCTTTTTCATCATACCTCCGTCAACACCCTTATTTAGCCATCAGCTCCCGCCATTTCTACCCAATCACCCGGATGCTACTCACAAACGGAGAGAGGACCCCCAAATTTCATGAATGGTACCTGGCCAGGGAGGGACAATCCTTGAAAGCAGAAAAAACGACAAAAAGAAAAGTTGGCCCGAACGCTTAGCGCCGCGAATGTCTGTCGCTTCTCTCGCTGCATTTATCCAACCTCGGTATATGCTGTCCACAGGGGAAACATTTTATGTCTTCGTAACCATTTGGAAATAAAGTGTTGTTCAGCCTGACGGCCTCCTAGTTCCAGACTCCATCTTTGACTAGTTGACATTCAGCTCTTGCAGAAGCAAATTCCTTATTTGCATGCATTTCTCCGATTGGTCCTTTTCTGCGCTAGTCTTTGCCGCTTGACGAATCATTGGTTGAACTTTGAGGTATTTAACTATCTTATCACCTTCAGGATTGGTCACATACCAAGGAGCGTCATAGTATACTTTTAGTTTAACAATGAGCACCCATATACAACCCTTCCATTCACAAATTTCTAGTAATGTCCTTTTTGCGCGCAAAGTGGATATATATGACTTTGAACGTCCGAATGCCGTGCGTCAAAAGCGCATTATTGTGCCTTCCATCGAACTTGCCAAATGTTGCAAAATGATCTGACGGCATTTTTTTTATTTTCTGTATGTAATAAATTGCAATGTGCTGAAGAATTAATTAGCTAGAAACTCAAAAGTAAGTTTCCAGATTGCCAGACGTTGTTTAGCTTACTTTTACGGCTCCATAATGGATACCTATCTCCAGTGAAGCATTTATTTGGGGTTTGGATAATCAAACTTGACTAAACTGTGGAATTTAAACAATCCATGGGTAACCCTTTGGGCTTTCCAGAAGGGCACTGTGGGTGATACTGAGGCAGCAACGACAGCAACTGGTCTAATATTATGCGTATAGGGCAAACAGTAGCTTACACTTCCTTTCATGGCCCTGTGTGTGACAGACGCAAATGCGTTGGCAATGGCATATGTAGTAAATGTATCTATGGACTGTATTCCTCAAATAAGAAGCAGTGGCTGAGAGCCTGGAAGAGCTCTGTGTTAACGCCTGGAGGAGGGCAGCGGCCTGTGAAATCCAGCATTCCTGGCCAATGGAGCTCAAATAATGGCATTGTCCAGCGGAAAGGAACCCGCCTTCGCCACCACACACTCCCCTTTCGCGGCGGGGACCTGATTGTGCAGCTAATCGGCAGTGAGTGTTTGATCTCGGGCATAGCGTGAACTTAATATGCAAGGAAAGCGTTAAGGACACTTCTCCAGTCGATCTGGCCTCCTCTCCTCTCCTTGTTTCCTCTCCTCTCTTCTTTTCGCCTCACTTCACTTTTTCTGACATAGACGTAAGCTATATGGATTGACGGAACGCGGCATCTGTTTGTTGCGAAGAAGAGACGCTCTTTCTGGTGGGTGTGTGGGTGCAGGACAGGCGGCGGGTGGGGGTTGCTAGGGCGTTCTTCATTGTCATGAGTGACATGAGATCTTGCATGTGCTTGGGAGAATGGCCATCAGCTGATGACTTGCATCTGAAGCAAGTGCACCGTTTTGAAGTAGCCTACACAGCATTTCCATATTAGTAATAGCCTGTGTTAAACTTGCTCAAAATCAATATGCCGTCTAAGAAGCAAACATTACAAGGTAAGGCCACTAACAGCTTTCCAACTGGGCCTTGTTCCCCTAACTCGAGAAATATGTATGTAAAAAATATTTTTTACAAAACAAGCATGTCAGTAATGAGTGACATGCTTCATAATTTAGTCTTATTTTGGTCTTTAAAACAGCTGACTCATACATATTACGCACGACGGTAAAATATTAAGTTGTGCTTTCTGCTATCTATCTGATCAATATTGACAATGCAAGGCCCATGATGAAAGCTCGGTTGTTGAGGTATTAACACGTACAGCACTACTGGGAATGCAAGGCGCCTATAGACTAGCTACCATCTCCCCCGATTGAGACTGTGGAGAGAGGCCAGTCACAAGTTCTGAGAAAGTTTTGATGGTGCCCAAAATACACCACTTAAACTAAACTGAGGGCGCATGCATTCTCTAACCTTCTCCAAGCCTCTTTTATTTATCCGGTTAACCTCTCGCTGGGCAAAAGTCACTGGTCACTCACTGATTTGAATCCCACATCGTAACGTCGTCCACGCGCTGCTGTGGTAGATCTATGCCTTCTTCTTTTTTTTTTTGCTTCCAAATTCCCCGCCCCCATGTGGTCACGTGAAGTGGCGGATACCACACCCCCCTCGCAGTGTGTGCGGTCAACCCGTGTGGCCCTCAGCACCGACATTTCACTCACAGCATCTGAGTAGTAGTTAATTGCAGTGGCGAGTAGGAAGGCTTTAATTCCACAACCTCCTCTCCATAGGGGAGAGCAGTAATCCTTAATCAGAGTTATTTTTGAGGAAGAGACAAATGTTTGAGACTTGACTTAATGCCCCATTTTTAATTTTTTTTTTTTCTTCTGGTTATTATGAATTGGCAACTGAATAGAATGGAATAGAATGCAATAGAGTAGAGTAGAATAGAATTAATTGTTCTGGTTAAGTAGATGCATTTAAAATCATTTATACCATATGTTTTTGCTCTGTGAAATCAATGATCCACACAGTCATATTTTTGTTCTCCATCATGCTTTGCAGACATGGCTATTTTAGGCTATGTAGCCTACTGTGGGACTAAAACTCTGGGATCATTTAGCTCATTTGTCTGAACATAAATATTGTTAACCAAAAGTAGGTGTAAGTGACCATAGGAATATCGTGATTAAGGTAAACTTCAGTGAAATCCTGTACCTGTGTAATTATGCTCTACTTATAATAAATAAATGAATGCAAAACAAATCTAGTTATAAGGTGTCTTGCACTGTCATATGAAGTGCTTTATCAAAACAAACAATTTGCTTAAAGTTGGCATTTCTTTTCATGCGTCTGATGACAAAAGATGGCGGGTATTCTATTTAGAAATACAGGGTGCTTTACTTTGACAAAAAGGTGTCATATTCAAAACTGCATTCATAACCACAATCTAGTTATTTTGCTAATAATTGAAGGCAGTGGGTCTAGTTTACAATGTGTTTTCTTACTTTAATGTATCAAGTGTAATATTTGTTTGTTTTATGAAACACATTTTCCAACCTTGTCTGATTTGATTTGGTGAATGAGATTCGTGGGCATTGAAAATGGGTAACACTTTAAAGTCAACTCCTGTTTTTAACTGCTTGGTGGGGGGGGGGTATGGGGTGCATTTCTCAAAAGAGAAGTTGTTTGCCTGTTAGCTAAGTAGTTGCCAATGGGAAAATGCATTGAAAACAACAAAGTAGCTAATGTAGTAAGCAACTTTGGAGAAATGCACCCTGGGGTAGGAATAACTTCCTTGCATTTCCGCCATGTTTCAGTTCTGGCATTACCCCTCTTCTTCTTAAGAGTCCTCTTTTTCTTATAGCTACATACCCCCACCCGACATGCACAACACACACACACACACACACACACACACACACACACACACACACACACACACACACACACACACACACACACACACACACACACACACACACACACACACACACACACACACACACATTCCCCACTCTCTCTTCCTGCTCCCCCCACCCATCCTAGAAGGAGTTGTATGGGCCAGTGGGTA
>NC_085859.1:26401088-26413588 GCF_034702125.1 Engraulis encrasicolus | reverse complement strand
CCATCAAGAAGAAAAAAAACTGGAGGTACATTTTGCACAGAGATAGTCTATTGCAATACATTAACTGGAAAAATAGTATTAGGCTATCAGAAATAAATGTTTGATGGCAGATGATTTGACCTGCTTTACTGCAATATGCTTAATTCATAAAACATGTTAATTCATTGAACAGCATTAAAATAAGAATGTGATTCTATGTATCATAATGGAGATTATAACTATTGAAAGTTGGAAACACTTATTGACAAAATGGTTAAATTGGCTGCATTAATTGATGGGGGGTTTCTTCTAAAATTGGCTACTTCCTGGAACATGCCTGGATCTAATCTGAGCTAAACCAGACGCTGGAGTGCAGAATTAAAAAAAAAAAAACCTCCAGTGACAGGTCATTAAAACGTTCACGATACACCTACAGGCTCTTTGTTCATTTAGTAGGCTAGGCAGAATAAATGGCTGCATCTACCAGAATAAACTAATCTAGGCGCTCCGTTTAACGCGGGGGAGATTGAAAAGAGGCGTGTCTGTTTTTGGGTCCTCGGGTATAACTTTAACAGTCGGTAAAAACAAACCTGTGCGTCACGTGCTTTGGTGATTCGTTAGTTATCTTGTTTAGAAATATGTTTTTACAATAGCGCGCGCCTTCAGAGGGAAGCAAACGGGGGCGCGTGGTGACGAATCCCGAAAAGAGTTAAAGCGGAAGTTTACAAGGTAGCCTACACTTCATCAGACAGCTGACTGCTCTTGTGTGGGAGACGTTGTAAACCTTTTGTTTTTCATCTCAAACAATTCAATTGGCTTGAAAAAAGATCCGAAATTTATATCTAGAAACTGCGATGTGTGGCGGTCAGTTTGGATTGTACATGACTAACTTCAGGGTTGACCTCATTAAATTATTCTGAATTATTTTAAACGATTTTTCCTGTCTAAACCTGTCTGTTGGTTGGATATCTAATGGTAAAATTCGTTGGACTAGACTAAGTCCTTAATGAAGCTCGTTTGTCTTTGTCTTTAATTGATGCATTTGTGATAGTACTAGAGTTGTAAAATAATGTTAGTGTAAAGTAAATGATTGAATGGTCATCATGTGTGATTAACTGTAAGGCTGTGCCATTATATTAGTGTTCTCTTGCTGGAGATGGTTCTTTATGAATGCCCCAGCATATTTTACAATTAATATGTTTGAAGTTTGGATATTGTTTCAAAACAGTCTTGTTCATCAAGACAACTCAAGGACATGAATGGCTATTGGACTTTGGCTTGTTATGATTGTACCTTGTTGTCTTTAGCCTAATTTTATTGGCAGTAATTGCAGCAATCATGTCAGGTAATGAACTAAATTCCATGTGAAATATGAAAACGTTTATCCTTATCATTACAAACTTAATATCATTTTGGGGTTGGTTGCTGCATCAAGGCAAACTTCTATTACAAAGTTTCTCAATGACAGTAAATATGTCTCACCTTTTAGAATTATGCTACAGTAGGCTACTAGGTCTACTATGGACCAGTGTTAATAATAGGCTGTTAAAATATTGCTTCAGTGTGCTTGAACTAATAAAATCTATAAACTGCACAAATTCAGAACAATGTTTTGTTCTTTTTATGGCTGTGTAATGTATGTAACTTTTGGTTTAGCTTCCTGCGCCAAAATCAAAAAAGTCTCGGTCAGTGAATCAGTTTCCTCAGGATTAGGCTATATGACTTAAGTTTAGCCCAACAATGACTTTCATCAAAGCATTTTAAAGTCATTCTTAAATACAACAAATCTGAATATATCACTGAAAAAAACAACATAAAGCATAAGAACGCACTCCACTTTACTTCTAGTGCTTAAAAGGTGTACTGGCCTTGTTTTAGAAGAATAATTCTAACACATCAATTTGTGTGTGGTTTTTTTTTTTACATTTAGGTGTTGCCTGCAAACTAGTTACTCTCCCACTGACTGATGGCGTTACAACCGTGTGAGTGCGTGTGTGCTTGCATCCATCTCAGAGTAGCAGTTGTTGCTGATTGGGGAATCCTATTGTATATATGGACATACAGTGTGTGTGTGTGTGTGTGTGTGTGTGTGTGTGTGTGTGTGTGTGTGTGTGTGTGTGTGTGTGTGTGTGTATGTACACTTCTCCCAGTATAGTTGGACATGTTGTTTTGCAGGGCCCTGTGTGTGCCCCAACCCCTTCCCCAATTCCCCCAGTTTAGCCTCCCAGTTTCCCCCACCCCTCCCCTGGTCTCTACAGTGTGTGTAAGTATACAGGTCCGACTTCAGAGGAATTCCAGCCCTTTGAGCCTCCAAATGGCATGGCTGATGCACGGCGGGTCAGGGGCCAATGGCCCTGAGCGAAAGCCGTCACCATGACGAGAGGACCCTGTTCAAACAATCCTGGAATTCCAGGTTAGAACTCGGAAAAACAAGGCACGCAGAAGCAGATGCTCCACTCCTCTCTGAGTCCTCTCCTCTCCTCTCCTCTCCTCACGCGGGTGTGTGAGTGAGAGAGAGAGAGAGAGAGAGAGACAGAGAGCGAGAGAGAGATCTCCATGGCAAGGATGGAATTCTGGAATACTCTAGACTTCTAACCTTACCTAACCTATAACACAACCCCTTCCACACACTCTCAGACTAACTCAAATACCTTGAATGGACCACAGCCTGAACCTCCCAACAACATTCTGTGTGTGTGTGTGTGTGTGTGTGTGTGTGTGTGTGTGTGTGTGTGTGTGTGTGTGTGTGTGTGTGTGTGTGTGTGTGTGTGTGTGTGTGTGTGTGTGTGTGTGTGTGTGTGTGTGTGTCAATTTCAACTTGTTGTTCACACAGGGCAATTGATTGTTCATGTAAGGCCTTAAATGCATATAGACAACATAGATAACCAGACTGACCATAAAGTGGTGTGTGTGTGTGTGTGTGTGTGTGTGTGTGTGTGTGTGTGTGTGTGTGTGTGTGTGTGTGTGTGTGTGTGTGTGTGTGTGTGTGTGTGTGTGTGTGTGTGTGAGAGAGAGAGGGTGTTGAGAGACAGAGAGAGAGAGAAGCTTCCTTACCCTCGTATGGCTAGTAACCCAACCCAAACATCTAACTTCCAACACTCTAAACTAAGTAAAACTGGAAAGCACCTAAAAGTCCTGCTACCTACACTGTTCTTCCTGCGCCCACAATAGAGGCGATATCACTCATTCACTCATCTACCCAGAGATCAGATGGATGACTGGATGAACCGCTGGGACACAAGATGCATTTGGCTGCTGGAACAAGAGTGTTCCAGGCAGAGGTGTCAAAAGTAAAAGTAGAGGTGCAGTTCTGGTGTACGTACATGTACAAGACTAGTGCATGCATGTTACACCACTTATTTCACTGTATCAAATGAGGTAGATGGATGTGTTATTACTGAAAAAAAACTATAGAAACCAAGAAAATCGGCCACAAATTTGATCCAACCACCCCAGAATCAGCTGATCAACTACAGCAACTGTAGATCTGTTACTCAGTGAAGTAAGCTGTGCTTAGGCATGTTGCAGGATGTTTAAAACATTTCTACTTAAACTTTATTGATATCTGTGGTGGCACAACATTTCAATTTAAAACCCCGGGATATCCGGTATATCCGCCTCTTCTACTAATGCTCCTAACCCGACTCAACCACCCTCTCTCCATCCTACATCTCCCCAACATAGCACCCCTTAGCCAACAGCCCCCCTGCCCCTCCCCCGCCCCAACACAGCATTCCTGACACCCATAAGACCTCCAGCCCTCCTCACCCTCATATTGGTCCCCCAACACAGCACTCCTCCTCACACCCCATAACACTTTCAACTTCAAAGCTCTCACCCCCTTATTGCTCCACAACACAACACACCTGAGGAGGTTTATGGACAAGTAAAAGGAAAGTAAAACAAAAAAAACATATTAGGTAGCCTACTTATTACATTACAGTGGAATAGCTGGTGTAACAACCATCTGAAATCATGTACTATTACTATACTATAATATAACTTACTATACTATACTGACATACATCATGGATGTATATTTACCAGACCTGCCAAATTAATAGGAGAAGTGTATTCATGATGTACGAATAACACCAGCATGTGATATTGCATAGCTGTTACACCAGTTATGGTTCATTCTTTTGAAACTCGGCTGTCGGTAGACCCGAGTTTGTTCTGCGGACAACCGTTGTAAATGCATTCTAGTGCAACAGTTGGGGAGAATAGACTTGTCTGAAAACATCAATGATAGATAAACGAACTTGGAGTACACAGAGCTGCTTCGAGTTTGTTTTTCGAAACCCCGATTTGAGTACCCATTCTATTGCACTTTCCCGAGGCGGAAGCCGGGGTTTCCGACAACAGAGTTTCAAAAGAATGCACCAGTATTCCACAATACCTAATGAGATAGATCAGTGATTCTCAAAGTGTGGTCCGGGGACCACTGGTGGTCCTCGACAGAGCTCAGGTGGTCCGTGAGAGGATTTCTACCTTTCCCATACAATGTAGCAGTAGACTTTATTTACAGTATAACATAATTACAAAGCTAAACATAGCTGAAGTCTTATTTCAACCACAATAACACACACTTGTGTGAATAAGAAGTAAGTGATCTGCATCAAAATTAGTCATGTCAAATTAGCACCCATCAACTGTCAATTCAATTGACAAGTGGTCCATGAACATTTTTGGGAGGACAAAGTGGTCCTCGGTCTGAAAAAGTTTGAGGTAGATAGACTGCAAACCTAAACAGTACCCACCACAAATTTGATCCAACCAGTGCAGATCAGCTGATCGAAACACAGGTACACTGATCAACTAATTTCTCAGAGAAGTTACCTGTGTAGGAAGGGAACTCTTTTTTTTTTACTTCTATGCTTATTTTTGACATCTGACTTTTACCTCTACTTTATGCACTTTGTGACAACCATAACACTCCCAATTCAACAGCCCATATGTCCACAGACCTCCTCACCCCCAACCCAACCCTCGCTACCCTCTCAACTGTTGTGCTGCTTTGTGTTTTTATGAACCAGAAAGAGTCCAAGAGTCCTTGGCAATAACACTGGGCAACTTTTTCCAGCAACGCTTTTGGGCAACGATACTGAAAGATTTTATTTGGACAGCGGATCACTACGCTTTAGTCTGGAGAACTTGGATCAGCACTAGGCACATTTTCCCAATCATTTTATCGGAAAGTTAAAATAATAATCAAAATATATCGATATATATCGCGATATAATCTGACAATTGAATGGAATCGCATCTTATCGTGGGCCATTCTTAAGTATCGAAAATAATCGAATCACTGGCCCCTGTCCAATGCCCTAGCTCCATAACATAATAGAAGTGGAAAAGTAATTGGAAAAAAGTTGAATAGAATCGCATTGTATCGTATCGTGGGGCATTCTTAAGTATTGAAAATAATCGAATCACATGGCATAGAATAATAAGATATCGATATTGAATCGTATCTTCATGGAGGCTGTGATTTACACCCTAGTCATTGCCTATGAAGCGGCATTGCTGAATGAGTTGCCCTGTACCATCACCTCCTTTAGCGTGCAGAGTCTACTCTGTGTAAGTCTGTGACGGAGAAAGTAACAGCGAGTCTGTGACTATTCGAGTATGTGTGCGTTCCACTCCACACACAAACTCTTACTGTCAGCCAGTTGTTCATGAGTGTGTGAGAGTGGTGGGAGACAGAGAGATAGAGATTAAAAAGTCCTGCAAGTTCTCGCTCCTAATTCGTATTACATCACCTCTGAAGAAGATCCCACATGAAGAGAGATGAACAGCACACATACACACACACACACACACACACACACACACACACACACACACACACACACACATACACACACACACACACACACATACACACACACATTGGGGGTACCCGACTAAGTGAGAAAGAGATGGGGTAGTATTAGGTAAACTAGGGGTGGATTTGAAGATTTTGCCCACAGTGCACCACATGAAGGGAGATGGGGGTTGTGGTGTGTGTGTGTGTGTGTGTGTGTGTGTGTGTGTGTGTGTGTGTGTGTGTGTGTGTGTGTGTGTGTGTGGTGGGGGTGAGTGGGTGGGTGGGGGGCTTGCACTCTGTGTGTGCCCGTCATATCTAAGGACTACATATTGTCAAGCAAACAGGATTTGAGGGTGTAGCGTTTCAGATCTGACAGGTCCCCACAGAACCACCGGGACACCATGAAGAAGCCTGTGTAGACCAGCCATTGAAATGCTAACCCAATTCGTGTGATGCGTGCCGTAACATGTTCAATTCCACTATAAACCAGACACACACACACGCGCACGCACGCACGCACGCATACACACACACACACACACACACACACACACACACACACACACACACACACACACACACACACACACACACACACACACACACACACACACACACACACACACACACACACAAAGACACCCCACATGGTGACGGAATGGAAAATTGGATCAGTGTCATGCATCCATACCCTGTATAATATACTCTGCAAACTACACCTTTTAGAGAAGGTGTACGGTCTATGAACTGCACCATTTGGAGTTATTTTTTGTTTCCTTTCAGTTTGTAAGAATTATCTTTTGTAAGTTGCTTGTATTAAAGCAACTTGTATTAAAGCAGCTTGTATTAAAGAATCTGGTGTGTGTGGTCAAAAGGACTTAAAAATGTTAAAGGGGTATGCCACTATTTTGGGGCTTAATGCAGTTAAAATCGTTGGCTGGGGTTTATAAAGGTGGAAAAGTGTCTTATTTTTCATGTTAAGCGTTGTCTTGCTTTAAGACAAGTTAAAAGAGGGAATATGTCGCTAAGCTAGTGAAAGTCAATGTATCCATGTAGCATGCTACAATGCTACACGGATACATTGACTTTCACTAGCTTAGCGACATATTCCCTCTTTTAATTTGTCTTAAAGCAAGACAACGCTTAACATGAAAAATAAGACACTTAATCATCTTTATAAACCCCAGCCAATGATTTTAACTGCATTAAGCCCCAAAATAGTGGCATACTCCTTTAAATGATGTTTACTTCATTGGTGTTTTTTTCCATTAGTTCTGATCTTTCTAAATGCACGTCTTTCATGTGACAAACATAATAATACCCAACAGGCAGTTCAAGATGTTTTTTTAGAAATCAATGACTGCGGAAATTGCACTTTTCATACACAAAAAGGGGGATCTTCTCCATGGTCCACCATTTTGAATGTCTAGAAATAGGCATTTTTTGCTGCAAAACGTACAGTACTTTGGTTATAAATATTGGTGTATTATTTAGTAGGCTATATATCCATGAAAAGATCAAATGTGGTAATAGGCAGCACAGTTTCAATGAACAGCATAGTTGCAGTACCCATTCTGGCCACATTCTACACAGTGCACCTTTGAGTTACGGCATCAAGCGTCAATGAGAGGGGATGGTAAAAGTATGGGTTTTATATGGAGTATGTGTATATTTTAGTATATATGAGCATGTTTATGTGTATATGTAAATGGTACATGTAGGCCTACTGGTATCTGAGATTTGAATAACAAAATACCTGACTAATGCTGATGCTGATGGAATTGACCTGTCTGATGTGAAAACAAATGTCCCTATGGGACAATAAAGAATCTAATCCAATCTTAGCGTCAGACTTTCAAAATCTTTTCAAGTCAAGTCACTATTCTTTTTCTTAAGTGCTCGTCTTGACTAAACTCTCCTATCTAGTTTGTACTTACTAAAACTAATGACACACCTCTACTGTAGTCTATTGACATGGGGAGGTGGGTTGTTCTAGAATAAATAAAAACTTAGTAAACAATGATTTAACCATCATGTCCCACAATAGGACCATAGGATAAGTAGAATTAGAAATGCACATGAGCACGGCAGAGCAGGCGATAGTTCAGAACATTCCCCCTTCGGAATGCCTCAGGTCAAGTGTACTCTCCATGCATTTTTCCCTATACGTACATCTCTCTCTCTCTCTCTCTCTCTCTCTCTCTCTGTCTCTCTCTCTCTCTCTCTCTCTCTCTCTCTCTCTCTCTCTCTCTCTCTCTCTCTCTCTCTCTCTCTCTCTCTCTCATATACATACACCTATCTTCATCTCCCTGTCCAGTCTATTCTCTCTTCGACTCTAACCCTCCTCACTTCTCTCTTTTTCATCCCTCTTCCCTTTCCTCATCTCTATCCCTCACTCCTCTCTCATCCTCTTTCCATTCCCCCTTTCTCTCTCACCCTTTTCTCTCTCCTATTCTCTCCCTCATCCTACCCTACCCTCTCTCTCTCTCTCTCTCTCTCTCTCTCTCTCTCTCTCTCTCTCTCTCTCTCTCTCTCTCTCTCTCTCTCTCTCTCTCTCTCCATCCCTTTTCCGTCCCCCACTGCACCCCCACCCCTGCTCTGCTCTGCTGACATGTAGTAAACCTCTCTTTCTGGCAGATAAGTGTGACTATGCTGCATAGTGCATACCACCACAGGGGAGTGTGACTGTGACCCTGCAGTCGGGGCAGCCAGGAGCCCGGCCGCATATCTGACAGGTGCGCGCCAAGTGGGGCACCATGTAGGCTATACCTTAGAGAGAGAGAGAGAGGCTTTACATACCGCTATATATGTACTGTGCAAATAATGTGGCATTACATTACATCGCTTTGGTTATAAAGCGTCTGCCAAATGCAATGTAATTATTACATTGCATTTGGCAGACGCTTTATAACCAAAGCGAGTTACAATCGAGGACATAATCATAGCCAACATCACTAGCAGATACAAAGTGCACAGGAAATATGCAGAACAACAAGTGCAGATGCAAAGAATGGTTATTCATTTATTTTTATATGTATTTATTTTCGTAAAGTAGAGTAGGCCTACACACATAAATGGACTGCATTTGTATAGCGCTTTTCCACTCCTTCGAGCACTCAAAGCGCTTCACATTGTATGCCTCACATTCACCCATTCACACACCGATGTCCGTAGCTGCCACGCAACACATACACATCATGTCAAGAGTCTGGCTTGGGACCAGGGCAGCTCAAGCATTAGTGTAGTAGTAGATATAGAGAGGAGAGTCTTTACTTGCTTCTTGAAGGCACAAGTTTGGGGAACCTTATGTGGCTGAGATAGGTAGGCTATGACAGAGACCTACGTGCATTTAGACATAGGCCTGCATTGGAACACAGAGACTGCCAGAGAACTGCAAAGCCCCATTCATACCTGTGTGAGACAATATGGACACATGTGGAGTATTTCACACATTCAAACCATCTATTCATCCGTTTAACACAAAAATTGAGGAGCTTAAACATTATGAATGATGAGGATGAAAACCAGACACTGGAACTGGAAACAATCTCTGTACGTCAGTCGCTCTGTGGCCATGCCGTGGCCTAAGGGTAGGGCACTTGTCTGCCATGCGGCTGACCCAGGTTTGTTTCCTGGCCCGGGTCATTTGCTGACCCTTCGCTTCCTGTAAACCTCTCATACTATCCTGTCATCAATAAAGTTGAAAAAGACTTTTTGTGCAGATGGGCCGAAAATAGTTACTCAGCTAATGTGAGCACATGTACCGAGCCCTTAAAATGACAAGTGAGAGTAAAAAATTACCTTAGTGTCTCTAGTGGCCACCAGAAACTTTCTCGTGCCTACCAGAGACTGTAGTGTCTGGTGGCCACGAGGACGTTTCTGGTGGGAATGAGAAAGTTTCTAGTGGCCACCCTTGTTTTTGTGTACTCTCACATGTCATTTTAAGGGCTCTGTATGTATCCCATGTGAACACTGCTGAGGAAAAAAACAATTATAGACCAAAGGAGACACGTACGCTGCACTTCTAAAGTGACAATCTGGTGCAACCAGTGCATGACCAGAAATAAAAAGAGAAAAATCTGGTGCTACACGGCTATCTTTTTCTTGTTTATTTTCAGTACATTAGAGTAACGTTTCGACAAGTGACTTCATCAATTCCATAAGACATGAATAACACTTAACACGCATCTGTGTGGCTACAGATTTTTCCCTTTTTAAGGAATAAATAATACGTTGGTAAGGATAGTGGCTTGCTTGGGCAATTTGTTTGTACATTTACAGATTAACCCCTTAAGACGCGGCTTTATACATTTGTTGTTACCAGTATGGTAATGACCAAGTCGTGGTGCATTACTAATGGGCCTGTGTTGTGTCATAGTATTGTAGTGCTATAGTAGTTACATTTCAATGACTATTACAGCTCCATCACAGTGCCACTGGATGTACGGCGCGCATTAAGGGGCTACGCATGGGTAGGGTAGATGGGATCATCAGCTATCAAAGTCACCATTTGCTGAAAAAAAATCAGACTTTGACATTAGGTATTTTGGGAACAACAAGCTTTAGGGTCAGTGAGACATAGGCCAGGGCCATGCTTGTAGCAGTATTGGTGTGTGCATGCCAATGTGTTGGCATGTGAATCTTTTGTTGTTGTTGTTGGTCTTTTTCATTTTATTTATGATAAGACAGTGAAGGTGGTGACAGGAAGCGAGTGAGAAGAGAGAGACGGGGAAGGGCCGGCAAAGGAACCGGGCCGGGAATCGAACCTAGGTCAGCCGCATGGTAGACAAGTGACCTACCGTTAAAAACTAAACTTAGATGAGCAACAACAATTACAGGTTTGTGCCTACTCCATTGATGACCCCTAATTTAAATGGATTGCTACCTATTACGTGTAGGCTACCTGCATTTCAATTAGCGAAAAAAAAATCTGTAGGCTACATTTTGTCTGTCTCTTGCCACAAAATGTAGGCAATTCATACAATGAAAACACTGGACTATTTGAGGAAACCGAGAATACTCTTCTTTTGGGGTTTGTGTTTCACTAAACATAACTTTGGAATTCAATTATTTAGGATTTCAGTTTCTAGGTGCTGGTAACAGCACCAAAAATTTTTAAAAGAAAAATGGTTTACGCACACTTGCTTGAATTTACTTCAGAATAGGCCTATATATATTTTTTTTTTTATCATAGCACCGTCACACATGCAAATATTTGTAAATATGGATGCTGTTGATGTGCTGAGCGCTAGTCTGTTGGTGGTGTGAGTTATGTGAGTGGTGATTTATCTGTAGTGAGCCTGCAATACTGCAATTACCCCCTCAGGGTCAACACTGTAAATCTACACCCATCTATATATCTCAGAGGCTATCTGACACACGCTCAGTCTCTCTGAAACAAAATGCATGTTAGTGAAAACACCACACATTGTGTAATGATTAAGGTTTTTGTTTGGTTTCACTAAATAGCCTTGTGTTGTTGTGTTGTCGTTAAATATTAACATTAAATTGGGAGCTTTTAGTTGCCCTTCACCTGTCTATTATACCCTCTGGTGTCTTGCAAACTCAAACGGGATTCATATTTTCAACAACCAAACAATCATCGACCAAAAACCCGTTTTTTTACAATACAAGGCTGCCCAGACGTGTTTTAACATGTTTAAACTGTCTATACATGTAGTCTGTACATGTAGTATAACTGTTTGAAAGACTTTCACACTTAAAGGTACACTGTGCAGGAAATGGTCAAAAAAGGTACTTAAACTATGCTGCTCATTGAAACTGTGTCACCTATTGCCAAATTTGACCTTTTCATGAAAGTTTACGAAGTAATAAACTAATATTTTCTAGTTTGGCCCAATTACAGTTATTTTTGCAGCTAATAATGGCTTTCAGGAAATTCCAAATGGCGGACCATGGAGAAGATCCCTCTTTTCATGTATGAAAAGTGCAATTTTTCCAGTCATAATGAATACTTAGAATTTGATGCTGGTGGTAAGTATTCATGAAAAAGGTAACATTAGTGAATGGGCAGCATGAATTCTGGAAATGAACAACTAAAAATCTCAGAGTTCCCTATTTCTATTGTTGTAGCTTATATGTGCTAAAGCTGCAGCATGTCTAAGACCACATATCACAACTCAGTGTCATGCACAGACATTTTAGGGGGCAGATGCATGGGTGTTTGAATCCACCCTTATGAAAATCGACTGGTAAATCATGGTTTTGATGGTTTTCATGGGTTTTTTAAATGTTTTTTTTATTATTCAATCATGGTTTGACTATGGTTTAACAATAACATTTACCATGGTTTTACTCTGAAAACTAACCATGGTTTTACCACGGTTTATTATTGAAGAGTTCAGATGCAAAGCTCCCTAAGTGCCTTTTTAGAAAATAATCTTAATTCATTTTTATTTAATACAAAGCTATCAAAATTGCATATTTTTTTATTTTATTTATGTAATATAACTATTTACATGTATTATCAAGTACATGAATGTAAACCAAACCAACAACGGGGTTCTCTAAAAATATAGAAGCGCAGGTCTTCAGAAATGGAGTTAGGGGGTTTTGCATCTGAACTCTTCAATTATTCATTAAATTACACTTAGCTGCCATTTTTTCTATCCAACTCACGTACTTGGAGCAATGTGGGGTTAGGAAATGTTTAGAATAATGCACATTGTGTGTGTGTGTGTGTGTGTGTGTG
>NC_085859.1:26346088-26396088 GCF_034702125.1 Engraulis encrasicolus | reverse complement strand
CTAACAATTATAACATCAGCGCAAAGATGGAGTTAGCACAGCAAAGACGAAGACGACCCCGTTCATCACAGCTGGCATTTGGCTCACAACAACTCTGGGGTGAGTTTCTCAAAAGGGAAGTTGTTGGCCTGTTAGCAACTTCGGTAGTTGCCAATGGGAAAATGCATTGAAAGCAACGAAGTAGCTAATGTAGTAAGCAACTTTGGTACCCAATCTTTCTGTTTACAAAAGAAATTAAACAACACGCTCGCACTTTTTTGTTACGAAACATATTTATTGGTCTTTGCAAGCTCCAGGGTTTGACATTTGTTTACTACTTTGCTCGTCAGTAGGCCTATAATGACTACACTTTTTGTTTTTGAGGAAAAGAGAAGATAACGATGCAGAGATCTGTCACAGAGGAAAGTTTGAATTGTTAGAGCACGTGTCAGTATATTATTCTAAAACGCATTTGGCTAGCCGTGTCTGGACGTGGCGCAAATGCAGGCTATGTTGATGGGTTCGAATTCCAGAGAGAAGGTCGCGCATCGTGGGTTCTTGCGGAGCACCGGCATCTTCAGGGTGATGGGGATGCTCTCCAGGCTGGAGGAACTGTCCATCCCTCGGCACGAGTGGCTGGAAAGACACTCTGCCTCGTAGATGAACTGGGGCACCCTGTCTCTGTCGAATTTCTCACTGAAATGACATTGCAAACCATCTGATTTATAATCAAGTCAAGTCAAGTCAAGTCAAGTTTATTGTCAATTTCTTTACATGCACTGGTCATACAAAGAATTTGAAATTGCGTTTCTTGCTCTCCCATGCAGACATAGACTAATCTAGGTAAGGACATAGACAGTATAGACATAGACAGTACTCATACATGGACATAGACAGTATGGACGTAGACATTGCTCATACAGACATTTAAAGTGCAAGGACTAATGATAATAAGGACAATAATAAACAGAGTTGTCCATCATCACCATCATCCTCATAGCCATCATCATCATCAATCATCCTTGTCATTGCCGTCGGCGTCATCACAACCACCACCATCACCACCATCACCACCTTCCTTCTCCTCATCCATGAATATTTGCATCTTTATTGCTAGTTAGTTGTTTTGTTACAGTCAGCTTGAGTGCATCACTTCACAAAAAAACCCAGTCATTTCTGACACCAGCTGCATTTTCCCCCCTGGTACTACTTACACATAGCTCCAGGCAGCTACGCTGCGCTCGTTGATTCTGTTGGGGAGGTTGATGAGCTGTGTGTGGTACTCCTCCAGGCTGTTGGTGCAGAAGGTCTCGTCAACGCAGCGGTCTGCAAACGGGTTAGCCAGACATGGGCTCAGCAGCAGAAGCACAAGGCTGGAGAGTCCCAGGAACTGAAGGAAGTAATAAAGAGAACGACATGATGCACTCCATGAGGCCAGAACAAGCAGAGGAACTGAAGAAATAGTGGAATGATTATTAGATATGAAAATGGAAGATTCAAAGGACTGGATGAGGAATATTACCGTGGAATATTCGATATGATGATGGGAAAAGACCAGGGACAGATGGAGGAATAAGATTAGATAGATAGATAGATAGATAGATAGATAGATAGATAGATAGATGCATATGATGGATGGATACGAGGATGATGTTGGGAGACCTGTCGTGGAGAACACAATGTTAAATTGCCATTGAACTCGACTTGTTTGTTAATGTGACCATTGAGGACTACAATCGTAGCCTGGTCCTGACATCCCATAATACTCGGGCTTCAAAATCTGTCCTTACAAGTCGCTCAATTTCTTTTCTTTTCTTTGCTTTTATGTCTGCCAACTTACTCTAGCTCAGCGACAATAAAATGGAGCTTGTGGTGGTGACCGCCTCATTAGACCTGTTCAAAAAAAACTTTTTTTGTAATTTTGAAGCCAATTGCTGTGATTCCCATTCTCCAAGGTGTGAAATGGACAGATATAAAATTATTTTGATTTTGGACCATGGGAAGACCTGCCTCAAGAGCCATAAAGTTTCAATGTTTATTTTAATCAAAAACGCCTGACATTTGGCCCCATTTTGCCTAATAACTTCACAGCCATTTGTCATAGAGCATTGTGGGTGGTGTCACCTGAAAGCTGACAAAATTTCCTTTCAGGTGATACCCAATATGTCAGTATCATGCACAGTTATAGCTGACTTTAAAGCAGAAATGTGTTAAATTTAGGCAAATTTTGGTGGTTTCAGCTCAAACAATACTCAATTGGACCCCAGAAAGGTTTATTAATTCACCAAAGTATAGTGCCAAATTGAAGTCTGAAAGAAAATATATTTCCTAACATTTCATATATTGCAAGTGACACATCCTGAACTGTCAGAACACAATATATAAAGTCGTGATCTCTTGCTTACTCTTCCTGTGCTGTCGGAACACAATATTGGCCTAATGGATCCTGATTTTGTTGGTTTGCCCACAAATAAATTATCAGTCTATAATTTTAATAGTAGGTGTGTTCTAACATGGAAACATAGAATGTCAAAAAGCAAAGTAAAAAGTAACTTTAAAAAATATGTATTGATTTCTATTACATTGAGGGAGAAAGGCATGTGATCCCCTGGTAACCATTAAGACTTCTGGTTCCACAGACCAGTTGGGCACTTCCAAACAACTCATCATCTGAAATTCTCCCACGAGAAGGTACAGGACAAAAGGGTCAGACACTATGAAAATAAAGTTCAATGTCTGCACACTTTGTATACTTAGCACACTTATTATACATGATAATGAAGTTTAAGGTGTGTGTGTGTGTGTGTGTGTGTGTGTGTGTGTGTGTGTGTGTGTGTGTGTGTGTGTGTGTGTGTGTGTGTGTGTGTGTGTGTGTGTGTGTGTGTTCTGCTGATCTTCTCTTGAGTTCATCTGTCTTATTATCTGGTAAAAATAGCTGTTTTGCCATGGCTTCTATCCTGTTGCTTGCCAGATAGTGGCAGCTGAAACAGTCCATGACTACAATGGCCGAGATCCATTCATCCATGGTTTATTGACAATGCAACACACACACACACACAGACACACAGACACACACACACACACACACACACACACACACACACACACACACACACACACACACACACACACACACACACACACCTTTGGGACATAAGAAAAGACATAACACATAAGACAACAGCATACATTTACTGTTACCAGAATGGCAATGACCAAGTCGTAATGTATCACTATAGGCTCTGTGTAATGTAATAGTAGTGTAATACTATGGTAGTCTTTGGTAAGTAGTAAGGTAATAGTATGGTATGTCTTTTCAACAACTATTACAGCATTCCACTGTGGAAGTGTGGGCATTATGAGGCTACAATAGTCTGGTTTTATGTTTTATGCTTAGTATAAGCCTGATATTTTGACTGTGTTTTGATTGCACCCTAAGACTGAGGTAGATCAGCAGTCGTTTTTATATTTCTTAAGGACACAGCTGTTGGTGCTGTTTACCTAAACACTCTGACTTGTTTTTGTCCATTCCACCCATGTTCAGGTCCACAAGCTAACATCACCTTTTTACAGCTTCTGGCTCTTTAACATGTTTGGAGAGTTTTGTGTCTGATTCGTTCACCATTTCTATCAACGGGAGACTTTTTAAGTCAGCTGACTATTTTCAGGTGTCTTGACGTAATAGAAATAAATTCCTAAAATATATTCTTTTAAGCTACTTTCTGGATTTGCTTTTTGATATTCTATCTTTCCATGTTAGAATACACCTAATATTAAAATTACAGACTGATACTTTATTGGTGGGCAAACCAACAAAATCAGGATCCATTAGGCCAATATTGTGTTCCGACAGCACAGGAAGAGTAAGCAAGAGATCACGACTTTATATATTGTGTTCTGACAGTTCAGGATGTGTCACTGGCAATATATGAAATGTTAGGAAATATATTTTCTTTCAGACTTCAATTTGGCACTATACTTTGGTGAATTAATAAACCTTTCTGGGGTCCAATTGAGTATTGTTTGAGCTGAAACCACCAAAATTTGCCTAAATTTAACACATTTCTTCTTTAAAGTCAGCTATAACTGTGCATGATACTGACATATTGGGTATCACCTGAAAGGAAATTTTGTCAGCTTTCAGGTGACACCACCCACAATGCTCTATGACAAATGGCTGTGAAGTTATTAGGCAAAATGGGGCCAAATGTCAGGCGTTTTTGATTAAAATAAACATTGAAACTTTATGGCTCTTGAGGCAGGTCTTCCCATGGTCCAAAATCAAAATAATTTTATATCTGTCCATTTCACACCTTGGAGAATGGGAATCACAGCAATTGGCTTCAAAATTACAAAAAAAGTTTTTTTTGAACAGGTCTACTGCCTCATCACTGGGTTTGGTTATTTCATTGACCTTCTCCTGGATGTGCATATGGATGGCTGTACCATCAGGCCACCCTCAGAATAAAAACTCAGGATAAAACTGAGGCATCATCCTTGATTCCACCCTCTCATGAAAAGCATCCCAAAATCTGCCCTCTTTTCCCACCTCAAAGCGAAGACTGCGACTTTCACTCTATGATTGTGATTGAAACTCTTGTTTATGCATTCACCACTTCCTGTTCGGCCTACTACAGTGGAGTACTGTGAAGTCTGCCCAAATAAGTCATTAGGCTCATGTTCAGTCTACTGTATGACAGCATGGCTACAGGCTGCAGTATGTTCAAAACTCTGCTGCCAGGGTCCTAACACACACAAAGCGGTGGCAATGCTTCACTCCCACACCCAAACAGCTTTACTGGCTCCCAGTGAAGGCTGGTATCTCATACAAAATTCTGACCTACAAATCACTCCACTCTCTCTTGCTCCCTAGTACCTCTCTGAACTCCTCCAACCCTACTCCCAGTCTAGGTCCCTGAGGTGCTCTGGCAAGGACCAGCTCGTCATCCTCCGCACTAGGCTATGGCCCATTAGTGACCGTGGAGTTTTCTGTGTTGCTGCCCCTACCCGCTGGAACAGTCTAACTCTTCACTTGTGCCAAGCCCAAACACTGGTTTCCTTAAAAAAATGCCTGATATCCCTCAACAAATAGACAAAGTTCCACACACTTCTGTTTTGTCATCCGGTGCATCGATAGCAAACAGACAGGACGTCTTAACTGGACAGAAGACACCGGAGCACCATGGAAACATTAGTCCCCATGTTGTGCACTTAATTAAAAGAAGAATAGAAATGCACCTGTGCTGCTCTGGGGTGAATTTCTCAAAACCAAAGTTGCTTACTACATTAGCTACTTTGTTGTTTTCAATGCATTTTCCCATTGGCAACTACCGAAGTTGCTAATAGGCTAACAACTTCTCTTTTGAGAAACTCACCCCTGGTGTCTTGTCTCCACCTGAATCTCTTTCCTTCACTGAGATGTTCATTTTCAGTGGTCTCTCTCTAATAGCCAATTGTTTTCATATACCTGCCTTAACCTTAATCAGTCTTTCATTCCCTATTATCAATAACATCAAATAAAGTGATACCTGCCATAGCCATAATCAGTCTTTCATTCCCTGTTTTAAAATAAAACAAAGTAAAGTGAAGGTACAGACCTGAAGCTGTGGCATCTTGTGGAGTCTGGTTGTGGGTGAGGATGCTGGTAGGGCAAGGGGAAGCGAGAGAGAGCTTGGCTGGTAGACCGAATGTAGGGAATGATCAATTCTGCACAGCCAATTTATCTACTGAGGTCCGACTGACCAGGTAATGTCCAAGTACGTCATACGACGACCCCCCCCCCCAACCCTGTCCCCCATGGTCATTCATAACGACCACTTGTGTTTAGCATTTGGCCTTGAGTTGGGTGGCAAACAGGGCATTAGTAGACAACTGCAGTGCAGAGAGGCATTAGCTGGATGGGTAAAAAAAAATGAATGGTTTAAAAACGAGCTCATTTGGATGGTTGAATTCAGGGAACTCATACTTGCTGCAGTGCCTGTCATTGTCATGGTAAAATCATGCGAGTCATTTTGAGGCCAGAGCCGTCCATCCGTCCATCCATCGTTCCATTCCCATCAAACTTAGTAAGGCAGGGTGATGGGGTGACCGGAGGAGGTCACGCTGAAAACGTGATCAAGAGTGAAGATCACGTGTAATGCAGGAATGGCGTAGACATTTAAGGATCATTTAAGATTCAACATGGACTGTGAATGTTATTTTTGTAGATGTCTTAACATCACATCACACACTGTGTACATGGACACTTTTCTCCAAAGAGACTTGCAGGTAGTTTTTAATACTGTCTCTGCAGCAATGCGTGTGAGGCTAGATGCCTTGCTCAAGGGGTACTTCATCTATGGCTGAGGGTGTAATAGGCAACCCCACAGTGTTTCTTCTGGCATGGGATTCGCATCTGCGTCCAAAGCTCCCAAAATCAGCTCTCACAATACGACCACTGGCTGCTGCATAAAAGTTCTCAATATCTAACCTCCCATGCTCTCCTTTTGCATGTGGCCTCGTTTTGCAAGGCAATATGTCAATGATGTTAGATTAAGTTTTATTCAATGTCTTGCAAAAGCACCATTTCAAAGTTAATTTTCTTATTTGGAATCAGGATGTTGAATGGGGAAAAGTCCCCCAAGACTTATGGTGCTTGTTGTCTTCCCGGAGGCGGGCGCCAACATATCACACGGCCACAGCCAAAAGTAGAGGACAGGAGTGTAGATATTAGAGTTGGAGCCAATGCGCACTGTCTGTGAAGAAGCGTCTCCTGGGAAGTATTCCAAGAACCTGGCAGAGAAGTAAACCAGGTTAAGTTAACCTTGAGAGGTAGTGGTAAATCATCTAATAGAAGCGTCTGGAGCTCTCATTTCCTCAACTAAATGACACCTGCCGGCTATCTATTAGCAGGTTTATGGATTCCTATGGATTATTTTAGCCAGCCTGATTGATTAACCATGTTCTTGGAATGCTCCTGGTCATGATGGTGACAAATTGTGAACAAGTGGACCTCTAATTATTTTCCTTCTCTTTCTCTCTTTTGTTTTTGTTTTTTTGGTTTTTAACAAACCTTCTAATTGTCTGGTTTCAATGTGGCGAGTGTGAAGAGGATTTCAAGCAGTATGGTAAAAAATATGATAAAACCTCCTACCCCACCTGAAATCCCTAACACGTCTCCATATTCTTTTCTTTTTCTGTTCTTTTTTTCCAGGCAGCTGTTCGTCGCGGAAGGGCCTGAACGGAGCATGCTCAGTGCACGAGTATGTCGGCAGCTTCATGGGCCAATCGGCTCGCTTCAAGATGACGTCTGTCTGCGGACACGTCATGAGCCTCGACTTCATAGGTACACACACACACACACACACACACACACACACACACACACACACACACACACACACACACACACAGAAACTGTAGCCAAGGCTTTGACTGATACAGATGCACCGAAGCGTTTACTTTACACAGTAAGTAAGTATAGGACCCACTCAGACACAAACAGACACCTGTCCCCACACTTGAGTCCAGGCGTCAGCCTTGGGCGCCAGGTAGCCCTCCAGGAGCTTCTGAGGTGCACACCAAGGATGTTAATAAATATGGGCAACAAGGAGACATAAGTCACATTTAATGTCTTATCTTTATTTAAATATGAGAATTTCTTTATAACCTACAAGTAAATTATCATTCAATGATAATGTTATTTGAGAACAGTGTTATGATATTGGTAGAGAAGTTTGAACAAATAAGTAGTCCTCAGCCCGGGTAGCCCTTGGTAGCCCTCAGACCCAGAAAGGTTGGGAACCCCTAGCCAGGCCACGCCCTCCTTCAGCGTTGCTTCCAGTCAGTCCAGGAGCAATACAAATATCATTTCTGAGCTCCAGAAAATTCAGGAAGCAAACACCCAGCAGCAAACCAAGGGAGGTTGGTCAACTATGCCGTTTGGGAAAGGTTCATTGTTATGCTCTTGGTCAGACCAAGTCTCGAAGAGATTTGAAAGTCGATGATAATCAGGCTAGGGAACCTCTACTACTTCCCACACAGTATGAGCTCCTAATCTTAATTCCCTCCCCCCCATAGGGAAGTATAATAACTGGGACAAGGTGGACCCTGGAGAGCTGTTCAGCAAAGCCCCTACGGAGAAGAAGGAGGCCAACCCCAAACTCAACATGGTCAAGTTCCTACAGGTGAGCTTGTGGAGGCATAGGTCACATCCCAGGTACAGGAGGTCAAGAGTCTTGCTGTGTATTTGATAGGGCTGTAACGATACACTCGACTCACAATTCGGTTCATATCACGATATTTGACCCACATTTCGATACACCCCCTGATTAAAAAATAAATAAAATGACCACACGCACATAATGTGCATATGATGATCGCGGTTGAATCTGTGTGTGGGTTGTTGTGTGTGTGATGCTCTCTCAATATGTCTTGCCTTACTAATACTACTACCACACACACACATACACACACTGCTCACAAACTCACAAACAGTCCACCCCCATTCGTAAGATACCAAAATGCATTGACACCACACACTTTAAAAGCACCAAGACAAGAGATCCAGGTAAACACACACACACACACACACACACACACACACACACACACACACACACACACACACACACACACACACACACACACACACACACACACACACACACACACACACGAGTGTCTTCTGCTGGATTCATCTAATTTCTGAAAAGTTTCCCAACTGACCACCTCTCCTCAAATATCAGCTTGACAGGTTTTAACCAACGTTTACACCACTGTATTTTTTTTTCTTGTGGTTGTTGACACAAACAGGTGGAAGCCAAAGGCTGTGATATTGTTGTGCTGTGGCTCGACTGTGACAAAGAAGGAGAAAATATCTGCTTTGAGGTAAGAGGATTTTAGGAATTGTGCAGGAAACAGTCATTACTATTCTTGGTGCCATTTTACAGTTAAAGGGACACTGTGTGAGATTTTTAGTTGTTTATTTCCAGAATTCATGCTGCCCACTCACTAATGTTACCTTTTTCATGAATACTTACCACCAGCATCAAATTCTAAGTTTTCATTATGACTGGAAAAATTGCACTTTTCATACATGAAAAGGGGGATCTTCTCCATGGTCCGCCATTTTGAATTTCCAAAAATAGCCATTTTTAGCTGCAAAAAATGACTGTACTTGGACCATACTAGAAAATATTTGTTTAATACTTAGTAAACTTTCATGTAAAGATCAAATTTGGCAATAGGCAGCCCAATTTCAATAAGCAGCGTAGTTGCAGTACCTTTTTTGACCATTTCCTGCACAGTGTCCCTTTAATAAAAAGAGTGTGTGTGTGTGTGTTTGTGTGTGCGTATGTGTGCATATGTGTATGCGCTTGCCTACATATTTCCAAGGTATTGGATGCCATCAAGCCGGTCATGAACAAGAGCTATGGCAATGAGCGCTCCGTGTACCGGGCCAAGTTCAGCTCCATCACGGACGTGGACATCTGCAACGCCATGAACAAGCTGGGGGAGCCCAACCACAACGAGGCCCTCTCTGTGGACGCACGACAGGAGCTGGACCTGCGCATCGGCTGCGCCTTCACACGGTACGCACACTGGCCAATGGTAGTGTAGATATACATGGGTTCTCAGTGTTTATCAACACGATGTTATGAGAAGGGGCAAGACACTGGCAGCCAACCACGTGAGCTAATTTTTTGACCGACAGCGGTTTCCAACAATCAGAGGTTGAGCTATGCGCAGCTAGGTTCGCGCTGTCGGGTTATAAACAAAATTTAGAACCCATGTATACTGTATGCACACTGACCAATGGTAGAGTATAGGAAGTTTTCTTCTAGTTTGAAGAAGGCCAGGCGGCCGAAACGTCACTTCACCAATAAAACATGGAGCAGAGTGTGCGGCATTCTTTTTATTTGCTTTAACATTTGTATGCTCAGGAAGCCAGCACCTCAAGAAAGACTTTATTGGTGTGCGATACCTCTTTTTTTCTGGAGTATAGGAACACACAGTCATCATCAGTAGAGGAGAGATGCACACAATGGCCACGTTTGCATGATGTATTTCATTCCGAATTAGAGAAGAGATGCACACATTCGCAATCGGTAGAGTAGTAAAGTAGAGATTTCATTAATCCCACAATATCAACCAAGAAACCAACGGGCCCTGCCGTGGCCAACCGGTAGGGTACTCGTCTGCCATACGGCCGACCCGGGTTAGATTCCCGGCCCGGGTCCTTTGCCGACCCTTCCCCATCTCTCTCCTCATTCGCTTCCTGTCAACCTCTCAAACTGTCCTATCATCAATAAAGTTGTAAAAGACCAAAAAAAATCTAAAAAAACAAACAAACCAAGAAACCAACCAAGGAAAGGACCAAGATCACATTTTGTTGACATAACACTAACAACAACAAAATCAATGGAGTAGTATAGAGGTACTTAATGATGTCTGAAAGAATCAGATTTATTAAGTCGACTAAACTTGTCGTTGAGTTTACGTTCAGCATTTGTACATGCCGTCAACAAGCAACTGCATCCTGCCATTGATGAAACTTAATCCCGGCCATATAAATCTTTATCTAATTTTTTATCCCAGCTATAATCCCGGCTATATAAATCTTGATCTAACTCACTTAGTTCTGTATGTTTTCTTAACATCATAGCTCTCTTGTGACAGTTTGACTACATAAATTGTGATTATTCTGTGCTATGATATGATGTTTTTTTTTTTCTTAACCTCTTCTACATCTTTCAACTCAATGTAGTTTTCAGACCAAGTACTTCCAAGGCAAATACGGGAACCTGGATTCATCGCTCATCTCGTTCGGGCCCTGTCAGACCCCCACTCTGGGCTTCTGTGTGGAGAGACACGACAAGATCCAGTCCTTTAAACCCGAGATGTACTGGGTCATTCAAGCCAAGGTACAGTACAGCGGACATGCTGTGCGTTATTATTGTTTCATGCCTTCATATGCCTGGGGGATAATATACTAAGATGCTGGTTCAGTAGAAAAAAAGAGGTTAAGTTGATCTTGTGGTAGAGGTAAATCATCTAATAGAAGAGACTGGAGAGACCTCATTTTCTTAACTAAATGATGCCTGCAGGTATATCTATCAGTAGGTTTACCACTTCCTTTAGGTTAATTAAGCCCCTGGTATTACTTAACCATGTTCTTAGTATACACACCCCTGTAATCCACGCGACGCCATGTCTGTCGGTGGTTGGTTGGTAGTGATGTCAACAATAATCGATTCGGCGATGCAATGCAATGCGGGGTATGGACAATTAAATTCAATGCGGCAAGTTTCATAATCGATGCAGCAATTTTTTAAAGTTTCAATTACTTCCGTGGATATTTTTAGGAGTAAATGAATTAATAGATTAAATAAAAGCACTTCAAAGCATTGAAAACGGCAAGACTGATACAGAAAACAGCCAATAAAATGTTGCTCAGTATCTGACTACTTGTATTGCCTCATCATGACTGATGAAACATTTGCTTTGCTTTCAGTAGAAATGTAATGCATTGCAATGCATTGTAGAATTGAATCGAATCGAATCGAATCGCTACCTCCCGAATCGTAATCGAATCGAATCGTGAGGCCAGTGCCAATGCACACCACTACCCCCCTATAATCCACACGACACCACGTCGGTTGGTTGGTCAGTCAGTCGACAGTCCGTCTATCCATCGGAAACCGTCTGTGGATTTTGGGGGGTTTCCCACATGCCGTTCCAAGCTCTGTGGACCTTCATCTTTGATGTGGACTGAATTGTTTTAAAAACATGTCCTGTTTTGCTATCAGCCATTTTTGACATTGCTTTGTCATTTATGTTTGATACTGTTTTATGTAGTTTAGGTAACACTTTAGTATTGTACATGACCAAGACATTTGCGAATACATGCCTAACAAATGTTTGATTTTGCTTTGTACATGCCTTACAAGTTGCTTATACAGGCATTAATATTGTTGCATATATATTGGTGCTAATAGATGTAACGCTAAAGTAAAGTGTTACCTTAGTGGATGTATTCATACACGTGTCGTGCTAGAGGACAGCAACTGTGACATTCTGCTGTTATTTTACAGCCGTTGCAAATATTGAGAGACCACTTCAAAATGTTCAGTTTTTCAGATTTTGTGATGGATAGGTATGGGTTTGAGTAAAACAAACATTGTCATTTCATTCTATAAACTACAGACAACATTTCCTCCGATTTTCGAAAGAAAATATTTTAATTTATTTTAGATCATTTATTTGCTGAAAATCTCAAAATGGTCAAAATAACACATAAGATGCAATGTTTCCAAATCTCAAAAAGGCAACAAAACAAGATTATTAACTTTAAGACAACATAATAGTAATGTATTAACTTAGGAAGAATTCAGAAGTCAATATTTGGTGGAATAAGCCCGATTTGTACTCACAGCTTTCATGCGTTTTGGTATGCATTCCATTACTCCCTCACACTGTTCTTGGATGACTTTATTCTAGGCCTGGTGCAAGAATTGAAGTTGCTGAGCTTGGGTTGATGGCTTGGGACCTTCCAGCTTCCTCTTGATCACATTCCAGAGGTTTTCAAGGGGGTTCGGGCCTGTAGTTTGGGCTGACCATGTCAGGGTATTGATCTGGTGGTCCTCCATCCACACCTTTGTTGGCAAGCTGAGTGACTGGAACATTGTCCTTCTCTAAAAAACCTGTCCTCAGGGTTCAGGGGCGTTGTCAGAACAGAAGGAATTATGTTTTGGCCCAAGGTAACTTTGTATGTGACTTGAGAGCCGCATCATGAATTTGACCGATTTCAGCCTTGCTGAGGCACCCTCAGATAATCACCTATTCTCTGCCAAATTTCACAGCAGATGCAAGTTACTGTGGTTCATAGACCTCTCCAGGTCTCTAACTAACCATTAGATGACCAGGTGTTGGATTAGATGTGAAATTTGGCCAAGGATTGGAGATGATCATTTTGAGATTTTCTGCAAATAAATGATCTAAATGCAAATATTTTCTTTTGAAATTCGGAGGAGATGTTGTTGGTAGGTTATAGAATGAAATGACAATGTTTGACAATGTTCTCAAACCCATACCTATCCATAACAAAATCAGAAAAACTGAAAATTTCAAAGTGGTCTCTCAATTTTTGCCGCGGCTGTATATGCATAATTGTGTCTTCTCCCATAGCTACTGCATGTAACTGGTTGAAGTAATTTAGCTAACTAATTGATCTCGTGAGTCAGCAGCCTATAAAGTGTCTTGTGTCTGCTTCTGCTGGACAGGTGTTTAAAGGAAAGGACAGCCCTCTGACGCTGGATTGGGACCGGGTCCGAGTGTTTGATAGGGAGGTCGGACAGATGTTTGTCAACATGGCCAAGACGGCCAGAGAAGCCAAGGTACAGTAGACGCTTTGGTAACTTTTCGATTTATGTGTTTTACAATGCATCCATTGAAAGAGGATGAAGATGATTATGATGATGACTATGATGGTGACCATTATAATTATTGTTGTTGATGATTGTGTTGTTCTTGTGGATGATGCTGTTACATGTATTTGTATTTGTTGTTTAAATGTGTCCATTTTTGTCAGGTGGAGTCAGTGAGTAAGAAGGAGAAGGCTAAACAGCGCCCCCTGGCCCTCAACACAGTTGAGATGCTGAGAGTGGCCAGCTCTGCACTGGGTATGCACCACACTACACCACCACACCGCACCACACCACACCACACTACACCAACATACCACACTACACCACCACACCGCACCACACCACACCACCACACTGCACCACACTATACCACCACACCGCACTACACCACCACAGCACACCACACTACACCACCACAGCACACCACACTACACCACCACAGCACACCACATTACACTACACTACACCACACCACACTACACCACACCACACCACACTACACCACCACAACACACCACACTACACCACCACAGCCCACCACACTACACCACCACAGCACACCACATTACTCTACACCACACCACACTACACCACACCACACCACACTACACCACCACACTGCACTACATCACCACACTACACCACCACAGCACACCACATTACTCTACACTACACCACACCACACCACACCACACCACACTACACAACACCACCACACCATTTTTCCATCTGATCTGTCCTGGCTGTGAATAGGGGTCTTCTTGACTGACTGACTAGAGATCAATATGTGATATGTTTTTAATAACAATGTAATAATGTTTTTCTCTCTCCTGGCTGTGAATAGGGATGGGTCCACAGCACACTATGCAGATTGCAGAGAGGCTGTATACGCAGGGCTACATCAGCTACCCCCGTACGGAGACCACGCACTACCCCGAGAACTTTGACCTGAAGGGCACGCTGAGGCAACAGGCCAACTGCTCCTTCTGGGCAGACTCGGTAAGAGGCCTCCCCTCCCCGAGTTAAAGATTAGGAGGTTGCAAGTTCAAATCCCACTCTGACATAGACTGCTTTTCAGATTTTACTGTATTATATACAGCAGGGCTATTCAAATGGCGGCCCTGGGGCCAGATGCGGCCCTTGGATGGCAAGGTTCCGGCCTCGCATAAGTTCAGAACAAAATGATAACAAATATGTGTGCTATTTGTGGCTGTGCATCATTTGTGATCACTAATCTCCTACTATGCATTTACTGTACATGACAGTGAAATCTTATCTAAAACAGTGTCACAAATAGACCATCCTAAATAGAGAAGCTAATATCTGTTCTGTCTGGAAAGCTATCCGCTTGTTTTGCACCCTAACCTCAGACACCATGCTGCCCGCAGCTGTACAGATTCTATGTCTGCCCTTGAAAAACTGGCCCTCGGTGACTTTTAATTGAATACCCCTGATATACATTGTTCCTTAGCTTTCCTAAAACTGCTAAGCTCTGGCACAACAGGCAAGCCTACTTTTAGCATTTTCTGCGAGAATGCAATGTAGTTAATTCACCACCTTCACCTTCGTGGAGGGTTGCGGTGTGTTTTGTAATTGCACTGTTAACAACCTTGTCTTCAAGCAGAGGCACAGTGACTTTTACTTCTTGCCAAATATCCCTAACGGTTTCAACCCTGTATACACCCTGTGACATGTGAAGATCTTTCATCTAATGTCTTATTGGTTTCTTAGGTGAAAGCGTTGCTGTCGGAGGGAATTAATCGGCCCAGGAAAGGAGCAGATGCCGGAGACCACCCTCCCATCACCCCCATGAGGTCTGCAAGCGAGGGAGAACTGGGTAAGGGGTCAAACATACCAAAGCCGAACAGAACGGACGCGAGACGAACGCTGTCTTTCTGCTTAGTTTCGGCCGGTGTGTTTTTCTCTGCCTTTCACGCTGACAGCGTCGGTGTGCGCGGCCAGTCCTGTTCAAACCCCCCCCCACAGCCAAGTTTTGCCATTCAGAAATACTTTACCATTCAGAAATACAGAAATACTTTGCCATTCAGAAATACAGAAATACTTTGCCATTCATTTGAATGAGACAACGCCGGTGGCCGGTATGAAAAATACGCACGAGTTCTATCGAGTTCCAAATGTGCGCGAAGCGGAGCCTGCTCCCGCGCCGCTGATGCCCGACTAACGCCGGTTGGTGTGTAAGGACAGATATGTTTCAATGTATTTTCACAGACGCCGCTAAAAATCGCGGCTGTTCCACGACGCTTTACCGCCCTATTGTGTAAGACCCCTAAGACATGGTTACGCAAGGGGTAATGGCCGACGAGGTGACCGGTTCCACAAAGTTAATGGTGAGGTGGAGGCTTACCGGGCGAATACAATGGCCGCGACGAGATCAAGACAGAGATCATCGCTAGGCTGTGTAGCAAGAGCGATTGAAGCGGCCGAGTATGTCCTTTAAAAGCAGAATGCAAGCATTCCAACATTCCCATTGGCTGTGGTGGCTGTCGCCGAACCGTGTCATAGCTAAATTGCATAACATTGTCAGGAGTTCAACTACAAACTAAGTCGCTCTAATCGCGCAAATCGCTTCTTGTGGCCCGAATCGCTTTTGTTGCGTGACTCAATACAAAATCACTTACTTCCGTCACTGGACTCGCTCATGTCACGGTTGGTCGATTTGCGCCTTCAGAACTCCGACGTGCGCAGCAAGGAAAGCCTGGTCTTAAATGGGCTGACGTGTTGGTACGACCAAATTGCATTCATGTTGTTTTTTTTAGATGTGCTATGGAACCTTGTTTTTTTATGGCTGAATTTTCTTTACCACTTTAAATATGAATACATACGTCTGATGTACCAGTTTATTGCTCATGTGTAAATGCAGGAAGCGATGGCTGGCGTCTATACGAGTACATCACACGCCACTTCATCGCCACCATCAGCCATGACTGTAAGTACCTCCAGACCACCATCACCTTCACCATCGGCACCGAGGGCTTCTCCTGCAGCGGCAAGACCCTCATCTCAGCCGGTAAGTCCAATTAGCTCTATCTATCTATCTATCTATCTATCTATCTATCTATCTATCTATCTATCTATCTATCTATCTATCTATCTATCTATCTATCTATCTATCTATCTATCAGGCTTGTACGAAATTCCGAATCGAATGAATTTCAATTCAAAATAATGCCATAATACGAACACTAGGTGGTGTTATTACCTTGAATTTCTTTGAATTTAATCTACACCACCCATTGAAAGTACATAGAACACCACCACCTAGTGTTTGTATTATGGCATTACTTTGAATTGAAATTCTTTCAGTTTGGAATTTCGTACAAGCCTGCTATCTATCTATCTATCTATCTATCTATCTATCTATCTATCTATCTATCTATCTATCTATCTATCTATCTATCTACAAAGCGGATTCCAAAAAAGTTGGGACACTTTGTATTTTGTGTATAAAATCAAAATGCTTGCATTTTCAAAACATCTAATATGTTAAAAAGGTAGAGCATTATGTACAGACAACATATCGGTTGTTAAAGTCGAGCAGAATTATTGTTTTGTGGTAATTATGTGATCATTTAAAATTTGACCCATGCAACAAATCTCAAAAAAGTTGGGACAGGGCCACAACATGTTGTAATAGTTGGATAATTCTAAAAATTACACAAGGAAGAATATTTTGAAAGGAACTATATTGACTGCCAACATGAATGCACAAATAAGATACCATCACAGAGGGGCTGTGGCCCTCAGAAGCGATGATATAGAGGGACTAATTACTTATCTATTACACAGAAAGATTGAATTATCAAAATTGCAGGCATATAAGGCCTATTTCCGCAATATAGAGTTCTGTGTAATCATTGCGCGGGTTATGAGATCATGACATACTTGTGGTAAATAAGCAAACTATGGCACTCCAACAATGACAGCTCTCTTTAAAATGACCATAAACACAACACTTGATTAATGCACATGATGCAGACATTAAACAGTGTTGCGTGCGGAAAAGCTCATTCTATGGACCTAGTAGACATGTGAAACTGTCCTCTGATTACAGAATGGAAAATATTTAATCCTTTTTGAAAATTATGGAGTCATGCACCCTCCAAGTTATATAGAAAATGAATACTTCAGCTTGATTTAGTGGTCAGTCTGAAAGACAGCATATATGATGGTAAGGGGGTGCAGAGGTGACTTGGTTAGGGTCCTCTCATTCATGTAGAGCATTAAAATGAATGTTGAATGATACATACAGACTTTAAACAGCAAACATAGCTACCAAGGCATTATATTTTGGAGCACCGCCTTTAGATATTGCCCCATAATGGTGGCAAATTTCAATCTCTACTATGTTCCAACAGTGTGGTTCCATCATAGGAGTAAACAGGTCACAAAATTGTTTTCTTGCAGTCAGGATATGCCACATATTAAGCATAACAAAAAGGTAAACAAGTTGAAGAACACACCTATCAGTTGAGCTGCTGAAATCATGTCTCGCATATCAAATTATCTAATTTTTGAATAAAATTATGCCATCAGTCAAAGTATTTAACTGTTCAGTCTCATCCCTTGTGTTGTGTTTAGTCTTTTCCAATATAAAAAGCATTTTATTGGCCCTGTCCCAACTTTTTTGGGATTTGTTGCTAGGGTGACATTTTAAATGATCACATAATTACCTCAAAACAATAATTCTGCTCGACTTTAACAACTGATATGTTGTCTGTACATAATGCTCTACCTTATTAACATATTAGATGTTTTGAAAATGCCAGCATTTTTATTTTATTCACAAAATACAAAGTGTCCCAACTTTTTTGGAATCCGCTTTGTATCTATCTATCTATCTATCTATCTATCTATCTATCTATCTATCTATCTATCTATCTATCTATCTATCCCTATTCATTGTATTCATCAGTTTTTCTGCCAGTTTACCAATCAGCCTGCCTGTGGTTGATCTATCGTTGTCCCTTTGTTTGAACTTCGAGCAGGCTTATTCTGCAATTGACGTTTCTGTATGTGTGTACCCAGGCTTCACAGATATCATGATGTTTTTGTATGTGTGTACCCAGGCTTCACAGATATCATGATGTTTCTGTATGTTTGTCCTCAGGCTTCACAGACGTCATGCCGTGGCAGGGTATTCCCCTGGAGGAGGCCATGCCAGCGTGTGAGCGGGGCGACGTCTTCACCGTAGACGAGATCAAACTCCTGGAGAAGCAGACCAGCCCCCCAGACTACCTGACGGAGGCCGATCTCATCACTCTCATGGAGAAACACGCCATCGGTGAGGGAATAGATTCAGGGCATACCTGTCAACCATCCCTAATTTCCCGGGAAACTCCCTAATTTTGACTCATTTCCAGATTTCTTCCCGATTTGACATTTTTCCCGGAAAATATAATATTTTCACATTATCAAAAAACACTGTCGGTCCAGTAATTATACCCACGGCCCTGTCCGACGAGCCACACCCCCTCTTGAAGAGAGAGACAGAGGGTCTTGCTTATCAAGCTACCTGCCAGAAGATTGTATGCCAGATGCCACCAAGAATTGAAGTTCCTTGAAAATACGAGCTGTCTGTCACCCTCGAGCTCCGTAGTTTTCTAGCGCTTGTGCGCCCACTCTTTTCCTCAGAAACCGTGTCAGTTCATGCAACGCATAAAACAGACTCGGAACAGCGAATCATGCGATTAACCTAACCACGACCTGTAGGCTACCAGTACGAAGTTTTGCAACAGACAACTTATGCGACAAAACAATAAGAAGAAACTCATTGCGCTCATTTCATTGTTTTGTTTTAATTACATTGTTTTTCCACGCTGTGAAACGTGTTCTCAGGGATTTTAGACAGGACTGTCTTTGCACGCGCGCTGTTGTGAAAAGCAGATAGAACGCACCGTCCGATCCGTCTCTGTCATCCTGTTGACTGTCAGAATTTGGCCTTTAGAAAATTTCCCGGATTTTGGCTTAAAATATGGGAATTTTCCCGGATTTTGGGAGCTCAAAGTTGACAGGTATGATTCTGGGGTATAGTGGGCGTGGTACGCAAAGGTATGCAGTCCACCCACTTCTACTGAGGTGGGATTTAAAAAAACATTCTGTGCATGTTTGAATACAAAAAGGATAGAATAAGCACACTGCAGTATTGCAGGTGATGTACCAAACAGATGAAAACGAGAAGAAATGACAGTAGGATAGTAGGGAGTGGGGGTTTGACATAAGTTGCCTAATTAATTGATGACGTCACAAATCACATATCCCCACTACACCACTGGATAGGATTAAGTTAATTTACACTAGTGGGTCCCAAATTGGGGGTAGGGACCCCTCCTTAAGGGGGTTGCAAAGGTACTGCAGAGGAGTCGCAGTTAAGGGACTGTTAGCATAAAACCTTGAACATATACTTTTATAACCTTTCCAATTTCCATACATCGTTAGTAACAATATTCATGTCAGTGTGTTATAAATGTAGGCTATTTACTTTTCCTGTGATTTACATTAAAGTTAAGCAAAACTACGTTTTGGCATTTGGAAAACGGGAAGGAGAGTAGAGTAGAGTACTTTAATTAATCCTGAGGGAAATTAAGGTGCCTGACAGCTTACATAGATACATAGATACAAGACATAAACAAAGACCTAATCATAGGCGTGCACAGATAGACACGTGGTGTTGCTTGGGCAACACCAAGTTGCCTTTAACGGACAAATGTGCCCTTTTGAAAGTTCGTTTTTTATTTTTAATTATTTTATTCCTTAAATGTAGGGTTAACGCTGTAGTCGATGTTCCCATCATCATTTAGACATACTTGTCAATGAAAATCACGTGATATGCCCCCTCATGCCCCCTCCAACAGCACACATCCCTCCCTTTGTCAACGTGAGCGTGCTTGAACTGACAGATTCGGAAGCACGTTGCAATGGCAGCAGTGTGGCGGGCAGCCCCACACACCGTTCTCCCCTCCAGCCAGGTAACAGTCAATAGCCTATTTATGATGTTGAAAGTTGCTTGTGACTTTGGAAGTGATCTAAAGAGAATCCTGACTTATAATGAGACTTTGCAAATTGTGCATTTATCAAATCTACTGCAGAAGATATAGTTATGTCAGCAATTAACATGTGTACAATGATTGCAACAACCATTATATTAGCCTAATGAATCCAGAAGTTGCTCAAACAGTTTCAGGTCTAAAGATGAACAGAATGTTTGGGAAACAGCAAGAGGATTCAGCCGCACCTGAGCGCCCAATCTCTGTGTGACTATCTATGACTTATGATAGGCCCAGCCACTATGGACCTTACACATCTAAGAATCCTGGTCCTATCCTACGTTGACCTTATGACTCTACATTCTCTGTCTATCTCTTCTTCCTCTGCCTTCCTGCTTTTTCTGCCTCTCCTCTATACCTCTCCTTTTAAATCTATCTCTAAAAATGTTTTTTTTTTCCATTTGTTAAGCACTTTGAGTTACATGCCTTGTATGACACAGTGCTATACAAATACAATTATTATTATATTATTATTATTCATGTCGGCATGTTATGGGAAACGTTGGCCTCCTGATGAAATATGCAACGCACCAAATCACATTTGTGACAGACGCATCATGAAACAGAACAGCGGTCAGGGCCAGGGAGAAAAAAAAGGTTGTGCGTCAATTCCAGCAAATCTGCCACTTATAGCCTTCTGTGCAGCAATAAAAGCAGGGTGCACACAGCAATGTCTTATGCAGGGGGGAAACAGGTAGGCTATAGAGGATTGTGCTTTATGACACCTCCAGAAAAGTGTTATTACTTACACGGATAAAATCTCCGACCCAAAGCATCAGTTTTCACTCATAATACCTGTGTAATAGGCTAAATCCTTTTGACAACGTCTTGAAATGAGAGTTGAGCTTTAATATTCGTCTTAACAGTTTGAAAACACACACAAACTAATTAAAATCGGTACTAATGGAGGAAAAATGACCGAGATGCAGTTTTCCATAAGGAATCTGTTACACTGAATCGCTTCCTGATCACTGCGCTGGAGACGCACAGTTAAAGCGACAGTACACTTTTTAGTCCATGCGGTAAATGATGCACTAGGCATGGTAATCTATTCATTTGAACTTTCCTACATAATATTCATCATTTAAAAAAAAATTGAAATGTTAGCTTACTGTGGAATGTTCATTAATATGTGAATTAAAAAAAATCACCGAACCGTGATTGCAGCCACCAGTTCCACATGCCCCGCACCACCACCCCAGGACCTGTCCCCCAAAATGTCTGTGCCAGTGGACCTAATACACATCATTGCACATTGCAGTAAACATAAAACACAAGCTTTTTGCTATACTTAGATTTTGCTTTAACAGGAGTCACAAAAACATTCTTGGGTCCAAAAGGGAGTCGCAGCAGAAAAAGTTTGGGTACCACTGATTTACACCACATACGTTAAAGGCAGTGTATTGCGAGCATTCACCTTGTCTTGTGTAGAAAGGTAGTTTACTTGGACAGGTACTGTTCAGTGTCAGAATCAACCACAGTTAAGACATTATCTACAAGTAATACTGTTTCTACTTCACACTTGTGAAGGTACCGATGCCAGCATTGCGGTCTATTAGCCAATCACAGAGCTACACCTAATACTGTGTCTACTGTACTGTTGTGAAGGTACCGAGTCGCCAGCATCCCGGTCTAATACTGTGTCTACTCTACTGTTGTGAAGGTACCGATGCCAGCATCCCGGTCCACATCAACAACGTGTGCCAGAGGAACTATGTGACCGTGGAGAGCGGGCGCCGACTGAAGCCCACCAACCTGGGCATCGTGCTGGTCCACGGCTACTACAAGATCGGTGAGACTTCCCCATGCTCTGTTCCTGACGCCTCTCCTTGTCTCACTGCAAGGATTCTACTCAGCTACAGTATATTTGAACAGGCACTGTTTGCGGCCACTGAACAGGAAGTATTTCATCCGCTCTTGCAGTTGGGCAGTCAAGGGCAAGATGAGCAGTCATGGCTAAGCGGTTAGGGCATCAGACTTGTAGCCCAAAGGTTGCCGGTTCGACTCCCAACCCGTCAGGCTGGTGGGGGTAGAGATTAACCAGTGCCCTCTCCCCCATCCTCCTCCATGACTGAGGTACCCTGAGCATGGTACCATCCTGCCACACTGCTCCCTTGGGGCGCCATTGGGGGCTGCCCCCTTGCACGAGTGAGGCATAAATGCAATTTCGTGGTGTGCAGTGCGCACTGTTCGCTTGTGTGCTGCGGTGTGCTGTGTCACAATGACAATCGGAGTTGGAGTTTCCAAGGTGGGCTTTCACTTCACTATATTTGAACAGGCACTGTTCCTGCTGCCACTTAACAGGAAATGTAGGATGTCATCCGCTCTTGCAGTTTTTGGTGATATTCAGTCTGAATATATAAAAAGTACAGTAAGCAATTGAGGGTATTACACTACAGTGCTGGTTTCGACTTGTGCCTTCTTGTTGTCCCTCCGTGTGTGTGTGCAGAGGACGTTATCTGACTGTGACTTCTGTTATATGTGTGTTTTTGTGTGTGTGTGTGCGTGTGTGTGTGTGTGTGTGTGTGTGTGTGTGTGTGTGTGTGTGTGTGTGTGTGTGTGTGTGTGTGTGTGTGTGTCTGGCATACCAGATGCGGAGCTGGTTCTGCCAACCATCCGCAGTGCTGTGGAGAAGCAGCTGAACCTGATCGCGCTGGGCAAGGCCAACTTCCAACAGGTGCTGCAGCACACACTCGACATCTTCAAGAGGAAGTTCCACTACTTTGTAGACTCCATCTCAGGTGTGTGTGTGTGTGTGTGTGTGTGTGTGTGTGTGTGTGTGTGTGTGTTTGTGGATAATGGAGCAGAGTACAGAATTTCATTCATCCTGAAGAATATCCAAAAGTAAGTTCCACCACTTAGTAGGTTTCATCTCAGGTGTGGGGAGAGAGAGACGGGGAAGGATCGGCAAATGACCCGAGCCGGAATCGAACCCGGGTTGCGAGCGCAGTAACCCAGTGCCCTACCGTTAGGCCACGGCAGGACCGATGGTATTTCATTTGAATAAAATTTTGAATTGTATTCTGTTTTTCCTCCTAGGCATGGATGAGCTAATGGAGTTGTCGTTCTCGCCGATAGCTGAGACGGGGAAGCCCCTCTCTCGCTGCGGGAAGTGCCTTCGATTTATGAAGTACATCCAG
Source organism: Engraulis encrasicolus (assembly GCF_034702125.1). NCBI lineage: Eukaryota > Metazoa > Chordata > Actinopteri > Clupeiformes > Engraulidae > Engraulis > Engraulis encrasicolus. The sequence goes on along the minus strand of NC_085859.1, from coordinate 26,372,499 downwards.
GTAAGAGTTCGGCAAACTGTTGAATCACTTTGATCTGCATATGGTACAGGGCTCCCACAGTCATGGAAATCCTGGAAAAGACATGAAGTTTTTGTAAATCCAGGCAGAGAAAAAGTCATCGAATTTTGTGAAATTCAACGAAGGTTTAGGAGAAGTCACGGAAGTTTAAAGTAGTTTGAGCCAAACTACAGTCTTATCATTAGGCTGTTAAGATTATTTTCAGAGTTGTGCTCCTGCATGTTACAATAAATACATTGACAGTATTTTTGAATGGTCAAAAACTATAATATCATGCTGTGGGCTGAGTGGAAAGGGTTAGCATTTCATATGTAGTCCTAAAAGTATGCACAACTCTACACACATACAGTCATGCAAAGTCATGGAAAGTGCACTTTAGGTCATGGAAATAGTCACGGAAAAGTACCCCGATGATATGACCTCTCTGCTATTGAAATCCAGTTATTATTGTTGGTGGCATTGAGTTTTGGGTGGTCTGAATGGCATATATTCCATTCTTCTCATTGGCCCAGTCTTCATTGACGTCTGTGAGGCAGCCATCAAAGCGTGGTGGGTACACACGTGACTTCTGGTCAGTGCTGCCACCACGCTGTCTGCTCTCTGACCCACCCAGTCACTCGCCTGCTCACCACCCTCACATGTTAGACCCCCTCTCTCTGCATATTAAAAACACATGCTGCCTTTTTTGTGTGATAGAGGTGGCGGAGGGGGTGGGGTGGGCTTGCTGGTTTGTCATTAAATGGACTGGAGGATGGATCCCCCACCCTCCCATTTTCCCTCATCTGAATAATTTGCTGTGGTTGAGTCGTTGCTTGTTTTTCATTGGGGTGTATGATGGCAAGTTTGTGTGAGCAGGCAGCTGAGTCGCGAAGTTCGCGTCTCCTCACCTGCCCTCCTTCAGGGGAATTGGGGTGAGGGCCAAGTCACCAGGGTGTCAGAATTTGGAGATTTTTTTTTTTTAAACAATTCTGTGTCTTGCATAGGAAAGTAAGAAATGTAATTTCAATTCTTTGTATGACTAGTGCATGTAGAGGAATTGACGATAAAGCCGGCTCGACTTGACTTGACTTGGATATAGGAGTTTGAAACGGTGCTGCCTATTGCCAAATTCTATCTTTCCACCAAAGTACAGTAAGTGTTACAACTAAAAATGCCTATTTCTGGAAATTCAAAATGCCGGACGTGGAGAAGCGCCACCTTGTCATGTATGAAAAAAAAAAACAATTTTCACAGACATAATCGTCTTGTATGTCTTGTCTGTATGTCTTGTATTGTCTGTATTGTCCATATCATCCGGAATTAAAGGGGAACTATTGGAAACGAGATGCCACATCTCAAGAGGAACTCCCCATGTTTAAATAAAAAAAGAAAGAATACTCAGAATTTGATGTTGGCAGTAAGTATTTGTGAAAAAGTTAACATTTGTAGAGGGCAGCATGAATTCTGGAAAGAAACTGCTAAAAATATTACAAATTGCACCTTAAATATCATGTAATAATGTCACTGGAGCTGGGTCCATAGGGCCCAAAATGTGCTGCTACGCCTCTGCCCTCCTGACTGGCGTGTTCCCTCAGGAGACCACGACACGAGGTCCTCACATCACATGTGGCCTTCATCGGCCAGCGGCACTTTTGACCGGAATCAAAATGAATAGGGACTCGGAGAGAGATGTTCCCATTAGAGTGGCCCTACAACAAAAGGAGAGACGAGTTCATATGCAATTGTCATTTTAAAAAGTCATGAATTAATCATGAATGATCAACCCCCACCCCCCTCAACCTCTCAAATCCACGTCAGCGACCTCTGTCATTGCCTGCCTCCCCAACCCCCTCAAGGTCTTGCACCACACTGAACCAAAATGTTCCATTCAGAAAGTTTGTACTGACATATAAAAATATAATATAATCAAATACAGAGATAAGATATTGCTGCTTTACAAGACCGTGACACATGCTTATATGACATGTGACACATGCTTTTTGTGTTTAACAAGTACATTTATTCATTCAAGGCATTACATACATGGTTCATTCATTCATTCATTCATTCATTCATTCATTCATTCATTGACCACTTCTCTCGTTCGCTTCCGCTACCCTCCTTTTCTGTCTCTTTCTCTCCTTTCTGTCTTTCTGTCTGTCTTTCTTTCTTCCTTTCTGTCTGTCTGTCTGTCTGTCTGTCTGTCTGTCTCTCGCTCTCCCCCCATCTCTCTCTCTCTCTCTCTCTCTCTCTCTCTCTCTCTCTCTCTCTCTCTCTCTCTCTCTCTCACTCCCTCCCCCTCTCCCCACAGGCCAAGCCTAGCCGCCTGCACTGCTCCCACTGTGACGACACGTACAGCCTGCCCCAGAACGGCGCCATAAAGCTCTATAAGGAGCTGCGTTGCCCCCTGGACGACTTCGAGCTGGTGCTCTGGACCTCCGGCTCCAAGGGCAAGAGCTACCCAGTCTGCCCCTACTGCTTCGGGAACGCTCCCTTCAGGGACATGAAGAAAGGTGAAGTCAGGCTAATGTACATACTAGATGCTGTATGCACATACTGTATATTATATTACACTACAGTAGTCTACTTTGTTGTAAATGAGGTACACCATCTGCCCCTACTGTTTTGGGAAGAAGAAATGCAGCATGGGTCTAATACATGAATGACAAAATAATAAAAAAAGATGTGTGCCCCAGATTTTTTTTGGTCATTTTTAGTATCGCTACTTTTGGTGAGCAGCCAGTCGCACCAAGCAATACACGGCTCAAAGTTAAGGCACATACGCCAAACTTTTTGGTTTCCCTTCACTCTAATACGTGAATGCCAGTGTTTCCCGTAGAAGATTTTTTTAGTCAAGGTGGGTGAGGGTTTGGCCAGTATCAGAGACGTGGGACTATTGTCATTGTGCATTTTTGCATGAAGTACGATGCAAAACCACATTGTACACATTTGTTAGTAAATCAACTTCATTCATGCAAGAAATTCATGCATTCATATTACAAAATCTTCATATCTTATGGGGACCTAGTCAAGGTGGTAGGTGTTTATTGTCATGATAGCTGCTTTATAACTGGTAAGATGCTAATATAGGGAAAACCCTGAAGTTATGGTTCCATTGTGTGTGTGTGTGTGTGTGTGTGTGTGTGTGTGTGTGTGTGTGTGTGTGTGTGTGTGTGTGTGTGTGTGTGTGTGTGTGTGTGTGTGTGTCTGTCTACAGGTATGGCCTGCAACGAGTGCACCCACCCCACGTGCCAGCACTCCCTCAACCAGCTGGGCATCGGCCAGTGCGTGGAGTGCGAGAGTGGCGTCCTCGTTTTTGACCCCACCTCTGGCCCCAAGTGGCGCATGGCCTGCAACAAGTGCAACGTGGTGGTGCACTTCTTCGAGCACGCCCACAAAGTACAGGTGAGCAGCTGTGGCTGAAAAGGGGTTGGATCTCGTTTCTGGTGGAATGATGAATAACGGTGGTCTCCAACCTCCTCCTCCTCCTTGCCCTTCCTGGAACATACCTGCCAAGTGCAGGGCTGCATTCCAATATGCAGACTCCCATCCTCCCTTGCTCACTTGCCTGCTTGTGACCTCATGATGATGTCACTGACGACAGAAAATTAATTCAATATCTTGCAAAAGCACAATTCTAATTTCATTTTCTGATTTGCAATCGGGATGGTGAATGAAGAACAGTCCCACAAAAGTTGTTGTGGCTAGGCTGACAGCTGGGAAACTTTATTGGTTTTTCCATGGAGGAGGGGCCAGGAGGCGGGGCGAGGCCACAAGCACAAGTGGAGGACAGGAGTGTGCATATTGGAATGCAACCCAGGTGAAGATCAGAGAAGTGATAAGAGCTGTTGATTGTGGAAGTTTACTAGGTACAGGGCTGATAGTATTCAGGCTCCATGCCTGATTTCAGGCTTGCCTGAGTTTGCAAAAATAAAAATATTGATAATAATTAGCCATTAGGTTATTCTTATCTCAGAAAGTGTTACAGGTTCAGGGTTCTCCTCTACTATTAGGGTTGAATAATGGTCATACATAGGCTATTAACTGTTTGAATAATGTGTCAAAATAGGCCTACGTTACGTCACTATGCAGTATCTTGTCGTCGTCGTTAGAGCAGGGAAAAAAAGTTCAGGCTCAGGATTTTTTTTCACGATCACCCCAGTAGGTATGACACAATCCAAAGGGAAAGGGGTAGGGTGGTTAAAGTCCATACGCCTCTGGGAATAGATGGGATTTAAGGTGCTTCTTGAACATAACCTTGGCGTATGTTGGGAGGTAGACTGTTCCAGAGCGTGGGGGCAGCAACACAGAAAGCTCGGTCACCAACATTGCAAAGTCTGGCCCGGGGGATGGTAGGATGGTCCTTTCCAGAGGACCGCAGAGACCTGTAATGTAACGTAATGTGCAATACAGTGTGTAATGTAGTGTATCGTAATGCAATTTGCGATGCATTGTGCAAATGTAAAGTGTAATACAACGTAATTTAATTTAATGTGCAGGTGGCGTCAGATAGCTGTGAGGCCTGTGAGGCATCCCTGGTGGCCGTGGACTTCAACAAGACGCGCACCCCGCTGCCTGACAGCGAGACCCAGCACACGGGCTGCGTGTTCTGTGACCCCATCTTCCAAGACCTGGTGCAGCTCAAGCACGCAACCATGAGGCACCCCATGCACAGGGGAGGGGGAGGAGCCAGGAGAGGGGGGCGGGGACGAGGCAGGGGGAGGCGGCCTGGAGGGAGGGGGAAACCTAAAGATAAAATGGCTGCCCTGGCTGCGTACTTTGTGTAGTTTTTTGTTTGTTTCTGAATGAAAAATAATAATGTGCTGTCACAGATATATTGCCATGCCTCATGCTGTCTTGTTAATAATGAAAATAAAATTTTACACATGGATGACTTTCTGTGGAATGTTGTTCTTTGTCTTTCTTGTCTGTCCTTCTGTCACCTACAGTGTTGAGCAAGTTACTCAAAAACTGTAATACATTACTGATTACATGTTACTGTCTTCAAAATAATCCCTTGCGTAACAATATTATTATATTTTAAATGCAAGTTATTACACCGCTTTTGCATTACTTAAGTTTCTTTAGCCAAAATAACTGTAGGCCTAAATATGGATCTTGTGATTTACAGTGTAAAGCAAGCTTTTGAGTCATGACTTTTCACCTCCCGTCCACGAGGTGTTTTGGCAGCATGCAGACTAAAAACTAACAGGTTCAGGAATAGCTTATTTCTGGCCCACCACAGTGTGAACACCATTAAAATCCAGTGCAATGCATTGTAACGTAAGTTATTTAGCATTGTAACTAAATATATATTGCAGATTTGGCTTGTAATGCCTTACAATACTGCGTTACAGCAAAAAGTAATTATTACATTAGAGTAATTCATAACTTTTGTAATGCAACTGAACACACCTAGTTCTAAAGTATGCAGTTGATTCTATAGCTTGCTTTGAAATTACATTAATTCTTGTTTAAAATTTGGTGTTGAAGCATCTTGGGAAAGGGGTATTCACAAACACATGGTCTAATCTACGCTCCGAGAAATTGTGCGTCTAATTCTGAATTTATTACCCACCGATGCAGATAATTTTTTTTGTCTGCCCAACTATGGTTGAGCCATTTCTGGAGTTGACCACTAGGGGCAAATTGTTTCAGTTTGCTCTCATGGTCCTGGGTCCTGTCTGAAACGTCAGAGAGCAGTTCCGTCGATTTCCAAGTAAGGTGGATAGTGCGAACCCTGCTTCTTCTCTTCATTTTGCATTGGCGTATTAGCCCATTTACGATGCCACTTATTACATACAGGATGTGAACATCGCCAGCTCGCGGTGACTACCGTGACGCTCGAGCTTTTTGTTTAGAGCGTAGCGTCTGAAAGGGCGTGTTAAAAGCCTCACTGCAGCCACGCGAGTCTCGAGATTTTGAACTGGTTGTGCACGAAGGGAGTGCCTGCTTCACAGAAAAGACCCCAAGGTATGCGACACAAGCCTCCGTAGCCAGCCTACCCACTCGGGTTTTCCCGATACAACACTGTAAACACACGGCTGAACTTATTTTGCCCAGAGTGTTAACAGAATAGCAGAGGGAACCGCAACTTCCCTTGCTCATGGCCTACAGACGTCGCCAGAGTTCCTGCAGAGCCAACTGCAGCACGTTACTGAGTTGCTAATTTCTCGAAAGCTGGATTGTTGTTTAAACTTCTCACATGCGCTGCGGGCAAAACGTCAAATGTAGCACAACGTAAATGTATACTGTGTCATTTTGGTGCAACTGCTGCAAAATGTAACAGAATGGCATTGTTGGGCTATGGTAACAAGCAACAACGATACATTGTAGCAAGTGTTATTGTTTGCACTGTCAATGAACAATTCGTCCCCGAGTCGTGCGTGCTGCTCTGTAACAAGTCGCCAGCATTTGCCTTATTTAGGCGTTTTACTGTCCTATTTGTGTCACTGTCACGTAGTCATATTTCTGCAGAGAAGCATGGCATGGGCCTATAACCATAGTAATTAAAATGGGTTCACCAATGTGCAGATCTGGTTGCAGGTCTGTACGGATGTAAGCTTGCAGTAGCTGCCTCAATACACAATATTGCCAGACCCCTTTCAGCCTTTGGGAACTAACAGCAAATAATCACAAACACTGTAATATAAACCTTATTATAAAACGTATGTATCAGTGGCTGTTGCATGCCTTCTTATTGTTATACATTTTGTAATACTTTAATGCATGTGTCTTCTTTCAGTCAACACCCCTTTTTAGGCTGTTCTGGTGCTGACCACAAGGACAGGATTTCATCATTCAGTGCCTGGTGGTGTAACGACCATAAAGGCTGTGCTCCTCTTCGTGGATGGTACTGCGCCGTGTCGTCGTCCCCCTGTTTGTGTGAGTGTGTATGCACGTGCTGTGAAGAGGGGGGGGTGACGTGACTGACGACCACGGGAAAGAGGTGCACCATGGGTACTGCCGTGGAGCCTGCAGCGGCTCAGCGCTTCCTGGAGAAGTTTCTGGAGGAGTTCTCGCAGCCATTCGGGCCCGACAACCCTCCGCCCGTCAACCCCCTGAGCCGCAAGGTCAGCCGCGAGGAGGTGCGGGGCGAGAGCCTGGATCTGGGCCTACGGCTGCTCGCTGCCAGGTGAGTGGGGTGCTGATGAGAGAGCCTTGGGGCGCAATTACAACTACACTATTGTTTGGGTATTGTTGAGAGGGTCTGGGGGTGCACCACAACCAGGTGGGTGGTGAAACAGCCTGGGGGTGCACCACAACCAGGTGGGTGATGAAGCAGCCTGGGGGTGCACCACAACCAGGTGGGTGGTGAAACAGCCTGGGGGTGCACCACAACCAGGTGGGTGATGAAGCAGCCTGGGGGTGCACCACAACCAGGTGGGTGATGAAGCAGTCTGGGGGTGCATCACTGGGTTGTTGGGTGATGTGGAAGTCTGCGGGGGAGTCACAGGGGGCAGAGCCTTGGTCTTGGTAATCCTGGTAGCCAGGGGTGTAATGAAGCAGTCTGAGGTTACATCGCTACATTATTTGACACGTTCGTGATGAAGCAGTGCTGCTTTTGCTAGGCAGTGCGTATGCGCAATTTGCCAGTTTGATGCATTCTGGTTTGAGTTTTCTAACCGCAATGCATCAAACTGGCAAAGTGTGCAATGATGAAATTCTAAACAGAATGCATCAAACTGGCAAAGTGTGCATGCACGCTGCCTAGCAAAAGCAGCACTGCTTCATCACGATCATGCCTATTGGGTGATAAGGCAGTTTGCGAGTGCTTCACTGGGGGTGGGTGGCTGGATCTCGGCCTACGCCTTCTCGCAACTAGGTGGGTGGTGAAATAGTTTGGCTGTGTACCGTAAGGCAGTCTGGGTGGCAAGGCTGTGGTGTGGTGCATCACCAGGTGGTTGGGTGGTGAAGAAACCTGGTGGTGCATCATATGCTGGTGGCAAGGCTCTAAATTAACTTAGTTCACCACCAGCCAAAATGACTAGTAAATGTTAATCTTACTAACCAAACACACTCTCACTAATGGGTCATAGTGGCTAGTAATTTGTCTTTTCTATCAGCCAAACTGAAATTTCACCAGAATTTGGCCGGTTGGCAGGTGTTAATTTAAAACCCTGGGTGTTTGTGTGGTGAGGTAGTTCGGGGATGCATTCCATGAAGTTGGGTGGTAAGGATGTTGGGGGCGCATTACAGGGTGGTGAGGCACTGGAACAATTCGGGAGTGCAACACAGTGCTCCATGCACTGATTCACTACTTGGGGTGAGATGCATTGTTCCACACATCATAGGCGCCAAATTAGGGGCACTGACCTTTTTGACCCCCTCAAAGGTTAAGGTGAAGGGGGAAAAAAAAACAATAGTAATGAAAATGTTGATAATTGTCTTCTATCTGCCTTTACACATTCATTCATTACAAGGTGCGACAGTTTTGACCCCCCAATTTTGACTTGGAGTTGGGGCCTTTGCCACACATAGTGTATTTCATGAATGTATTCAACATTTAAAAAAAATATATATTTTTAGGGGCTTTTATGCCTTTATTTGATAGGACAGTCTGAGATGGTGACAGGAAGCGAGTGGGACAGAGAGACGGTGTGGGATCAGGAAATGACCCCGGCCAGACTCGAACCGGGGTCCCCTTGGGCATGCAAGCCCAAATGTGGGGGGCCTAGCGCGCTGCGCCACTGTGCCCCCGTATTCAACATTTTGACATAAAGCTTTGTATTGTTATACCTTCCCACATAATAATAAATCTTCAATATGATTGCACAAACATGTGATTTGTATTCACACCTCATCATGAGGTGGGTTGTGCTGCATGGCAGGCTCAGAATGCAGCACAGTGCACATTCCTCTCCACTGTTTTACATTTTCATGCACTCTCACATACTTACCCTGCAAAGTGATTGTTGGATTCGCTTATCTTATTCACACCTACAGATAAGCAGCATTCAAATTTGCCTTTTTCCACCCCTTGTGGTTTCTATATTTTGTAGTCTGGGATGTGCAACACATAGTACACTGCCCTTTCTTTTACTCTTCTTCTTAATTTTGACATAGCCTCTCACACAGGTCTAAACATGTAAAGTGATTTGCATACAATTGTGATATATTTTTTACATCCAACAGCTTAGGAGCACACACACACATACACACACACCACAATCCCATTTCATTCGCCTGGTCCTACATTTCTGCACACCTTTTTCCTTCTAAGCCTGAGGGTTGTATTTTTCACCTGTTCTTTCAGCTGCTGGTGCTTGATCGTGTACCAACAGTCACCACAGTGAACTTCTTGGATTCTTTCCGATTCCGACATACTCCTGCTGACTAGATCTAAACCTGCAAAGTGGTTGTGCACCAATTGGACTCTTTTGTATCTCTTTTTTATTAAACACAAAACAGAGTTAAATTCTTGGCTCAAGTTTTTTTTGTTTTAAACATTTCAAATTGCACCCCCACCCCCCACCCCGTACAACTACTACCCACAAGACCAATTGGAATCTTATTTGCACAATCCCAATTAACAGATTTCCAACACAGTCTGACTCCATTTGCCTTGCTCTTACTTTGCAGGTCTCTAGTCCACACCCTTTCTTGCAACACATTCTGCCAAGACTCAAAACCCAGTGCATTTTGTTTCCCAGTTGCTGTTCTGTTGTTGTTGCGTACCCGCATTCACCAGCCAAAGGAGTCAAGCTTCACAGAGTAGGTGGGGCAAGGTCTGAAACTGTAGTTAACTTACAACTTGTGGGCGTACAACTTGGAAGTAAATAACATTGGGAAAGACTAACCCACCGCTCCCATGTGGCAAATTCCTGGAATTCCAGAGGAGCATATGCGATCTTGTCCGACCTATCTTCATGCTCAGGCATGGAGTGGAGAGGAGACGAGAGGTGCTCTGTTTCACTGCCCTGAATAATGTCTTCACTTATTAACAGACGTCGTCTTCATATTAAAATATCTGTACTCCAGAGTACTATTTTAATCTAGTCTGAGATTCCAGATGAGCATATGCAATCTTCTCAGACTCCAGCCTTTTTTATCTTCATGCTCGAGCATGGAAAAGAGAGGAAAGGATAGGAGAGCAGCATTGCATTGCACTCTCTTACATTCTCAGTGCAAATAATTTCTTCACTTATTTACAGACATTATGTTCACTATATTCGATTATGTCTACTCTAGTGTATGCTAATGTAGGCCTAATTTGGTCTAGCCTGCTGAACGCTATTCTACTCCACTTGTACCAGTCTGAAAGACCTATCGGACTATCGTTTTATGTTTAACCTTCTCTGACCTATATTCATTGTGTTAAAGAGGGGCTATGAATATGGGATCACTTGGCTGCGCAACGAGTTGCCTCATGGGTATAATAATATTTGAGTAGCGTAGCGTTGCGTTGGGCGAAGAAAGGTTTCTGGAAAGAAACTGTCACAAATGGTTGTTTCACAGTAGTGATTTCATGATTTTGCCTCATGACTGACAGACAGAAGGGCAAAAATCTGTTATAGATTCCTATGCGCAGTTGTATTTTCTTCTGATCGACATGTTAATCTGCTGTTTACAGCACATTGAGATACTGAAGTGTCACATACTGGCCATATTAACCCATTTTAGCCTGATGACTCGTAACTTATATGTTGTTTGACCCTTGGTGCATGGAGACACGTATACGCTACATTCAGGCTCTTGAGATTTAACCTTTTTTTTTAAAATAAAAATGATTGAATACATTCTAATGCAAGATGAGGGACTTAGGGTTTAAATGCAAATTCATGTTAATAATTAAATGCAACTATTTAATGTTTTTGTGCATCAGAGGCTAAGATATGTTGGTTTTTATAGGCTGAGGGAAACAAGAGCTTAGGCATTCAGCAGGCGTTTTTTGCAGGTGCTTTAGGCATCAATGGGTTAATCTGTGTTTAAATGGAATGAGCAACTGATGTATTGAGTTGTGCATCTCCACCTGTGTGTGATGTTACAGTTGAGGCACTGAATCATATATATATACCAGTGGCGGCTGGTAGTCTGTCAAACAGGGGAGGCTGTTCAATTACAATATGTCCAGAACGAAAAAAAAAAAGGAGGGGGGGGGGGGGGGGCAATTTTGACACACACCTTATATTGGTCCTGTCACATATGGCCTGCCCTCACACACTGAAGGACTCTTGTTGAAACAAATTTGTTAATCATTAATCATTATCCCCCTTGTAGCCTATTCATAGGGAAATGTTTTTATTATTATTATTATTATTCATTAGGCCTACCTCCGCCACATAATGATGTGATTGAGTTTGCCTTCGTTGTCTTTGTTCATTACTGGGTGCACGGCTTAACAGCACAGTAGGAAAGGACTCGCCACTCACGGGACTTGGCAGTTAACCAGTTGATCAGACACCACGAAAGCTCAAAAGAAAAGTTTGTTCTTCCCTACCTTTTTCACCAAGTCAATATTAGGCAGTGCTCTGCTCTGCTCCTTGATATTCATTTTCTCCTCATAAGGACGACTGGAATTCGCCAGAATTTAATCCACAATGCTTGGCATTTCATTTTGCATAGCTCTCTAGCTTTCTTGCAAGCTAGCAATAACGAAAAGTAGGCAACATCAACTTTTGAATTGGGAGATTAAAAAGGATAAGGACGTGCCACTATTAAGACTTTATTCGCAACACTAGGTTTACAAGAATATGTACACAAAACTAGAGTACAACCCAATGAATAGCTTCCCCACTGGTTATCACGACGAAACTTCTCAGTCAAATTAATAACATATCCGCATTTCGAAATGAAATCAACTACTGTAGCCTACTGACACGGGGTTCACCCAATCACAAGTCGGAGCTCCAGTCTCCGGTCCCTCCCCCCTCCTCTCTCTTCTCCATTCACTCCCAGTGAGGCTCAGTCTCAAAATTAAAAAAATTTCACGGCAATAGCCAATGACCGTTTAGCATTTTGCCATTGAAAAAGCGCACAATCCCACATGCCATTGAAGTCCATTGAGACTCGACTCGCTTGCGTTGTCATGAGCGGAAAAAAAAAACTCGTGCGAGCTTCGGGATCTTATTACAGATTGGTTTAATCTCTAAGTTGAGCACATGCATCTATGGAGCTGGGTCTGAAATAGCAATGATATTAAGTCGTGTAAAGCATTAGTTTACATACTATTTCTCCGTGATTTTGGACAGGAGGCGGCGCCTCCCTTGTACTCAAAGAGGAATCGCCTCTGATAAATACAGTACAGACCAAAAGTATGGACTCACCTTCTCATTTATGCATTCTCTTTATTTTCGTGGATTTTCATTGTGTCTTTTCATGCAGGGCATCAAAACTGTGCATGAACACATGGAGAATTACGTACTTACCAAAAAATATCATTCTAGCTGTTGTCCAACAGCAATGACAGCTTTCTATCCACCTGACGTCGACACAGCACAACTGATGGCCCCACACATCTCAATAAGCTTATTTTTGTCTATTTTCAAATAAAAATGCCCAGACAGTCATGTCAATCCAAGGAGGTCTACATAATACTTACTGTATCATTGTGTCAATCCTAATTGAACATTAAAGTCCTCCAATAACTCACTAGAATTGTAGGACTGGAACTTTGATACCTAAAACCTAGTTTTAAACACTTGCCAATACAAGCATTTTACAGACATTTTCTTGATATGATATTGAGTCACAGCCAGTTACTTGGAGAGGTCAAAACTGGGTTGGAGGGAATCTGTGGCAGAGTTTTTCACTTTTACTTTTACTTTTTGTATCACTGTTTCACCTAGATAACCAGCTATGCTGATCAAGTGACCTATTATCAGATCAAGAAAATCTGTCTTGTATTGCTTGTATAAATTAAAATGGACTCGAATGACTGGGTATTTTTTACTTGAAAATAGACAGAAAAATAAGCTTGTTGAAACATGTGGGGCCCTCAGTTTTGCTGTGTTGACATCACTGTTTGGCATTTTTTTGATATTTTTTAAAATAATTGTTTTTATTTTTTTATATATTTTCTTTTTTTGTTAAGCAAAAAATTATACATGTGTTCATGCACAGAAATAATGCCCTCTCTGAAAATGTATTATGTTCTTTAAAAATGAGAAGGTGAGTCCATACTTTTGGCCTGTACTGTATATATAAAGCATATATATATATATATATATATATATATATATATATATATATATAATTTTTTTTTTTTTTTAAATGCCTTGACTACTTTACTGAGGTGCCTTGGGCTGGTTAATATTAATGTCTGTAATGAGTTGAAGAACTGAAGCATTTCAGGGGCTGGCCCTCCCTCCGTGTGTAGTGGGAAATGAATGTGCCATTTTAGTGCGTGTGTGTGTATGTGTGTGTCCATGTCCTCGTGCTCGCGCGCATGGCTGTCAGTAAAACCTGACTTCCTGCCTGCTAAACTGCCATTGTTCCCTTCACTTCCTGCCATTCCCATTCTGTTTTTCAGTTGGAATGAAGACACACACACACACACACACACACACACACACACACACACACACACACACACACACACACACACACACACACACACACACACACACACACACACACACACACACACACACACACACACACTCGTGCGTCGAGACATTGACACCATTTCTGATTTACTTCCTGTTTGGAAAATGTGTGGTTTCCTCTGCTTGTGGTTCCTTTGAATCAAGGTGAAGTTAACACAATTTATTTTGATACACAACTGCTGCAGAAATACTTTCTATGAATGTACACCCTGGAAGCATAATGATATATATAACAAAATAAAGTAGAACGATTTTAGAAATGTAATATTTTGTAACAACTCAATCCTGCTACAGCCTCCTTTTTAAATGAGCTTAATGTGGACGAGTAAATCCTACGGATCTGTGGGTCTGTTGCTGTTATTAGAGAAACTTCTGTCAGCCTAACTTAGATTTGTGTACGTAGAGGACAAGATGAGCGTTTGTAGACGTATAGGGTGTATTGTTACTCTAACATGTTGTGTGTTTCAAGGAGGCGCCTCTGGCTTTGAGTGTGCACTTTTGGCAAGCGCAAAATGCCAATTATCAGTATTTTTTTTCAAATAAATGACCTAGATATATATTTAAGTTTCCAAACAAACAAATTGCCAAGCTTAATCTTAAATCATTTGATAAATACTCTAATGAAAGCGAACATTTGCTTGATTATTTTGTCAACAGTGTTTTGGACAAATAGTATGTCATTTCAAACATATATAAAAATACTACAGAGTTGAAACAACATACGTTTGAAAGTGCTTATGTCCCTTAGCAATAATGTTGTCATTAATCTGTGCAACTGATATAGAACATTTGATTGTTGAGCTTCATAAGTAGGATTTTATGATTCACTGTGATACAGACTGACACATTTTTCATTATAAATCCCTGTAACGTCTGATTTGAATTTAGTCACCCTCCTTACACAAGACTTCCTTCTCCAGAGATAATCCATAGTGTCTGTTCATACGATTTTTCCAACACATAAGGGATCAATAGCACAAAAACACTTTCAAAACGGTCAACTGTGTTACTCAACTGAGTTACGGTCAACAGTGCAGGGGAAAAAGTCGGCACTTTTTATTAGGAGAAAAAACAGAACAGACAAACCCATCTCCCTAGAACACAAATTATTTGGTTTGTTTGTCTGTCAATATGGAGATAAATGGGCAAAAACATACTCCTCCTCGACTGTCATAGCTGATGTGTAACACCATTGACTGTAACACGGCTTGACATTTCAGCCATTTTTAATGTGTTGTGCTAACTGAGGACCTCAGAAGTTCCACCACAACACCTTAATCAATTAATGTATTTGTATGCTTTATCTGTGTTTTTCTACATATGATTTCTAATTCAGATTCTTATGAATATGTTGATAACACAGTTGACGGGCAATTTTCCCGCTATGAGAACATGAAAAAGAATGGATTAAATTATGGAAGGATGGAGCTCAAAACTTACCAAAAACTCTTCCCATATCCTGCCAAAGAGGTTATGACATCACGTGATGTTATTCGTATGGCCTAAGACCAAACCATTACTGATTTGTGGAGGGGGTTTCAGACCGTGACACGGTTAACATAGTTTTTGTGGACACACACAAAATGGCAAATTTCATGTATAATGGAAAGCACAATGGTCTTTCTGACAGTTTTGTCATATTGTGATGATTACTGTGAATCAACATTTGCAATCGTCTTGGGCAAAACAAGTTTCTTTACATGCTAATATGAAGACTGAATCTGACATTTGGAAAACAGGACGGCATGAAAACGCCCAAAACCAGTATTAAATATTCATTCTTGCTGAGGGAAATAATGCCATGTCTTCACTTTCTGTATTATATGAAAGATAAATGTGTGCTAATGTCCAAAACATCATTGGATGCAGTTAATCGTTAGTGGAATTGGCAAATAAAATCCATGGACTTAAAAGCGCAGCCGAATCGTAGAATGACCCATAAGTGTAATGAATGATTTTCATATGTAACACTAACTTGTGTGTTGTTGGCAGGCTCTGCCACCACTGTCCCTGTACCAGGGTACTGCGTTATATAAATGTCATGGAATGAAAGTAATATGGTGAATGTATGTAATGTAAGTGTAATATGTGCTGTAGGTAGGCTCCTCTGCTGTGTGATATAAATTTAATGTGAATTTAATAGAAGTGTCATGTGCAGTGTTGCCAGATTGGGCTGTTTCCCGCCCAATTGGGCTGTTTAGGATGGCTGTGTGCGGGTAAAAATGGCATTTAGCAGAAAAACCCGCCCAATTTTTGCCATAGAAATCAATAGAATTGGGCAGGATTTTGTGCTTCTAGGCGGGTTTTGAGCAGTTTTTGGGCTGGAAATCATCAGCCTCATACGGCAACCCTGGTCATGTGTGTTGAAGGGAGGCCCCTGTGCCCCTGTGTGCCTGAGCGTGTCCCTGTGCCAGGTTGCTGTGTAATATAAATCTAATGTGTTGTGTGTAATGTGTGTTGTAGGGATGCTCCTCTGCTGTGTAATATAAATTGAACGTGTTGTGTGCAATGTGTGTTGAAGGGAGGCTCCTCTGCCCCTGAGTGTGGCTCTTTGCCAGGCTGCTGTGTAATATTAATGTAATGTGAATGTATTGGAAGTGTCATGTGTTGTAGGAAGGCTCCTGTGCTAGCCAGGCTGTGCCCTCCTAGTGACGCAACAGCTTCAGCGTCGCTACCAGTCAGATCAAGAGCAATGCAAGTACTTTCTGAGCTCCCGTAAAATCGGGAAACTCCTCCCACTTTGTTGGGAAGCAAACAATCATTAGCAAATCAAGGGAGGCCGTTTGGGAAATGCCGTTTGGGAAATGTTAATTGTTATGCTCTCAAGTCTCGAAGAGATTTAAAAGTCGATGATAATCAGGCCACTCCTGTGCCCCTGAGCGTGTTCCTGTGCCAGGCTGCTGTGTAATAGATATGTAGTGTGGGTTGTAGGGAGGCTCCTCTGCTGGGTAACATAAATTGAACGTGTTGTGTGCAATGTGTGCAATGTGTGTAATTTCTTGTGTGTCATGTGTGTTGTAGGGAGGCTCCTCTGGCCCTGAGCGTGTCCCTGTGCCAGGCTGCGGTGGCGGAGCTGATGAAGAGTGACCTCACTTCCTTTGAGCTTCCACAGGAGCCACCACAGGAAGAGGAGGAGACAACGGCCGTCACCCGTGAGTTCTCATTCCCCCACAGACATGGGGGGTGCATTCCAACATGCAGACTTCCGTCTTCCACTTTTGCTTGTGGCTGTCAGCCTAGCCATGACAATTTTTGTGGGACTGTTATTCATTCACCATCCCAATTGCGAATGACATTAGAATTGTACTTTTGCAAGATATTTAATTAATTTTCCATCCTCAGTGACGTCATCATAAGGTCACAACCAGGCAAGTGAGCAAGGACAGAAGTCTGCATTTTGGAATCCACCCAGTGTTCTTTCCAATATGCAATCAGGATGTTGAATGGGGAAAAGTCGCTCAAAAGTTGTTGTGGCTAGGTTGACAGCAGGGAAACTTTATTGTTTTCTCCACGGACATGGGACGTCATGTGAAGTGTGAGACCACAAGCAGAGGTTGAGGATGGGAGTCAGGATATTGGATGGATGGAACTCATATATACAAAATACATACATACCCTGTGTCTCAATCCACGCACTTGTGCACTTCGGCCACTGTGGGCATAGTGCATAGTGCTCAAAATGTTCCACGACACTATGCACTGAAGACCTCAGTGCACTGTGTGCACTGTGCACTGACTGTCATAGGCTGTGTCTCAAATCACGCACTTGTGCACTTCAGGCACTGTGTTTCAGTGCCTAGGGCGCTCACGCTGAAAATTTCAGTTGAGACAGTGCACTGAAAGTGCCAGGATGATCCCCTAACAATGGCGGAAAAATGCAGTGCTTGAATGATGGACACTGCACGCACTAAGCTGTGTCCATGTTGACAATGACACAGAGGAAATGTGGCATTCAGTTTAGTAGAAGAGTTTGGTCAACAGTCTCCTAATTCTGTAAGTAATGTTGTATTCGTGCCAACCAAAGTATTGTATGTGTGATTGTTGTCCTTTGGGGTGAAGGAAATGGAAATACAAGCACCAGACCCTGTGCATTATAAACAGTAGCCAACTGATATTTTGGCGAGCTAATGCCATGCTCGCCTCAGCCATCACTTCCAGTGAGGGCACAGTGCATAGTGCTCAAAGTTTTCCACGACACTATGCACTAAAGGCCTCAGTGCACTGTGTGCACTGTGCACTGACACAAGTGCGTGATTTGAGACATAGCCATAGGGTAAGTTACCTCATTTGGCGTCCATCTTGGTGTCGCCTTTGTGGATCTATTTCGGATGAGCAAAACCATACCCTCTGAAAATGAATGGGGGAATGGAAGTTAAGGACTGCCATCAAAATCATATGTTTAAAACCGCTGTGAAATGTGGATAGTTGCTTCTTGTGAATCAAAACAAACCATTTAAAGCCACTTTACTGATGGGTTATTTTGACAGTGCACAGGCGCAGTACTTCCATAACGGCAGAGAGTAACAGTCTATTATTCCTAACTTACAATTCTCATATTTGCTTACGGTGTTCCCTGTACTCGGGGTGCCAATTGTAGCTAAAACCAGAGGGATTCACATTGATTGCCATGAATGTCATTTTTCCAACAGGAAATTAAAAATAATTTTACAGAGCTGGGAGTATGAAGACTAGAGAGGTGGGAATTCACCCCCAGTAATCTCCTTTTGTGTGAAGTACCACCTGAGAAAATAGTGAGCTCTCAGAGTACCACCTTGACAACCAACATTTGATTATCGCACAAAGGCCTTCCATTCACTTTTGTCTTGCTTGCCTAGTATTATTCTGCATTATGTTTTCAGATTCATACAATTCAACCATTTTCAACTGCAACAACTTGATCAGCCTTCAAATTAATGCGCAAAAAATTAATTCTTCCAAGTACCACCAGAGATGCCTCAAGTACCACCAGTGGTACGCGTACCACAGTTTGAGCACCAGTGTCCTATGCCAATGCAAATCACACTCTTCCGGTTATCTCTGGTGATCCAGTGGTGATGGTCCATGACAAAAAATAAGAATTACTGTTCTGTCACACAGAAGGGAAAGTATGCCATCTAGTGTTCAGAGAAAGGTTTTGCATTTCACTGTTTTTTTACAACTTAATGCATACAATATGACCCGACAAAGCCACAAATGTGTGCACTGTGCAGTATCAAAGAGTAAACAAGACATGATGAGGATAGTGCTGCCAGAATGCAGGAAACATTTGATGAATGTAATTTTATTGTAGAGAGAGAGAGAGAGAGAGAGAGAGAGAGAGAGAGAGAGAGAGAGAGAGAGAGAGAGAGAGAGAGAGAGAGAGAGAGAGAGAGAGAGAGAGAGAGAGAATTTCAGTTTTTAAAAAAAAAAGATTGTATCAATAAACTAAATTTAAATTGTATATTTTTATGTTTTTTGTTCTTTGATATAGTTTAAAACCACCAAGTACTTTCTGTTGCATGTGTACACTGCAATACATGTATTAATTACTGTACTGAATGTCACTTTTGATTAAAGAGTGGTAAGTGTAATGTGATTTAATGTGTAATGTGTGTAATGTGACTTTATATAGATTGTGGACTGTTGCACTGTACTGCATGGCCTGGTGCAGTAGCTTCACTGGTGTGATAGGGATTTTGTCTGGAATTGTGGCCAGACTCCACAGGCGCTGGACAATAATGCCCACCGTCAGCAGTGCTGGTATTAACCCAGATTATACTTTGGCAACTTTCGAAGTCCCTGTGTCACAAAAGGTGTTAATTCTTGTTTTTGTTGCATTGTAATCGTGGCTGAAAGGTGGGGAGTTTGGATCGAGTCTAGACAGACAGACCAACGGCATCAGCGTCAACAATAACAACAGAAGAATTTGAGAGCATTTGGACATTTTTTGGTATTTTCTGACTTTATTGATGACGGGATAGTATGAGAGGTGGACAGGAAGCGAATGGGGAGAGAGATGGGGAGGGGTCGGCAAATGACCCAAGTCGGGAATCGAACCCGGGTCAGCTGCATGGCAGACAAGTGCCCTACCGGTTGGCCACGGCAGGGCCAGACGTCCTTGCATTTAGAGCCTAAACCTGTAAAACAATAATTTGTGTGTTGTCATATGTATGATCTCCTTTGTCTTCTCCATATCTTGTGCTGTGTTGTAGTGAATCAGAGACTACAGGAACAAAATAGAAAGTCATTGCGATTAAGTGATAAGCCCAATTATTACTTTTTCGAATGTATTGTGTGCTAGAGTCTTGCAGGATTCTTATTTGTCATTTATCCACCATCTTGTTTGCCTGGCAAGCCAAGTATGTTCTGCTACTGCATCATAAGCAATGCTGTGGTGTGGAACCAACAGTTGACCAGTTTAAACTGTTTAACTGCACATAATAGCCCAGCACAGCCATATAATCATCTTGCTAAGCTTCCGTAATGAGTCAATACACAGATTGAAGTGCAATAAAAACCTAAGATACACACTGAAAAGAGCATTTTGACTGGAGGATGGACTATCCTTTTATATTGGACTAGCGTTATCCTTTTGGAATATTTTCTGCTGTGTGGCGGTTTTTCAAGGTTAATAGGCTGCTATGTTGTATCATCTGTGTCTGTGTCTTGTTTGGCGTTTGCTTGTCTTTTTTTCCCGCCAAGTTGGCCTTCTCTGTGTTCCCTGAGCAGTGCTTGAGTCTTGAAAGGTTCTTCCATAACGTTTCTCCACCATAGTGTGTCCTCTGTATCGGTCTCTTCCTCAGCTTTAATCCCCTGTGCCTTGCTTGGTTATTGTTGTCCACCATTTTTCATTTTATGCCTTTATTTGTTTTTATTTGACAGTGTGTGTGAGATGTTAACAGGAAGCGATGGGGGATGATCGAGAAATGCCCCTGAGCCAGAATTAAACCCAGGTCTCCGATGTAACAGTCAGTGCCCTAACTGTTTGAACCACGACCTGGGCCCAGCTCACCTTTTTTGGAATTATGTTAATTTTACACTTTCCCTAGATTTAAATAAATCAATGACTTTAACATCTCCTGTTCTTCCAGCTGTTCTTTGAGTCTAGTGATATTACTTCTTAGCATGTATCTTAGAACCAGATGATACTAAAAAAATGAATGGTACTGGTCCCATTCTTTCAATGATACGTGCAAAGAAGTAATATCACCAGAATCAGAGAACATCTGGAAGTACAGGATAGAGGTAAAACTTGAGGGGAGGTGTAAACATGAGCAGATTTTCCAAAAATGTTTGAGAGTGTTTGTTTATTCTCTCCACCATCTTCTTTTATTTCTGTGCAGTTCTGGAGTCTGAGCGTCTGCAGCACCTCTTCCTGAACAAGCTGAGAGATGTGGCGGCCGCCTGGAAACAGCAGCTGCCTGCCGCCCCCGCGGCCCCCTGCCGCTTCAGCCGCACCTCCGCACACGCCATCCGCAACACGCGCCGCAAGATGGAGGACAGGCACGTCACCCTGGCCGCCTTCAACCAGCTCTTCGGCATCCAGGTGAGCCATCGTCAATGAGGCAACAATAATACTAGCCCCATAATGTTCACGAATACTGTACTTACCACCACCATAAAATTCAAGTATTCATTATGACCGGGAAACTTGCACTTTTCATTCATGGAAAGGGGGATAATTATCCATGTCCGCCATTTTGAATTTCCAGAAATAGACATTTTTAGCTGCAAAACTTACTGTATTTTGGTCATACTAGTAAACATGAGTTTATTATTTACTAAATATTCATGATACTCAGTGCACCTTAAAAGCAACGATGCAATGTTTACCTGTACCATATGAAGAGCAAGCTGGGATACTTCAGATTCCAAAGCTCACGAAAACGCACTCAGTTACAGTACAGCAAGCCACTGTGAGTGGAAAAAGTGAATCTCCTGGGGAACTCCTGTTGTAATTGTGACACAGCACTCCACAGCACACAGTGCTCACTCACTGTGCACAATGAAATTGCATTTTATGTCTCACCCGTGCGAGGGGTCAGACCCAAATGGCGCCCCAAGGGAAGAGAGCAGTGCGGCAGGCTGGTACCATGCTCAAGGTACCTCAGTCATGGAGGAGGAAGGGGAAGTGTTGTGGTTAATTGGGTTAATTGCTCCCCTCACCAACCTGGCCGGTCGGGAATTGAGCTGACAACCCTCAGGCTACAAGCTTACCCATGACTTCCAACAAATTCCAGACTGTGGTCCTAACCCCAGTGCCCCAGACTGGGCTGTCTCAGGTTTAGGGCTAAACTAATATTGCCTGACTACAGAAAAAAACCAAAAGCTGTTCTCAGATGCTTTCCCCTAGCTCAAATTCTTATTTTTTATTTTTTATGTTTATTTTTAGTCATTTTTTAATTTTATTATTATTATCATTTTACCTTATGTTTTATCTTAATGTTTTACATGTTATTTGACTCTAATATAATTCAATCTTTCTTCCATGTTTCCTTTTCCTTTCTTTTTTTGCATTTGTTAATCTTGTAAAGCACATTGAGTTGCACCTGTGTATGAAATGCGCTATACAAATACATCTGCCTTGCCTTGCCTGACTACAGGAGGACAAACTATTTTAGTGTCTGTTTGGCTCTGGCTAAATGCATCTTTATTTTGTCTATACCAGATATCAGAATATGCAGCTGAAGCATAAGTCCTTTGGCAGCTGATATGCTTCATAGGCAATCAGCAACAGCAAGGCCACTGACTAGGATCTGAACAGTCAGGCCCTTTGAGAAACATGAGCCATCCGTTTCGAATGCCACTTTGCAATTTTATGCATGTGTTACTGTCTGCATTTCAGCAGGCATACATGCTGTTTTGTTTAAAGTGTGTTATTGGAAAGTAGTGTGGGCATGTCTATACTTCTGAAGAGGTGCTATGCGACTACACAACAATGCTGTACACGAATTAGGATTGTGCCCCTACTTGAATTTTGGAAGAAGAGATTGGGCCGAATCACTCCTAGCTGAAAAGCTCTTTTCTAACATGTTTCCTACTACAATTCTCTTCATAACAAAATAACGAACCATTCGAGTCAGTGATTTATTATGTGCACACAGAGAAGTTGCACACATCAGCCATGTTCAGGTGCTACACCAGAAAAGAACCAGTGGAAAAGAAGCAACCAGTCTGTACACTGGAAGGCATTCCCAAATGCATCCACTGTACCATTTTATGGACCTTTTTTGTTTCTTTTGATTTCTTACATGCACTTTTACATGATGGCACATTACACTCAGCGGATGCTTTTATTCAAAGCGACTAGCAGTTATTGGCAACTTATTGGTTACAACAGTGGTTCTTAATCTTTCCCCCCCTAACCTGTGCCCTAGACAAGCCGCGCACCCCAACCCAAACGTCTTCACGTGTATACGCACAAAAAAGTATGTAAGTGAATAATTACAATGATTCTTGCTTTAGACATTAATGAATACTTTAATGACTTTACATTAGGTTCAAAACGTGATTTAGTTTGGTCTTGATTTGACTTAATTATAATGTTTGGAAGCAGAATTTTGGTCACAACGTTAACACAAACAAAATTTTGCGCACCCCCTGAAATCTCTGGCGCACCCCCAGGGGGTGCCTGCACCCCAGGTTAAGAACCACTGGGTTACAGTCCCTGGAGCAATGAGGGGGTTTAGGTGCCTTGCCCAAAGGCACTTCAGCCCTCAATCTAGGGAGAGGTGAGGTGAGGGTGGGATTCGAACCTGCCACCCCCTGATCTTAAGACCACTGCCCTAACCATTACACCACGGCTGCCTCCACTTCATAATGGCCACGTTTACGTGATGGTTTTTAATTCCTAATGAATAATTCAGAATTAAATAGGTCAGTCGAGTTTACATTGCTCATTCATTTAATTCCTAATTGGGAGGAATTAGGTTTTATTCTGAGTTAATTCACCTTTCGCCAAAGCCACGCCCCCTAGTTATTGTTGCTACGTCCGTCAAAAACTTAGAACTAGGCACACGCTTTGGCTGCATTTCATAGGAAATGTGTGTAGCCTGCACTTCTTGTATGGGACTGCACACGCTGATTACGAAGCCATATTCAACTGTGAAATACAACAACTTGATGATGGTGATGTAATGTCTGTAACCAGGACATTTTGATAGTGCTTGGTGTAAACTGGAACATTGCAGAATTAATGAAATGCCCCATGTAACTGACTCCACTGCGTTGTATGTCCTGTGTGTCAGGATGGCGTGGACAGGCAGTACTACGCGGTGTTTGACGGGCATGGGGGAGTGGACGCTGCCACGTTCGCTGCCACCCACCTGCACGTGGTGCTGAGCCAGCAGGACGGTCTGGCCAAGGACCCCAGCGCCGCCTTCAAGAGCACCTTCAGCCACGTGGACGACCTCTTCAAGGTCAAGGCCAAGAGAGAGGTCAGTCGCAAAGCTCACATGAGCTACACATCCCATGCACAAGGAAAAAGATCAGAGGCAGGCATACTTCATTGAGTCAGATATTAAAGGGGCTCTAGGTAGGATTAAAAGTTTAATTAATCACTGTCCCGAGTCAGCTGATGCTTATTTGATCATTTGTAAGTGAATGATGACTTGCGCGACCACTTCCACGGTCCCGCAGTCAAAAAACCCCAAATGCAACTTTCGACAGAGCGACCCGAACGAGTGTCGTGGGAAACACTTCTCATACGAAAAATCTCTTTACATACCGTATTCAGATTTGTATCAACTGCTGGCATTCCGTGATGAAACACATTCTCACAGCGAGTTTATAAAACAGCTTTTTTTCCATACGGTGTAGATTTTGAGACAGGCATGCCACGGGCACCGCACAAACTGCCATCATACATTGTGCCCCTTTAAGCTAAAATAGTTTTTTTCATGTATTATTCTAATACTAGTATCAAGAATTATTAGAAATTATTACTTGGTATATTTCATTATCAGCAGCAACAGCACCAGTAAAACATTTTTAGAAAGTCAAGTGAAAGTACAGTAGAAGAACCGCTGGCAAGATATTGTTGCAAAATGATGATTCCATGCAATGTATCTGTTTTTTTATGGTGGCATGTTATTTCACCTCCATTGGAATAAAATGTGTTTTTGTATGTCTCTCTTTTGTGCCTCCTGTAGCATCTGCAGAGTGGCAGTGTAGGGGTTCACTGCATTGGCTTTCAGCCTGGCATGATAAAATGTGTTGTAATATGGTTGTAATAAGGCGTTTCTCCCCCCTCTGTTTCTGCATGATGTGTGCTGTAGCGTTTGCGGAGTGGCAGTACGGGGGTGGCAGTGCTGCTGGCTGGCGACTGGCTGCACGTGTCCTGGCTAGGGGACTCCCAGGCCATGCTGGTCAGGAAGGGGGAACCAGTCACCCTCATGGACCCCCACAAGCCCGAGAGAGAGGTGGGTGATTAGTGAAGTATGGAGGTACGATCTTACTGTATGTTATAGGTCATCACAGGGGGAACAGGTCACCCTCATCAACTCCCACAAGCTCCAGAGAGAGAGATGGGATACAGGGTCCATCACATTATCATAGGCCATCATGGAGGGTCCACCTCATGGTCCATCTCAAGGACCCCCACAAACCCAAGAGAGAGGTGGGTGCTCAGAGAATTACAGTAATTATTAACATTTGTATTCTCATGGACGCACACAAGCCAGAGGAAGTGAATGCACGGCATGCATGCAGTACGGTACTGTGGCCATGTGGGGGCCATCATGCATACATGCATCGGGCACGTCATGTTACAAGAGTCACACTCAGCCTATCCAGCCCATCTTATTGTGTCAGTGATTTGTTATCTCTTCAGAATGGGCCGGTGACAAATAAAGTTTTGCATCTTAATCAGGTTTTCTAAAATGACTGTGTAGCTTAGTTTAGAAATTTCTTACAAAATCTGAAGTCTAGTTCACCCTGAAAATGTCAAATAGCACAATGGCAATAAACAAGGTATTTACTTTCAACTACAAAGGGAAAAAAATGTGCTTCATATTTATTTATTATTAGTTTTTATAAAATCATTTCATCAGTTTAAAACACATAAAACACTATCCATTATGCCAGACCTGCGCTACAGTTAGCCGAATGCCATTTTATGACATTGTAATACATTACACAGATGATTATAATGATGCCTACGAACTTCGATTGCAATCAACCTGACTGACTTTGTTCTTCTTTTGCATCTGCTCAGGATGAAAAGCAGAGGATTGAGAACCTGGGTGGCTGCATTGCCTTCATGGGCTGCTGGCGTGTCAAT
This sequence comes from Engraulis encrasicolus, assembly GCF_034702125.1. Classification (NCBI taxonomy): domain Eukaryota; kingdom Metazoa; phylum Chordata; class Actinopteri; order Clupeiformes; family Engraulidae; genus Engraulis; species Engraulis encrasicolus. The sequence goes on along the minus strand of NC_085859.1, from coordinate 26,346,696 downwards.
GGCACTTATGCGGTGTCCAGGGCCATTGGTAAGTTGGTGGAGTGAAAAGGATGATGACCTTTACCACATTACATTAGTTAAGCAGATGCCTTTATTGAAAATGTATAATATTAAATCAAAATGAAATTAATGCTATTAATTATGCATTTAACAATATTCACATTATATTATATTATTAATAATAATTCTTAATATAACTATTATTATTAGTAGTAGTTGTGGTGGTGGTAGTAGTAGTAGTATTTTTAGGGGTAGTATTTTTAGGGGCAGTAGTGATTAATATATATATTATTGTTAAACTACGTAATTAACACACAAATGAAGGTAGACGTTTTCTTTCAGTGTATGAAAAGTGGCTGGCGTTGTGTATGCCATGTATCATCACTGACTGTCGGATATTCTGCTTGCGTTGAGTGTCACCTTCCAGTAAGAGCTTGGCTGGGGATGGTGGTGACAGTGCACTTCCATGCAGGGTAGTGTTACCCACGCCTGTTAAAGGAGCCAGGGACTAATGCATGGTACAAGATACCAGGTTTTGAAATACAATACATCATTCAGATCAGACCTACAGTAGTGTATATGTACAGTAGTGTAAATCCTTTGAAGCA